>NW_003852410.1:22615220-22646866 GCF_000181295.1 Otolemur garnettii
AATATATACAGATTTATACAGTTTTACAGTTTTATGTCTGGCCAGAGGGTGCCGTGGCACGCTGGCGGGGGTAGGAGGTCCAGTTTTTAGGGGGTCTCTCCCATGGAATAGAGTGGGAGGCAGTTTGAACTCTGCTCGCTTGTTTGCATGGAGTAAACCTCGCGAGCCCTTGTTGTGGGGGAGGGGACGCCCGTCTGCTTGGTGGTGGATTTTGTACCTTTTGGTTGTAATTTCAGGGTCGCAGCTCGCCTCAGGAAGGTTGAAGTGCACTCTTCAATCTTCTCTCTTGTCTCTGCTCGAAACCATCAGCTAATTTGCTAAGGTTCTGTCCTTTCAGCCTCCTTCTGGACGGGAGCTTCTGTAAAAAGCTGGCTGCAGTCCGCCATCTTGGCTCCGCCCCCTGCATTGTGACCTTTTGAATCAATCTACCTTTCATATGCCTAACTGAGTTGTACTTACAGGATTAGGCATCTATATGTAAAGAAAGGAGTGTAGGATTATTTATCCAAAAAGATGAGTATTTTTGCCTTTCAAAATGGCTAACCTTCTACACGGAACAATTTGAAACTCAAAAGTGATTAAAAAAAAAAAACTTAGAATGGAAAATAAGTAAGATTCAAGCACAACCTCTCCCACTGTTCCTCCTTGTCTGCCCCCGTCCAGGGGAAAAAGAATCTTCTGCCATTTTTCATATCAGGCTCATTACCAGACCTTTTATAATCTGTGAAAACCAAGTGAAGGAAATACAGCTGTGTCTCAGAAGGCAGCACATGTCTCCCTAAGAAAGTAATTAAGTATTAGCTGCATTTGCCTCTATTCAGTCTGGGGATTTCCTCCCCTAACTACAGAATTAAGAATGCATTTATCTTAGTTGATTTTTAGAGGGGGCCTTATCAAATAAGAGCAATGATGTCAGAGGGCCCAATAGGAAATTAATGGTATAGTCAAATTGAGTATTTTTAGGAGAAATTAATCAAGAAGCAATTAAGGGATAGTGACTTTCTACTGGGCTACTAATGGTCAAGTGGGTGTATTCACTTGTAGGACTGCAGAGGTAAGGAAAAGAGGTGGTTGTCGGGAGAGAGAGGAGAGACTGGGAGGTGAGTGAAGTAGTCTGTCATACAGCAACTATGATAACTTTACAGGAATGGAAGTTTTGGAATATAAACTTCAGATTGACTCTCTTTGCTCCCTCTATCTCTTGCTGGTTTCCTATTTCTCTGTGCCTCCTGGGGCACTGGGCAGAATGCAGGATAGAGTACAGCCCAGCTAGAGCATAGTTCTGAATGCCATGGTCAACAAATGATTGCTCAACATGCATTAAAACAAATCAACATCATGTTCTTGTTAGAAACCATGTGGGTGCACAGGGAGGAAGGGGAGAGAAAGCAACTAGTGTTTACTGAGAGTCTATTATATCCACTCGGGTAATTTGCATATATAAACTCAGAGTAACCTCACAAAAGCAATCAATATTAGGTAGATACATCACCATTCTAGAAAGAAAAATATGAAGGCTAAAAAACATAAATGACTTCTCTAAGGTCATACAGTGAGTAGGAAGCTGAGCTGGGAGTCATAATAAGTCTGACTGACCTCAAAGTCCTGGCTATAATTTCACCATTGCATGTAATTTGCCCATGCTTGTATATAATTAAAGAGCTGAAGTAAATATACATATACATCAATGACAGAAAGACAATTCAGGTCTCAAAGGTCAAAAATGTCCTATTATATCAACCTACGTGTCTTCAATACACACTGGTAGAGGCCAGGCATGGCAGTTCACACCTGTAATCCTAGCACTCTGGGAGGCGGAGGTGGGAGGATCAGCTGAGTTCAGGAGTTCAAGACCAGCCTGAGCAAGAGTGAGACCCCTGTCTCTACTAAAATAGAAAAACTAGCCAGGCATTGTGGAGGGCGCCTGCACTCCCAGCTACTCAGTATGCTGAGACAAGAAGGATGGCTCGAATCAGGAATTTGAGATTGCTGTGAGCTAGACCAACACAATGGCACTCTAACCTAGGGCAACAGAGTAAGACTGTCTCAAACAAACAAACAAAAAAATACACACTGGTCTGGTACCTTTCAGAATGTACCACCCCCAGTCATCTCCATATTGCTCCCTCTGCATAGAATGCCCTGTCCCAATCTCTTCTCCCCCACCACACCATTTCACCTATCAAAATCTGCCTAGATTTCTCAGGATTTAAGCTCCTCACCTTTGTGTTCCAGATACCTCATTGAGGTATCTGGGAAACCTATTACCATTAGGTTTTTACAACAGTAAGTTATGCATGTTTCTCCTTCTTCCTTAGCTACATAGTAGGCATTTGGGGATTCTGTCTTCACAGGATCTGTGCTCCCTTCTTTGGGGGTCAGTATCCTGTGTTTCCTTTGGAGAACTGCCCTCCCCCATGCTCCATCCCTGAGGTTAGGCTGGTGCTATCTCTACTCCAGCACCAGGATTGGGCATGTGACCCAGGCGGGGCCAATTAGAGCACCACCTCCTCCTAAACTCAGCAACCATTTCAGGACTGGTTCCGTCACCATAGCCAGACAAGAATAATCCCTGGACTTTTGCTGGAATGAGCAAGAAAAAGGAGCTGGGGGAAGAGAGAAGGAGGAAGTCTTTTTCTTTTCTTTATTATTTATTTACTTATTTTTTGGTTGAAAAGAGGATTTTTTTCTTTATTAAATCATAACTGTCTACATTAATGTATTTATGAGGTACAGCATGATTTGATATACAATGTGGAATGCTTACATCAAACTGATTAACATAACCATCTCCTATCTTAATTAATTGCTGTGGTAAGATATTTATACTCTATTCTTAATAGTTTTGAAATTTACCATTGCATCATGCACATTAGGTGAGGTCCCAACAAGTGCCCTCCCTCCTCCCGTCCTCCCCCTCCTCTATCTTCGATCCCCTCCCCCTCCCCGCCCCATTCCCTCCTTCTTTCTGGACTATAGTTATGTTTTACCACATTCATATGAATGTGTAGGTGATTATATATTGATTTCATAGTAGTATTGAGTACATGGGCTGCTTCTTTTCCATTCTTGAGATACTTTACTAGGAAGAGTATGTTTCAGCTCCATCCAGGTAAACATAAAAGATGTGAAGTCACCATCTTTTTAAAGGCTGCATAGTATTCCAAGGTGTACATATACCACAATTTGTTAATCCATTCATGGGTCAGTGGGCACTTGGGTTGTTTCCATGTCTTGGCTATTATGAATTGGACTGCAATAAACATTTTGGTGCAAATTTCTTTGTTGTAAAATGATTTTTGATCGTCTGGGTATATAACTAGTAGAGGAATTGGAGGATCAAATAGTAGGTCTACTTTTAGTTCTTTGAGTGTTTTCCAAATTTCCTTCCAAAAGGGCTATATTAGCTTGCATTCCCACCAGCAGTGTAGAAGTGTTCCCTTCTCACTGCATCCATGCCAACATCTGTAATTTGGGGATTTTTGTGATGTGGGCTAATCTCACTGTAGTTAGATAGTATCTCAAAGAGGTTTTGATTTGCATTTCTCTGATGTTACAGATGATGGGCATTTTTTATGTGTTTGTAGGCCATGTCTTTTTCAGAGAAGTTTCTGTTCAAGTCTCTTGCTCACATAGAAATGGGGTTATTTGTTCTTTTCTTATTGATTAGTTTGAGTTCTCTGTGTGTGTGTGTGTGTGTGTGTGTGTGTATTTGCAGGTTATGCTTCTTTTCTTTTTGAAAACGTGAACCAGAAGATATGAAATCTGGACTCACCGTACAGAGAAAGTCTACATAGAAGTGAAGCAGACACAGAGGAAATCAGAGTAAAGGACTCAAAGAGGCCGAATCCTGATGATATTTGCTAAAACCACCAGGTTGGCCAGACCCCAAATTTTCCAAGTATATGAACCAATACATCTCAGTTTTCAGATACAAACAAAAAAATCCTAAACCACAGCTATCTAAGAAGGCATCTAGTATACTTGAAAACTGACATCTGTCCTTGTGTCAAGGTCCTAAGATGACAATCAAGCAGATGATCAGGTTTACCCTCTTCCATTCGGTTTTAAAACAGACAGTACTTGAAATATGTTTGCTACAGACAGACAGGACTTTATGTTCTTCTCTAGCATCAGAGGGAGATGTGTTGTGCTTCAATAATGTACCAGCCAAGCCTGATGTCTCAAGGTGTCAAAAACTGATGATGAGCCTGCTGACTTTTCAACCAATCTGCTAAGCTGCTCCCCTAGATCATTGATCAGTTTCTCAGAAATGTTTGGGATACTGACTCTGTAGGAAAAATAAGATTGGGATTTTCCTTTCTAGTATCCTGCTATTGTCCCTTAATCCAAATTCATCTGCTCCAACAGATGGTCATTATCCTCCAACAACAATGGAAGCACCTCTTGGAATATCTGAACAGCTCACAATCATTCCCTTGGCTTCCACCTAACACAAAGCAAAGGGGTAATAGAAGCCACATTTGAGAATTTCACAGCCCACTGGAGCAAAGGTGGGGGGCTGATGTGAGTTGGGTCATTCCCCCTCACACACACTCCAGGAATCTGGAGTTAGAGCAGAGAGACAGAAAAGAATTGATGCTGGAACTCCAACATGTGGCCTTGGGTCTTTCCCCACCAGGTGGAATGAGGAGCAGAGAATGTGAGTCTATTGAGAAAAAGAAATGACCCCGATGTGCAGACAGAAGCAGAGGTGGAGAACCTGAATTCCCTCGTGACTACCGTCCCCTGGTCACCTGGTCTTTTCTGAGCCCTAATACATTTCTGTTTGCAATTTCATCACAATGCCTCTGCATCTTTGCACGGGGCCAGTGATCTTCAGCTGGTGTGCCATGAAAACTTTTAAAGATCATTAATAAAATTATTTCTGAGAGAAGTTCAAAGCACTTATTTTTTTGCTCTTTATTTTGATCAATGTAACTAAAGTGTGCTGTGGAAGTTTAACTACAGGTTCAAGTGTGCCATGAGATACAAAGGTTGAAAGCCTCATCTTTTTTACTAACCCCAAGTTACTGTTTCAGGTAACCAAAAAACAAAAAGAAAAGCAAAAAGAGAAACCCATACTCATACATTAGACAAAAATTCTTAGTTGGGAAATCACCTAGGTGAGAAGAAATATCCTAGAGAAACAAAACAAAAGTCATCAAGAAAAGTTGGCAATAGTCATTCCAGAGACGTTTGTCAGCTCTAAGAAGAGAAAAATAAAGCTTCTTACTTGGCCAGCTGTGAAGAACTGAAAAAACATGGACTTAATCCATGAATTCACATAGTTGCTGAAAGTGAATTCCCTCCTGCAGTCTTCAGCCTGCAGCTGAGCCATGAATTGTACTCCCCGTTAAAAATTCCTTTGCAAGTGCCATCCCGTGACTTCACAAAGTTGTCTACACACAAGAGTAACTCTCAAGCTGAGAGATGTCACGTTTCCATCACTGCTGACCACAGACAAGTATTCAGATGGCCCGTTCAGTAAAGGCCCCTTTCACAGATGGGGCACATCTGGTGGTTTGACAGCCTTCCTGTGCCTCTATCGGTTGGAAATCCCCAGTCGGCTCATTAAGGAGAAACAGGCACGATTATTGTGTCAAAACACATTAGCGTATTTTACTTTGCCATTGCAGTTGCTTATTGGCATTTGATGAAGCTAGAGAGATTTTAGGTTATGAAATCTGTGTTTCCGGCTTGTCTTTGTTTCAAAAATATGTGTGGCATAATGTGGACAAGGAACAACACTTAAGCTTCTGGCCAATTCTCCCCCATCCATGAATGAATTGGCATCCTGTAAAAAAAACAAATCTACCCCTGTTCTTTTTGTCTTGTCAGTTTGCTGAGCAAATGAGCTATTGAAAACAGCAGAAAACATGTCCTTTTTATTCTCAAAAAAAGTGACCTTTTGCTTAATTTAAGATGATTATCCAGCTCATTTGACATCCTTTTGAAATATCAGGATAAAGTATAAATATCACTTTAATGAGCTGTACAGATGATACTAAATTGGGAAATACTGTTTTTGTTATTAAAGACAACAACAATGTTATCAGGCAGCCAGACTCAACACCAGCACGAGTGAGAGGAAAGGATGAAGTAGAGAAAGTTCCATTTGTGAAAGTTTCATTTGCAGCTATGAAAATTTAAAGGGGGTGTAAACCCAGATGCAGCGTGAGTGGTGGACAAGCGAGCCTTGAAAACTTGTCAAGCCCACATGAACTTGTAGTGGATGGCCAGTTAGAGATCAGCCTAGGCTGGGGAATGAGAGCTGAGCTATTTTTAGTTCCACAAGTAAAGGCATTGTGTCTCAGAACAGATAGTCTTTTTCTGTAAAATTTTAATAAGACCGCACCTGGCATAGGGTGTCTAGTTCTGGACCTGCACCAGAATGCCATGCAAAAAAAAAAAAAAATCTTATATGTAAAATTTCAGGATTTTTTTTTCTAGAAAAAATGCAGCCACCTGTACTTTTGAGCAATTCCTAAAAACATATCAGCTGTTTTGACTGATTTGGATCATTGTTTAGCATGTCTGAAAGACACATGGGTGCCTCCTAAATACCCCAAAATGAACGTATTTGAACCCAAGCTCTGGGCTTCTTTCTCACACCTCGACAGAAACCTGCCCTTTCCCAGTATTCCTGGTCTCAATTCCTAGAATTCCATCCCTCCAGTTACTCAGGTTTACAGTGATGCTGGACCTTTTTGTTTCTTTCAAACCATAAATCCCATATATCAGCAAATCCTATTGGCTCCAGCTTCAAATGAGATCCAGAATCTGACCTCTGTCATGACCTCTGTTGTAGGATCTCTCAGATCATGTCACTTCCCTTCTCAAAAGCCTCCAGTGACTTCCCCATCAGGGAGTCCACACCAGTAGGACTCTGTGTGGCATGGCGCCCTGCACCTCTCGGGTCACACTTTCTTCTACAACTGCCTTGCGCACTGGGCCCTACCACAGACTGGCCTCTCCACTGTTTCTCAGACACATTCCCATGATTCCTTTGGACCTGTGTGTCCCTGTGTCTGGAATTTTCTCACGCAGATACCCACATGCTCCCTCAGATCTTTACCCCAAAATCACCTCTGCTGTGAGGCCTTCCCTGAGCAACCTGATGGAAATTGTAACCCATCCTCCCTCCCCATCCCCCGCCCTCACCCCTCTCCCTGGTTTATCTTCTTTATTGTGCTTCTTATCAGACAACACACTATATATTTTACTTACTTGTTCACTGTCTATCTTTCCTCTGATACATACACTCAAGATTATACACTCCTGCCATTGTTTGCTTTTGTCTGTTTCATGCTCACACCTAGACCACTGCCCATTACACAGAAGGGGCTCTGTAAACATTTTCTAGACAGCAAATGAATGAATGCAACTGGATTCCTATTGGTGTGTTAGTGATGCTGCCTTTCATAATTCAAATAATTGATTGGATTTACTTGAACTTGGTAAATTCTAAAAGATATCTAAATTCAAATACCAAAAGCACTTCTAAATCTATGGCAGAACTAGGAATACTTTTAAAGTAACTTCCTTTGTCCATAACAGTGCGACTAACCCCATTCAGAGGCTAAAGAGCAGGGGTCCTGAAACTTTTTAAACAGGGGGCCAGTTCACTGTCCCTCAGACCGTGGGAGGGCCCGACTGTGGGCCCCGGGACTAGTTGGCTGCTAAGCAGGACAGGCAGTGGCGGCAGCAAAAACACCTGGCTGGCCGGATAAATGTCCCAGGTGGGCTGCATGTGGCCTGCAGGCCGTAGTTTGAGGATGCCTGCTAAAGAGTGTTTTCTGCACTAGAACTGTCGCTGGCTAAAATGCTGTTCTATGATTTTTTAATCATAGAAAATACATTTACAGAAGCATGCAATGGCTAAGGTAGAAGGCCCTTTAAAACATCTCATAAATAAGGAAAGGGAAGCTCAGAGAAGAGAATCTAGTGGAAAGAACACTGATCAGGTCTGTGTCAACTCATTTATCATTCACCACCCTAGGGGCTGGGGGGTTTATTATATAGATGGGAAAACCAAGGCAGAGAAAGTGGGAATAATTTGCCAAGGTTCTACATTTCTTAAGAGATAATGGTTAAGAAGACCAGTCACACATGGATGTAGAGTTCATGGTTTCTCATGAGCCATGAGAAACAGTCTTCAAACTTTTTGGTCTCAGGATCCCCTTACACTCTTGAGAAATATTGAGGACCCTGGGCAGTGTCTGTGGCTCAGAGGGTAGTGCGCCGGCCCCATATACTAAGGGTGGTGGGTTCGAGCCCTGGCCAAACTGCAACAAAAAATAGCTGGGTGTTGTGGCGGGCGTCTGTAGTCCCAGCTACTCAGGAGGCTGAGGCAAGAGAATCACCTGAGCCCAGGCGTTGGAGGTTGCTATGAGCTATGACGGTATGGCACTCTACCAAGGGCAATAAAGTAAGACTCTGTCTCTAAAAGAAAAAAGAAATACTGAGGACCCCAAAAGAACTTTCTTTATCTGTATTAGACCTGTCAATATTTAATGTATTCAAAGTTAGAACTAAGAAGTTAAAAAAATTTCTTCTTTAACCTGTTCAAAAATAACATAAACTCATATGTTAACATAAATAACTTATTTTTAAGAGAAATAATTGTATTTTCTAAAATAAAATTATTTGGTAAAAAGAGTAGACAGGTGTATTATCATATCTACTCTGTCTTCCAACTGTTACATGTCATTTTGAAGTACAAAAATCCAACTCTACAGAGATTTGGAGAGTAGCAGAGTCGGTTGATTCAGCTGACTCAGCAGTTTCCTTGGTTACTGTTAAGAACATGTATGACCTGCAATCAGGCCAAGAACTTGCTGTGTACCAGTTACATGACCCTGTGCGAGTTCTCTGAGCCTCAGGTGTTCCTACTGTAAAACTGGATAATGGCAGCGCCTACTTTAGGTGGTCGCTATGAGAATTAAATGAGATAATAGACAGAAACATACTTACCGAGGAGGTATCGAGTAAATGCTTAAGCAACAGCTATTCATTATTATGGTCATAACAACTCCTGTTATTATCTTTAGATCTCAACTCAGTCTCACTTCCTAGGGGAAGTCTTTTCCAACCTGCTAGTGCAGATACCCTGTTTTAAGATTTCCTAGCACCTACATACCTCCTTCCTTGGACTATACAGCTGCAATATATTTTGATATATGATTATTTGATTAAATTTTTTCATACACACTAGGCTTCAAGCTCCACAAAGACAGGCACAAAGCCCATCTGCTCACCACTTTATCCTCAACACCTAGCACAGAGCCCAGCACAAAACAGGTTTCAGTAAATACTTATTGAAGGAAAAAATAAAATAATTAATTTACTGGCTTGGCAAAGCACAGTTTTACTCCACAGTATAATTTATCCAAACTTCTCCTAGCAATTGTCACTCAAAGTGCAATCTGTGGACCAGAAAAGGTAGCGTGGCCGGGGCACCTGTTGGAAATGCAGATTCTCAGGCCTCACTCCAGACCCACTACATTTTAACAAAATCTGGAGGGAAGTCTCATGTTCATTAAAGTTTTAGAAGTACCAACTCCTGCCTATTCTTTACTAATCCCTCTGAAAAGGAGAGAGAAAGAAAGAGAGAAAAGGAAAAGAAAAAGAAGATGATCACTAAATTTCCTGGGTAAAACAATACTCCCTTCCACCATCCCAGGTCTCATTTCCAATGCAAACATTATTATAAATACTACCATTTCTAAAACCCAGATGCATTTTTCTCAGCCGCAGTCAGGCTGCTCTTATTTCCTATTCACATAGCATTTTTTTCCAGAGACTATTTTGGCCTCAGTTGAATAATTTATTTCAGAGACTTTATATCTGAAAACATTCTGTGAAGGAGACAGAAACACCATCTGTCTCCTCCATAGAACTCCTGGAAAATTTGTCCCAAACCATGGTGTAGAGCAGCGGTTTTGAACCTGTGGGTCATGACCCACAGGAACTGTATTAAAGGTCATGGCATTAGGAAGGTTGAGAACCACTGATGTAGAGGGTGCCATTTTAGCTGTAGAGTTGCAAAATCTGAATGCCTGCTTCTCCACCACAACCTTGGAAAGAAGAAGAAAAACACCCCAACAAAATCTCTTCTCCTACTGTAATAAGGAACCAGTGCTCCAACAGCCCAAAGATTCTTAGGAAAATATGCATGATACACATTTGACCCCTGAAAAAAATATAGTCTACCTTTTTAATGAAAAGGTTATTATGTTTAGGATTTATTCCCATTTTTGAGTGGTAAAGCACATCTATCACGGGATAAGGATCATGAGAACTCCGAGGGGTTAAATGAACAGTGCATTTTGCTGTGTTCAATCTTGCACATTTTGTGGGGCCTGACTTCAAAAATCCCTTTGCTGCAGTGTCTTCTGCTCCCAGAGAAAGAAGTGGGGTTGGCCAGAAGCAACACACTTCACTCAGTTGGGTCGTCTCTCCCATGGGTGCATTGACCTAATGAGGCTGGCACGGCAAAGCCAATGATTAGCGCATGGCACTTGAATTTCCTGCTGTGTGTTCTCCTACAGTGTCCTGCTAGCCTGGGACTTGACTCTGTTTCTCTCCTTCCTTCTTTTACAGATGTAAGAAATGCCTGCTCTGAGAAATAAAGAGGCTGCTGAATGTATAATCGGCTTCCAAAGACTCGACCCTTAAAATTGGGTCTGCCCCTGTGGTCGTGGAGTAGTCTCCACCCTGCTAGGTTCCCTGGGGCACAGGCATGCGCACCTGGTGAGAGGAGGGTAACTAGAGGCCAGTACAAGATAAGAGACCCAAACTGAAATGTGAGCTGTCCTGAAGGTATAGTGTACCCAGGTGCACCATGGGGCCTTCTGCCCTGTCCTATCACTGCCGCAAGAGAGCAGTTACCAGCCCAACCCAGTGTGATGTAAAGAAGCCGGGCTTTGGAGTCACACAGCTTAGAATTTCAAATCCTGACACTCACAATTGGTAGCTATGCATTCTTTGGAAAACTGCATTTTATTATCTGAGCCTGGTTTTCCTCATTTAAAAAAGTTGTATACAATATCCCTTCTTGGGGGTTTGTGAGGATTAAGGGAGATTTTGTTACATAATGCACCTGGCGTAGAGGCAACTCTCAAGAAGTATTGGCTGCTTTCTCTGCTTTTCACTTCTCTGCTGAGAGTACCAGGATATATTTTCCTTGACCCTGAAAATGCTCATAGGAGAAGAAAGGGGGGAGGAGTACAGGACATGGAGAAAAGGAAAAGAAGAAACCTTGAGCTAGAACTTATCTGCAAGGAAGGCTTCAAGAGCTCGTCTCTGTCAACCAACTACCGTTCTTGAAGTAATGGAAAGGAATTCTTTTTTAAACACAGTCTACCATAGGCTTGTATGTTATTTGATGGTTCTCCCATTAGCATTTGAGCATTATTCTCATGTTAAAAGCCCCCTGGCACCTCTCCTAATTAGTTACAATTAAGATAAACCCTCTTTTCTGCCATCCAGACAACTGGTTATTGGTCCTAACCAAAGTTCAGGAAGAAGATGACCATAGCTCACAGTCAAAGCTTCAAGACTTACTATGGTGGCACTGGTACCCTGTCCCAAGAAGCCACTGCCTAGCCGTCACACTCAGGCTGCCTTATCTAAGAAGCAATGTCAAAAAGAGGGAGACATTTGGAGAGATAAATGAGCAGTCAGAAAAGGAGTCTCAATCCATAGAGTCCTCAGCACCAGGCATCACAGATGATTTCTAAATTGTATCCATGAGGGGACACCAGGTGCAAGACATCATCAGCCTTGCTTCTACAGGCAGCAGCATCTCAGGAACTGCAGGTCTCAAGGCTTATGCGAAGGGAGTCCTCCTATAGAGTTCTTTGTGGAATTATTGATGCATGAAGTTGGTTTGAGGGCAAGACAGGTGAACTATGTAGACTGCAAAACTAAACTGCAAGTTCAGGGTAGTTCAGCAGCCATGAGCACTGCCAACAGGCTATTACGGGTGCTGGCTGATTTAGGCATCCTTGTATTCCATAAGGGCCCACCCACCACGAGTGTTACACTATTTAAAACATTTCTGCTGACACTTCCTTTGTTTAATACTATCATGTGCCACCAGCAATCTCACCATACTTATCAAAAATAGCAAGACCATTAATTTATTTAACTTTTCACCACAAGCCACAGTTTCTTCTCTCTGGAAGTTTTCTAACACTACAGTTGGAGTGAGATGATTGGAATCATCTGGGGATCCTAAAGCTCAGGCCATTCCTCTTGTTAATTAAATCTGAGTCTTTGGGAAGGAGACACAGGCATCAGGATTTGTATTTAAGCCTCCCAGGGGGTTCTAATGTGAATCAACAGAACCAGAGTCATAGTTTAAGGGTGGTGTGGATGGAATGGGGAGTGAACAGACCTAAAACGACCAAGTGATGACTCAAGCAGGTGTCTCAGTATTGATCAACCTGCCTTGGGCAATCTGGGGAAGGAATGCAGAAGCTCTCTGCACTTCTGTACATGCTTTATGAAACACTTCTTGTAAAATCAAATTTTCTTAAGGCGATTGTCAAGCGCTCCAGAAAGTATAGTAGATAATCTGGAACCCTGATCTTTTTTTTTTTGAGACAGAGTCTCACTCTGTCGCCTGTGGTAGAGTGCTGCGGTGTCACAGGTCACAACAATCTCCAACTCTTGGGCTTAAGTGATTCTCTTGCCTCAGCTTCCCAAGAAGGCTACAGGCACCCACTACAATGCCTGGCTATTTTTTTTGTTGCAGTTACCACTGCTGTTTTAGCTGGCTGAACCCACCACCCTCGGTATATGGGGCCAGTGCCCTACCCACTGAGCCACAGGCGCTGCCTGAACCCTGATCTTCTTTAACCTTCACAAATGCTTATGTTCATATTCTCCGTCTCAGCCACAAGTTGCTAATGATGATGGTGATATTATTATAACTAGCAATAAAAGCTAACATTTACTAAGTGCCTACTGTGGCCAGGTACTGTGCTAAGTACTATACATTTAATCATCTCATACACAGAAATAAATGCTATTAACATTTTTTTACTTTGCGTGTGATTTAAAGAGGTTAAACAAGTGGCCCAAAGTTACACAGCTAGCAGAGGTAGTGCTTTAAGCCAGGGATTTGAAATTCCTTTGGCATGCATGATTAATTATGTAGGCAAGGCAGCATCCTGCTTTTTAATTCAATTTGATTATTAGTCCATTTCAGCTTCACCGGAACTAACTCAAATGGTAGGCCTGTGGTATTTTGTATAAAACATTTGCTGAATGAGACATTTTCTTGCCTTCTCAGCCTAGTATGGAAAACTAGTGTGGTAATAAGGAAATGTATGGGTAGATATCCATAGTATGGTCAGAACACAAATAAGGGGGCAATTAATTCCGGTTAGGTGAAGAAGATGGTGTCAGAGGAGGCTAACAAACACAAGAGGATATTTTTTGGAAAGTTTTAAAGACTGAACAAGAGCCTGCCCATTAGAAGAGAAGAAAGCATGCCAAGTAGAGGGAACAGAGGACCAAACACACAGGAGTGAAAACATGAGGCATTCTGCAGAAATGATCAGCAGCTCTCAGCAGCTCCCAAAATTACACATATTGGAATTGCTTGGAGCCCTGTTAAATCACAGATCTCTGGGCTCAAGCCCCAGGCCTTTGGATTTAACAGGGCTGTGTGGGCCTGGGCATTCACATGGCTAAGGACTTCTCAGGTGTTGCTGATGCTCCTTGCCCAGGGAAGCACACTTTGTTGAGAGCTCCTAGTCTATGGAACAGTGTCCCTGGCGCCCCCACAGCTTGTGTGTATAGGGGAGCATCCCATAGTCTGCGGGACTCGCACCAGAAGCAAGGTCCCGGAAGACACCAGGAGCTCCTCTTTTCCTGCAGGGAGTAGTGGTTAAAGTTTACTGTTGGCTTTGGGAGTGATTCTTACCAAAGCTGTCTCTCGGGAAGAAACAGAGGAATCACAGCTCAGGCCTGCAGCAAGGGGACCAGGATTGTATTGCCTCTCTGCCCCATCAGTGTCCCTGTTCATGGGCTGAGCTGCCACACACTAGCTCTTTGTTGTGCCAGTGAGTATTTGTGACATTTTTCTCAGTGAAGATGGTGTTTTTCATAGTCCTTCCTCCAGTTTGGGGCCTGTGTCTGCCAACCACAGGTGAGTTCTCATGTTAATCACCAAGATGATGTACTGAACACCAAGACCAGATGGTGAGCAATGAGGTGACCCACCGGGAAAGCACCTTATGCAGGGAAAGGGGACAGTATGGCACTGCCAGGCTAAGTGGGAGGGGACTGAGATGGACAACAACTTTGTGAAGTTCTTTCTCTTCTCCCACTTCTAATTCAATTTTCACACTTTGCTTCTCTCATTTTCCAGAATGGAAAAACTTAAGGTGTATCTGCCACTGTCCCACCCCTCTACATGGGCTGAGCAGCTCAGAAGGGTCAGCCTACAATAAAAGGATCTCTTTCTCTCTCTCTCAACATCCTACCCACCTACTCCAGACACCAGCCATATCTGGAGGTCATGTTTGTCCAATAATTAAGGAATATGAGGCATCTAGGGCCAGTCCTCCCTATCTTCACTTGCTGGCTTTCCCAGCTGCCACCAGCAGCTGTGTGTGTCACATTCCTGGCAGGCGCGCTGTGAAACGCCACCATTACTGCCAGGGATGACAGGGAAGGGTGAGAGTCGCCTACCAGGGACAGGGAAAAGAAACAAAACCAGCGAATTTGGATTCTGTGTTTCATCTCTATTTTCAATTGCAATGCAGTTCCCCATGACTCCATAGCAGTCTTCTGGAAAACTTCTAGAAGCTTGGTAGTCCACTGCGTTACCTGGCTAATATGGTCCTAGAGACATTCGGTTTTCATTTTCCTGCTATCAACCAGGAAAGAGGAGACAGAGAATGATCATCTAATAGATAAATATGTCCTGACACCGGGCGAGCCTGGTGCTGCGGGCTGCCCTGCAGGCCGGTGCCCCATCTCTCTGGGGGCTGGGATGTTGATGAGCACTGAGGAGACTCTGGCTTCCTCTCTGAAATAAAGTATTTTTGTCTATTATCTTTCACAAGAACCTAATTAGGGGAGATTGCCTGAACAGAGGAGGCTGATTAAATTCACAGATTTATTGCAAGACCACTTTGGGAGTTGTGGAAAATGAGTTTCACTGCTCAGCTATCTTCCTTTAAAAAAAAAAAAAAAACCAAGCTGTGAGTCTGCACCTTGAATTATCCACCTATACCAGATCATAAAATCCCCGTAAGCCTGCATGCAGTTTACTCCTCTCAAGAGAGGCTCAGAGGCTTCTTCCAGGCTCACAGCACCTCCCCAAGGGCTAGGAGATGGGGCTCCACATTCATAGGGCACAGGGGAAGGTTCTTTACAGTAAAGGAAACTGGACAGAGGGCTGCTACCTGTGTTGACCAAAGAAAAAAGTCTAGCCTGCAGGGGTTCCTAACCTGATTATTTGAGTACTGTTTTCCTTATCTGTGGGGTCTGGTATCCTGAAAAGTATGCACAGACCTTTTCTTTTGCTCATCAGCTTTGTTAGTGTTTGTGTATTTAACGTGTGGGAGAAGGCAACTCTTCTTCCAAATGTGTGGCAGAAAGAAAGAAGGTGCGACACCCCTATTAAGTCTAACTGAGGACTATAGGCCAAGGCCTATATCCGGGGTGCTGTTTTCATTCTTAAGAGGGCAGTGTTTCAGCTCATAATTTATACACAGATGGTGAAGATTCAGTACATGGAAAATCATATCCAAGTACGGGTGTGAGCATTCATCTGTTTATAGATTACAGAAGCATAATCACTAACCTGGTCTGATGTTATCTTCCTCATAAAAAAAGGTAAGAGCTAGGGTCCTTTATCTTTTAAGAAAGAGAATGACTCAGGCAAGAGACCTGGGGGGTTGTGTGCTCTGTTCCTTTGTCTTTAAAGCGTTATCCAGAGAGCTGCACGTCCTTGTGGAGACCTGGGCTTTGTGAAACTGTCCTGGCAAGCAGAAATGCACAGACAGGGCTTCTTACATCTTCTATTTTGTCCCACACCTGGACAAAAAAGACTTTTTTGTTCAAAAAAAGACTTTTCTTTGCAAAGTTTGCAACCACTGCCAGCAGAGAGTTCTTGTTGTAGTTGAGTCCCAAAAAAGCTGCTGCAGGTGGGAATGATGTAAATATAGGTTATCCATAAAGTTGTGTGCAAATATCTGATTCTCTATGGCAGGCGTCCTCAAACTATGGCCCACCTAGGACATTTACCCAGCCTGCCAAGTGTTTTTGCCACCACTGCCTGTCCTGCTTAGCAGCCAACTCATCCTGGGGCCTGCAGTCCGGCCCTCCAGCGGTCTGAGGGACAGTGAACTGGCCCCCTGTTTAAAAAGTTTGAGGACCCCTGCTCTATGGAAATGAGCACAGCATTGATGATGCATTCCTGCCCCCTAACCCAACACCCAACATATTCTAAGAGCCACAAATACCACTTTAAAACTTCTCATTTTCTGATGAAGATATTTAAAATAGCCACTCTCCCCCAAAGTCTTAGATTTTTTTTTATTAAATGATAGCTGTATACATTAATGCAAGTCTTAAGATTTTTTTTTTTATTTAAGGCAGTATTTCCCAAACTGCTCTCTGCAGAGCCATCACCTCACAGGATGCTCTAGAGACAGAAAGGTTTTACAGTGGTAAAATTTAGACAGTGCTGCATACTATGTGCTCCTTGAATCAAGATCTTTATTATTTATAACATATTAAAGATTAGAGCTAATTTAATGAAAATCTGCCAGAATCAAGTGCTAAGTACTTTCTTTTTTTTTTTTTTTTGAGACAAGCCTCAAGCTGTCCCCCTGGGTAGAGTGCCCTGGCATCACAGCTCACAGCAACCTCCAACTCCTGGGCTCAAGCGAGTCTCCTGCCTCCACCTCCCAAGCAGCTGGGACCACAGGCGCCTGCCACAACGCCCAGCTATTTTTTGGTTGCAGCCGTCATTGTTGTTTGGCGGGTCCGGGCTGGGGATTCGAACCCGCCACCTTAGGTGTACGTGGCTGGCGCCTTAGGCAGTTGAGCTACAGGCGCCGAGCCTAAGTACTTTCATATACATGGTGCCCATAAAGTTTGTGTGCAATTTAAAATAGTTGTCTATTAAAAAGCCAACTTTTTGACTGTTTTAATTGCACACAAACTTTATAGACACTCACATTTATCTCATTAAACCTTCAAAAATAATACCCAGAAATAGACATTAATTTGTCCCATTTTACACATGTAGAAATTAAACCCACATGTGGTTCAGTTGTCCAGTTAAAGCTAAAAAGGGAAAAGATGGAATTAGGTTTAAAATCTATTCATTCCAAGTCTACGCTCATAACTACTAGGCTTTATCACCTTCACATTAACTAGACAGATACTTTCTCACATTGCCGTTAATGCAGTGGTTCTCAACCTTCCTACTGCCGCGACCATAAAATTATTGGGAGTCACCACAACATGAGGAACTGTATTAAAGGGTCACGGCAGTAGGAAGGTTGAGAACCACTGTGTTAATGTATCTTTTTTGATATTGCTTTTTTACGGGATTGAGTCTGTTCCTTACTGTAGCAGTTGGTCATCTTTTGTTCATATCTTTTAATTTTTTTTTTTTTTTTTTGTCATTGCACAGACCAGCCTGGTATCATTTTTACGTAGTAAGCTCCCCTAAAACCAAGCTTTTCTGTTCCCTTCTCATCTGGCCTTCTTATAACGGCTGCAAGCACACGGTAGTGGATTTTCCTCTGTATCTTTGACAGTTTGTGGCTAAACAAAGATATAAGGGAGACAGGATGTGACTGAGTTTATTTACCCTGCCTTTGGCAAAAGCAGCTTTGTGCACAAAATTAAATTCATAAAAAGTAAAAGTAGGATTAAAAATGTGCCAAGGGTATATAGTTAGCTCTTGTGGGGCATGGATTTATTGCACCATTGAGATCTTAGCGATTAGTAGCCAAGCTGTTTTATTTGAGGTAAGAAGGGAGTAAGGAGAGGAAGGGAGGATGATATTGTATCTTCTAATGTCATCCTAATGAAATTGTTCATTAAACTTGAGAATTGTGCTATCCACTGATGACCTAAACAAAGCATATATGTATATTTCTCAGGACATGGGCCTTTTGAGGGTGGGAAAGAGAACGTGAGCTATGAGCTGTGGCCCTGTCTCAGCAAGGGAAAAGTCAAAAGGTATAGGAAGTGGTGTCCGTGGTTCCATGAGATGCACATGGGCCTTAATTTTCATCACATTTGGCCCAATTAAGTCAGCTTCCTGGTATGTGTCTGTGTTCTGGGAGGGCCCAGATGTGAACCCTGTCTCTACACCCTTGATCATTCAGGACTAATTTAATGAGCACCTGCACGCTATTTAACCTTTCTTTTAAGAGTAGGCCAGGTGCCCCGAGTGGCCAGCATCACATTTGAGGATGTGTTTTGTTGTTGAGACTGTGTTTAATGCTCTCCATGGTTGATCTCCTTCTATCTTCCTAACAGTCTTACAAGGTGTAGTCTGGCCTTAGTTGTGGTATATGAATCCAAGAGAGAAGTGACTTGCTGAAGGACACACAGCCAGTAAGGGACACATCAGGGACATAACCACACTCCCCTGGTCCCCCTGCACCCTTTCCAAGCATCACATACCCCTGTCTCCTACATTATGAGATAAGTGAATGAAACTGCTCCACTTTCAGAACACTGTTTAAAGGTAGTTCTGTTTCAGAAATGTCAATAAAAAAGAAAAATGCTTGACTCTTATATTAAAAATGAATATTGGCTCGGCGCCTGTGGCTCAAGTGGCTAAGGCGCCAGCCACGTACACCCAAGGTGGCGGGTTCGAATCTAGCCCGGACCCACCAAATGATAACGACGGCTGCAACCAAAAAATAGCCGGGCATTGTGGCAGGCGCCTGTGGTCCCAGCTACTTGGGAGGCAGAAGCAGACAACTCGCTTGAGCCCAGAAGTTGGAGGTTGCTGTGAGCTGAAATGCCACGGCACTCTACCCAAGGGGACAGCTTGAGGCTCCTGTCTAAAAAAAAAAAAAAAAGAATATTATTGTTAACCAGGTGAATAGCACCTCCAGTGCTGCTAGGAAAAAAAAAATCAGGACATCATTTATTTTAAGGAAAACACTAAATTCTTCTGGGTAAAACTGTCACGAACAACAAAGTGACAAACAGGTTAGTGGAGCTGTGATTGCAATATTGGAATTTACTTCTTATTTTTCTAGCCTTACAAAAGATCCTTGGAATTCCAAAATTCCAATTCCAAAAGGAATTGGTCTGAAACATCATTTACTTCTCTCAAATAAAGCAGATACTAAGCCACCTTTAAAAACTTCGGCAATCTCTCATAATTAGGAAAAGCCCAGCAAGGGAGGAAATGAGAGATGGGGAAACGGTACCATTCTCTTACACTAAAATCATTTAAAACGAAGCAGAAACTGTTCAGCAGCAAAAAGAAATGAGCTATCAAGCTACAAAAAGACATGGAGAAACTGAAATGCATATTGTCCAGTGAAAGAAGCCCATGTGAACAGGGCATCTGCGCTATGATTCCAACTGTAGGACATTCTGCATGAAAAGGGCAAACTGGAGTAAAAAGATCAGAGGTTGCCAAGCAGGAAGGGGTAACAGGTAGAGGGGATTTCTAGGGCAGGGAGACTGTTCAGATTCATACTGTAATGGCAGATACTGGTCACATATCTGACAAAATCCCACCTAATGTACAGTGCAAAGAAGGAGCCCTCTGCATTGCAAACTATGAACTTTAGTCATAATACATCCACTGTTCATCCACTGTGACAAATGTACCCCACTAATCCAAAATGCTTAAATTAATAATAGCAGAAACAGAGATGAGTGGAGAGAGGGAGCAGATGGGAATTCTTTGTACTCTCCCCTCAATTTTTCATTAAACCTATAAATGCTAAAAGAAATTTTATTTTATTTTTTAATTAGAGAGGAAGCATGTTATTTCCCAGCATTGCAGCATCTTTGTACATGATAGTTCCCTTGCGAGAGGTAAAAAAAGATCCTCTCAAGGCGTAATAACTCAGTGCTCCAGTTGTGACAACCGAGGAATATATGAAAGGTCAATTTAAACATCTCACTGGATCAGAAAGACAAAGAGGACTTTGTGTCACAATAGAGTTCATCCCATGGGACGTGGAGATGGCAGGAGATAAAACAATCCTCTTTATCAAGCGGCAGATTAACTGGCAAGGGCATGTTCTTTTCTATTTATCCTATAGGCTTCTAGCAACAATGAGCCTTTTGTCCTTACACCTGTTGAGGGGGAAGGAGCCCAGGACAGAGGTTTGGTGGGGTTTATGTGAGGCCATGCAGCTTGGATTTCTTACCTGCAACTCCGCTGGTACGTTACAGAATGTGCCTTCCAGTCAAAGGAACTTGGAGACAGCACCCTCGGCATTCAGAGGGAAGGGAGACGATCCAAGCTTTGAAGGGAATGATAAAATAGAGACATCCTTGTTGGGGAAAAGTAGAACAAAGCTGCGTGGGGTTCAGCTCTCAGCCAGATGTCAGGCCTTGTCTTCCTTGGGGGGCCTTAGCCTTCCCCTACCCTCAGCTTCCGGCATAGCACTGGGCACATGGTGGAGGCCTCAGGGAGGCTTGCTGGGTGAGTGAAACTCGAGGATTTTGCTGTAAGAAAAAAGAATAGAAAAATGATTTTTCAGGATTGACAACAGATTTATCCAGCCATTTCACTAAAGTTTCCAGATACGCATCCCCCATGGTATGTGTGTTGAGAGCTGCTTTCCTCCTAAACCCTCGCTTGGAATGGGAGCTATTGGCTTTGACTGCCTTCATTAGGAACAGCCCTCCAATTTTCTTTGGGGAAACCAATCTTTCCCCTATACTTAATATGTGAAGTCTGAATGTAATACTTCTAATACTTTTTTAGTCTGAACAGTTGCCGTATTTACACGTTCAGCCATCACATCCCAAGGGAGTGGTCTATGGCCTGGGCCCAGCCAATCACAGTGTGGTTTCCCTTAGATTCAGAGGGATTCAGAGGAGGACATGTAACTCAAGCTGGACCCAGAAGAATCCCACCTGGAAATTTGCTGTCACAGTTTCAAAAAAGCAAGTGTTCTTTTTCTGCTAGCATTGACTAATTAGTAAAATGCAAGTTAGCCTAGAGCTACATGTGGACTTCTTAGCCACCATCTTGGAAAAATCTTGAAAATAAAGCAAAATAGAGGAAATATGAGTTGAAACATGGAGAGAGAACAAGTTTTGTGACAACATTTGAGCCAGCCATGCCTAATGTCAACATACTTCCTGGGCTCTTGAATGAAATGAAACAGTAAATTCCCAGGATTGCAATTACCTTGCAATGAATTACAATTTACCAGTGTATCCACCTCCTGGCTGTGTTGACATCATGTCTCTATTGTTCCTTCAGCGGTCCCTGTCTTTCAGAGTGGACTTGAATAGGAAAACTGGGAGATGATCTGTCCAGACCCTCAACCACTTCCCTCAGTTTAATCACACCTCCACATGGACAAGAACATCTGAAGAGTCAGTCCTAGAAATACCACTTCCAAATTCCAGCAAAAGGCATAATCCTCCTTTGTTGAACATCTCACTACATCATAGACTTTAAATTGTTTTGTGGCTTAGAAAAAGTTGGCGTGAGGCAGAGTCCTGCTGCACAGATCGAGACATCAGAAAATGGGCCTTGGGGCTGCAGCTGGCACAATGCTCTGAGGACGTGGCCTGCTGCCATCACCCCCTCACTGTCCCTGTTCCCTTAACACTAAGAGTGGGGCTCAGGAGTGGGGGCAGTTGGGGCTTGGAAAGTAACCTTGAAATTCGTGGATGGGTTTGAAGGATGAGGAAAAATGTTCTGCATCTTTTGAGCTTACTCTAGCCACTAACGCTGACGGGAACTAACATCTGTTGAATGCCACTATACCAAGCATGGGGTCACATACTCTTCCAGCTGCAGCTCCTTAAAACCCCATGACAGTCATATGTGGTAGGCTCCCATCTCACAGGTGAAGGAAATGGGGCCTAGAAAACTTCTGGAACCCTTCCTGGATCTCTGAGTAGCATTCAAATCAAGAAGCAGGACCCAGGCTCTCAACCACAGTACTGCCTGTTCTTTATAGCAAAGAATAAAAATAATGTATCATGGCTTGAGAATTATGAAAATGAATGTTATACCTGGAAAGAAGTCTCAACACTGGTTAGCCTGCTGGAAAAAATGAGGTGGGGAGAGAGCGATCCAAGGTCACAAAGCAAGTTCAAGAACTGGGTGCTGACATCTAGTCCTGGGGCACTAATTCTTTCTCAACACACACCCTTTTGTCTCAGGATATGTGCACATCACACCACATATACCCAGTCACTCAACAGGTACCTCCATTACAGATGTACCAGGCATTATAATTGTGAAATATTTCCAGTCTACTTAGCAAACTGCTCTGTCCAGAGACTCCCCCTCCCTTCAGGATTCATGGACATGGCCACACGTTAGAAATTTTTAGCATCACAGGGGGCCCTTGGGACCCTGCTCCTTCCCAGTGGCCGCATCCACTCTGATTAGTCAACACCTCTGCCCTCTCCGTTAAGTGTTTTTAATATAAGCCATTCATTACATGAAAGCCAGCACAGGTAATGGGAACACCATGGGTGAATGCAGTCACAATGGTTTGCAGAGGTCTGACTCAGCTCATTTCAATGTGTTCCCTGTTACATCTTAGGGGAGCGGGGGGGAGAGTTTATCAGGTTTTATAGATCACCAAGTGATTCTCCAATGTGAATCAACATTGACATTCCATCCATTGAGAACAATCTTCTGTAAACCAGAAGTCTGTTTCATTGGCAGCCATGATAAGCCAGTCTGAATAATGTTTGAAACAAGACAAATAATGGTCAAAAGCAAATATAGAAAAAGCCAGAAAACTCACCCACATCACCTTTGTCTGGCCATCTCCTCATCTCTGGATGCAGCTTATGTGTCATTCCCTGCTCCATCCCCACTTCCAGGCTAAGTTACCATTCCACAGCACCTCGTGGCTTCCTACTGGTAGCTTTTATTATATTATTTGGTTAATGTCACGTTCCCTCTCTTATCCACAAAGGCTGAGGCTGCATTATTTTTTACAGCTGTATTCTCAGTGCCTTGCAGAGTGTTTTTTCTCATAGTATTTCCTGGTCAATGAATGAACACAGCAAGATCTTCATATCAAGTCCTAGCAATTACAGTGGAGGCCTCTTAACTATCATTAGAATATGTGGAAAAGGTACTTAGAAAGCATAAGTCATCCATGTGTACGTATCAGGTCCTTCCACTTCACCAATTCACAGAACACTTTTTCTGGTTTGTCTTTTCTTCTTTCCATATTTCTTTAAGCTCATTAATTACTATATTATAATAAGGAAATCTCTGTTCTACATTATGGCGAGACTCATTACTGAAATAGGTGCAAGCTTTGTCAAACTGAGGTCCTCAGACCAGTGAGGACTGTCTTACCTTTCCTTGGGCTTCTGTGAGTCCATATGAGATGTGTAAACAGACGTAAACTTACACTGAGCCTAAAACTGAATATGGCTACATGACTGCAAAATATGTGGAGAGGTTTTTAAATAATATCGGGAATTCTCTCCTCCCTCTCCTCTCAAGGGATGGAGTCTCATTTCCCTTCCCTTGAGCACAGGCAGGATGTCATGACTTGCTTCTCATGAACAGATGAGGCAGGAGTGGCCTTGAATTACTTCCAGCTCCAGTTAGAAAAAGTGGTAAGACTGCCTCCTGCTTTCTCATGGGGCAGTACCCGGGGAGCCCTGAGGGACCACATAGGAAATCTACCTTTCCTGAAACTGCCGGGCTGCAGAAAGGTAGCCAGAGGCACTCCAGCTGTCAGGCAGGTGAGTGATGAAAACTTTGGGGCAACTCCAGCCTCACCTACTATCTATCTACAACAGTGGTTCTCAACCTTCTTAATACTGTTCCTCATGTTGCAGTGATCCCCAACCATAAAATTATATTCATTGCTACTTCATAACTGTAATTTTGCTACTATTATGAATCATAATGTAAATATCTGATATGCAGGATGTATTTGGGCAACCCCTGTGAAAGGGTCATGCGACCCCCAAAGGGGTCGAGGTCCACAGGTTGAGAACCACTGATTTACGACCTAATGAAAGACCTCAAACCAGAACCATCCAGCTAAGCTGCCTCTATTCCTGATTCAAGGAAACCGTGAGAGAGAACAAATGATAATTGCTTTGTAAGCCATTGAGTCTTGTGGTGTTTGTTACAAAGCAATAAGTGTGCTTGTATTTGCATTTGCATTTGTGTGTATGATTGCACTGGGACCACAGTAGATTTATTAGGCTAATGACAATAGAATCAAGGCAGATTTAATACATGTATGTTAAGCAAGGGGTAAAGTTTTCCAGTATTTCAAATAGAGAAATGTGACAAGAAAATACTTCATCACACCTAACCTGGTGGTTCAGATGGGCTAAATCCAAAGGAACTGTTTTTTTGAAGAAAGCAGCTTCATTTTCTATTGATACATAATATCTGCACATTTCACAGGGCATGTGTAATCCTTTGTAGAGTGTGTAATGATCACTCCAGGGTATTTAGGGCATCCATCAGCTCGAGTATTTATCATTTCTATTATATACGTTGAGTACATTTCAAGTTTCCTCTTCTAGCTATTTTGAAATATACAATATAGGTAGTCCCTACATTACAAATGAGATAGGTTATGGAGGTTTGTCCCTAAAGTTGAATTTGTATGTAAATTGGAACAGGTCCATTTACCTACTACCTGTAATAGGCTCTGTTCATAACTACAAATTGTACATCAGATATTTGTAACTTAGGGACTGCCTGTACAATCGCATTAACAATAGGCTCCCTACTCTACTATTGAATATGGGAACTTATTCTATCTAAGTGTGTGTCTGAACCATTGACCACCCTCTCTTCATTTTCCCCCCACACATATCCTTTCCAGCCTCTGATATCTATCACTCTACTCTCTACTGTCAAAGGAATTTTTGTTCAGTCAACACCATGTTCATGTTGCAAACAGCTACTGTGTTTCAGCAAAACAACTTCGCAACTACATTTTACAAATATGGTCATTTTAAATTTCATTGCTTAGTGTTTTTTTTTTTTCTCTCTGATTCAATTTGACATTTCTAATTGTTTATATCTAATTGTATAGGCATACATTTAAGTAACATTATAGTAAAATAGTTTCAGTCAGCACTAGAGAACTGCAATTATTTTTCCTTTAAAAAGAATTTTAGGCCAGGCACAATAGCTCCCAACTATAGTCCCAGCACTTTGGAAGGCCAGGGTAGGAGGCCAGGAGTTTGAGGCCAGCCTGGGCAATATTGTGAGACCCAGTCTCTACCAAAAGATAATTTATTTAAAAAAAAAAACTAGCCAGGCATGGTAGTGTACACCTGTTTTCCTAGCTACTTGGGATGTTTGAACCCAGGAATTTGAGGTTGCAATGAGCAGTGATCGTGCCATTGTACTCCAGCCTGGGTAACAGAGCAAGCCCGTTCTCTAAAAAAAAAAAAATAAAATATTAAGTCTGAGAATAAGAAATAATAAAGGCTTTTCAGAATGATATAAGTAACCATAACACACTACCATCTTATTAACCCTGCTTAAGTGAAAAAATACCTGCCCCAACTCAGCCTAGAGCATTCCTCATAATTGCCCACATATAAAGCAGTTCATTTTTAACTCTTGGGGTTAACCTATTTACCTACGGGTGGTGCCTGTGGCTCAGTGGGCAGGGCGCCAGCCCCATATACCAAGGGTGGTGGGTTCAAACCCGGCTCCGGCCAAACTGCAACAAAAATAGCCAGGCGTTGTGGCAGGCGCCTGCAGTCCCAGCTGCTTGGGAGGTGGAGGCAAGAGAATTGCCTAAGTCCAGGAGTTGGAGGTTGCTTTGAGCTGTGATGCCATAGCACTCTACTGTGGGCAATAATGTGAAACTCTGTCTCTACAAGAAAAAACAAAACAAAACCATATTTACCTATAAGTCTTCCAGATTAAGCCTTATGTTTGAAACCCCTGTAGATGATGATGATGTTTCCCATGACTGTTAGTATGTAGAACCCAACTTTTTTGACTGACAGTCATTTATTTCTCTCTTTACCAGTCTGAACTAGAAAATTCCCAGCTGTCTTTGCAGTGCTCCCAATCCCTCCAACTTTAGTGTTTGAGTAGGCATTTAAATTATATTTTAGATGAGACCATTATAAATATATCTTTCAAATCCAATAAATATTTATTCTTTCATTTTATATTACACCTAAACAAAAACATAAAAACTTGATTAATGCCTTACATTCATATGTCTACACGTACAGTTTTGTTTTATGCGGATGATTGATAGATAAAACAAATAACTTTCTCGTTGCTGTGAAAAATAACTGGAAGTAGTTTGATTATTTAAAATAAAACAGCTGATTCTCTATTACTGTAATAATAATATAGGTTGAACATCTTGTTCAAAAATCCAAAATTTGAAATGCTTCAAAATCAAAAAACTTTTTGAGCCACAAGTGGAAAATTCCATTCCTGACCTCATGTGATAGGTCATCGTCAAAATGCAGTCAAAGCTTTGTTTCGCGCAAAATTATTTTAAGTATTACATAAAATTACCATCAGCCTATGTATATAAAGTATATGTGAGACATAAATAAATTTCATTTTTAGACTTGGGTCACATCCCCACGATATCTCATTATGTATGTGTAAATATTTCAAAATTGAAATCCAAAACGCTCTGGTCCTAAGTATTTCAGCTAAGGGGCACTCAGCTTGTAATATTAATCACTTATTGGACTTTTGAAGTACATGTACAATACGGTGTTAAACATTTCAACTATGTTATTTCATTTAAACCACACAATGTACCCAGTGATTTACGTAAAATGTTACCTTACAGAGGCTCAGAGAGATGATCGTTTATCCAAAGTTAACATGGTGAAAATGGAGGCACC
Organism: Otolemur garnettii; assembly: GCF_000181295.1. Taxonomy (NCBI): domain Eukaryota; kingdom Metazoa; phylum Chordata; class Mammalia; order Primates; family Galagidae; genus Otolemur; species Otolemur garnettii. The sequence goes on from NW_003852410.1 coordinate 22,642,272, forward strand.
AACATTAAACTCAGATATTTCTGCCTTCATTAACTCATTTTCTAACCTCTATTAATTCTCTTGATTTTGAGTGCCAGTGCTGTCTTCACAATATTTCAGGAATGCCAAGTTGTCAAGTTGTAGGAAGACACTCCATTGTGTAAGTGCCAATACAACAGGCAAGGACTGGTGAACTATGACACAGTACTTTATCACTAGGATTTTATTTATGCTGATCAAGAGTGCTCTATTTAATAAACAGACCTGCTATACACATAAAAAAAACTTAGGAGTCTGGCTATTCTGAATTGTTTTTCAGATCAGGGTCGTCAATGTCTGTGTTTCTTCACAGCATCCTTCTCCATATCAACAAGAGCATTGATGACATAGTACTTCTTAAAAGAGTGCTCCATTATTGGGTCTGAAGTTTTCTTCCAACTTGCTATCATTCTTTCTATAATTTTTGATAGGTATGTATAGGCAAAGTCAATACTTTATATTTAAATAGTAAAAAATATACATTTTGGAGTCAATGAAATATTGACTTACTATTGTTTCCTTTAGACTATGTTTAAAAAAAAAGCTACCATGCACAAATTTATGAAGTATTTTGCAAAGTTTTAGTTATACATGATACTGGGCTCCGAGGCCTAGTATCAGATGTTAGTCTGCTGTGGATAATTAGAATGCATTTGTTTTCCTTTACTTATCTTCGTTTGTTGAACAAACTTTGCCTGTACTCACTCATGGAACTCAAGGAAGAGGTTTATTATCCCATTGAAGAAACAAAGGTTTAGAGAGTTTAGACAATTTTTTCAAAGTCACATTACTACTTAAGGGGCACTGCCAAGATCTGACTTCAATTTCTCTAACAGCAAACTCCATTTTACTAACTACCATGCACCACTACCACTCACAAAAACACACACATTGGCAATGTGAGAATGGGCAACTGATATTAATAATCCTTATTATGTGCTATGTGATAAGCTATTTCTACTTCCCTTAACCTTCCTTTTGCCTGCACATGAGTATATAAAGCATCACAAACATGGATTTTTATTGACTCCTTTCCCTGAGGCCAAATATTAATAATAACTCTCAGGGACTGATCTGGAGGTAATGGGCCAATATTTCCTGCAGCCTGGCAATGCATCATTCCCATGGCCATCTTGCTTTAAAGGTTTCTGGGGAATTATATGTAAAAATGACCCTTACAGGAGGTAGGTCCATACATTCTTTTTTTATTTTTAATAGATGATCAGAAAATTTCCTCTCAGCAATAATTCCTTAGAAAATTAATGTTGTTTCTTTCATATGTGCATGCCCACAGTATGAAACAAATATATGTAGCTACTTTTTGTTTCACCCAAAGCAAAAGATTTTCTTCTACCTAACTGCTACCCAATATAACAATGCTTAGGAAATTAATTTGCTTTTAAGAAGAAGGAAATTAGTATCAGAGTACTCTGACCTCAGTTTATAATCTGAAAGTCAGTGGCACAAATAGCTAGCAATGCTCTAAACTTTCTGCCATGCAATTAACTCATCTAGGATTACTTTAAAAACCAAGTGAAGAAGCTTTAATAATGTTACATCACGGATTTTGGAAACCTTCATTTAAAGACTTCTCATCTGGAGGCTTGCAACAGTATCTTTTAACAATTTAGTTCAGGTGTTTGGAAACAAAAAGAGGATCTCTGTCATATCTAGAGCTTTGTGAACCAGATTTTGTTGGAGAAATGCCTGCATCATCTGAGAAGGCTTTGAGATACTGTGAACCAATGTCTAGCCAAATGAATGTGTCATATAAGAAGAATGCATGCATGTTCTTTTATTCACGTCTCAGTGTCTGGCACCACCATCTCTTAATATACCACATTCAAAATCACTCTTGAACTTCCCCTCTTGTATGATTCCTGTATCCAATCTTCAAGTCTTACTAATTCCGCCTCTTCAAGAACTCCCTAATCTTACTTCTCTGCATCACAACGCCGATGCTTCAGATATCACTATGGCTCACCTGGACAACTGCATCAGCCTCTACCTAATCTAACTGATCCTTTCTGCCTCTGGCCCTGCTATTTGTGAAATAAAATATCCAAGTACATCACTCTCTGGCTTAAACTCTTCAATGGCTTCCTGTGGCTCTCAAGGTAAGGTCCCAAATGCATCACGATAGGTTTTAAGGGTGCTCCTGATGAGGCCTTTGTCAACTTCCCAAAGCCTCGTCTCTCTTTCTCCCTCCCTCCTTCTCTCCTGTCTCTGCTCCAATCCAATGGAAAAACTTTCAGCAACTCAAATATTCCACCTTTACAGATCTCTCTGCCTAAGATACCCTTCTGTGTTAAGTGCAAAGTTAGATTTGACATCCTCTTCGAATGACTTCCTCGATGCCCAGGCTGGTTTTATGACTCCTGCCCTGTACACTGCTTTGTGATTATCCTATCTCTGAGTGCATTCTGTTATCATTCCCACTTACGCACCTCCTCTACCAGCCATAAATTCTACAGAGCAGGAAGAGTTTCTTGTTCACTGGGTATGCTGGGGCAGTAATTTCCATACTATGTATAGCACTAGTAGTACAAGGGATGATTTAAAGCAGCACACAAATGCTCTTTTTAAGGCTCTTTAAAATGGTTCTACAGTTTTGATATGTATTTATTTCTCTTTTTAACAAGTGGTGGTCATTTTCTTTATCAAGAACCTCAAATGCACAGTTAAATTAACCACAATCCTTATTCCATGACACAGTCATCACTGGTCCTTGCATAACCTACTTAGATCTATTTTGCTGGTTATTTTACACCATAACAAGCAACCCCAAACTGCCCATGTAAGAAAAAAGCTAAGATCTCCCCAATAGCAGGCATCTGCACACCCAACCGTACCACACCATTCTGTTCTTTTGTATCCTCCCACCTGACCTTGATACCATGATCGTCATTCTCTTGCTATCTTTTTTATATAAATTGCCTTTTTATGTATTTCTAAATGTATTAATCTTATGCTGGTTGTTTTTTACTTTATAGAAAGGGTATCATCCCTCCATAATACTTAGGGACTTTTCCCCCTTAATGTCTATTTCTGAGTCATCTATATCACATGTTGCTAGAGATCATTCCGTTTGACTGCTATGTGAATACTGCATTCCATTTATATAACAGTTTAAGCATCCACTTGTCTGTCCCTGGGTATCTAAGCTGTCTCTATGAGATTCTCTGAATACTCATGTGCATGTCTCTTGTCCGTGTGAAAGCCCTTCACTGGGGTGGGACTGCTGGGTCAGAGAATATGTGCATCTCTCAGAGATAATGCCAAACTGGAATCCAAAGGGATGTCACCAATTTTCACTTCTACAAGTGACATATGAAACTCTATGGGTCAACACCCTCCAGTACTCGGTATTGCCAGCCTTTTTCATTCTGGTCACTTAAGTGTGTGTAAAATGGTATCTGTGACCTCAATTTGTATTTCCCTGATCACTAATAACACTGAACACTTCTTCATACACCTACTGTATACATGTGTCTATATCTATCTCATCAGGGAAATGCTCATTTCTAATCTATGCTCATTTGTGCTACTCTGACCAATTTCTAGTCATCTTAACATATTAATTTTTGATACTGATTCTTTGCTAGTTGTGTGTTATCTATTGCAGGTTATCTTACTAAAATCAGTAACTTATCTCTGCAACACATTTAAGGTTTCCTAATGAATAGAAATTCTTAACATTAATATACAAATGTATCAATGTTTTCTTTTATAGTTACTATGTCTCTTAAAAGAATTATTTCCCAACTGGTACTGATTTTCTTTTTATGACAGTAATATGCTTTAAAATGAGATTTGAGTAAAAAATGAGACTTTTTAAAGAAATATTGTAAGTCATCTGTAGTATATGGTACAATTCATAATAAGGGGTGTCCACAAAGTTCACATGCAATTTAAAATAGTTTAAGATTTTAATATCACATACGAGCTTTATGGACACCCTGTATATGTAAATGATTAAAGTTTAGAAAACACTAATCATGTCATATACAGAATAATTTTATATTGAATGGATGAGTTCAGTTATTCACTTGGTAATTCAATTAATTTCAATTAACTTAGATTTTTTTTCTTTTTTTTTATTAGATCATAATTGTGTACATTAATTCTCTCATAGGATACAGTGTGTTACTTCTATATGCAGTTTGGAAAACTCTCATCTAAGTGGCCAACATAGCCATCATGTCTTTTTCATAATTGTTATGCTAAGACATTTATATTCAACCTTTAGACAAATTCACCTGTACACAAACAGAATAAACTATAGGCATGATCCCCACAATATCATTCTCTTCACCCATCCTCCCCCTCCCCTCCCCCCCTTCTTTCCCCATAGTCTAGGGCTCCATTTGGATTGTAGCTTTCCTAAGATAGCTAACAATTAGTTTCATGATAGTGTTGAGTACATTGGATACTTTTTCTTCCATTCTTGAGACACTTTGCTAAGGAGGACATTTTCTAGCTCCATCCATGTAAATATGAAGGAGGCAAGGTCTCCATCTTTCTTTGTGGCTGTATAGTATTCCATGGTGTACATATACCACAATTTATTGATCCAT
>NW_003852410.1:22647090-22650426 GCF_000181295.1 Otolemur garnettii
TGTTCCCTTTTCTCCACAACCCCGCCAGCATCTGTGATTTGGGGATTTTGTGATATGGGCTAATCTAACTGGTGTTAGATGATATCTCAGAGTGGTTTCTAACATATAAACTGAGACAATCATTTAAAATCTAAGTTAATTTGCAACTTAGATTTTAAATGATTGTCTCAGTTTATATGTTAGAAACCCCAGCTGGATTCTCCAGAAATGTGGGCTAAGCCCATCTGAAGACACTCAGCTAAGAGGTTGATGAAATCTTAAGGATACTTACATGAGAAAACCAAACCTAGCCTTGTCCAAGTTCAGGAACAGGTTGTGTCAGAATGGGGCGGGATCTGTTGCTCAGAGTAGACTACCAATACCTTTTCTGGTGGACTTCAGCTATAGCAATGTGCATCTCACAGGGACCAACCAGTCTTTGCATTTATCAGTACCAAAAACGACTTTATTTTCCTTCTTTCCAAATAAAAAATACGTAAACTCCCAGTCTTTTATATTAGACTCCATGCCATAAATACGATATCTGACAATCCCAAATAAGACTTCTGGGGAATATGGAAGAGAGTGAAATTACCCAGTTGCTAAACTCATGAAGTAAGTTGTGGTGGAGGTTTTGTCCTGTTGATGAGCTACTTTTGAACTAGTACCTACTGCTATCTGCACTTCCTTAAGATGTTAGGGTTATCCTAGGCATTCAGCCAGAACTTGCTGGAATGAACTAAAAGACAGTGTGGGAACAAGCAAACTAATAAGAACATTCACCCTCCAAGTTGTTTAAACAGATGGAATGTTTTTGAAAGATGAAATATGTAAAAGAAACTAAAAGATAGAAATGATCTCAGTTGATCCCAATGGTGCTAGGAAAACTGTTTTTGGCAGGCTGTCCTGTGGTTAGATTGGGCAATTCCTCCCCCCACCCCCATTTCTAAGACTATATTTTGGGAACACCTTAGTATAGGTATTATTTTTAACTGACTCAGCTATGAGACTTTTACATATTTTGTGAAAATAATGTTTGAAGCTAACGAAAGGAAAGAAATACAATCCAGTGGTGCTCCATGTCATCCCCTGAATGGAGCTGCCCACATCTCCTTCTTCCTTGCTCATACAGGCACAAAGCAGAACATTGCAACATGGCCATTTTCAGGTAAAATTATAATGCAAAAATGTTGGTTTTAATAGGATTCTTACCTATGGGACAACCAACTCTGAGGCTCATCTTAGGACTTTTGCCCACCCTACACCCAGCCCTCCTACCTACCACAAGGACAAAGAAAAGATTGAAGGCAGAGGCAACAGGAAGGTTAGATCTGAAGACTGGAGAAGCACATACCTCACCTGGAAATATTGTTCAATAGGACAGTGCAATTTATTACATTTTCTAATGTAAGAGACTACATGCTCATATTTATATGCGTTTTAAAAAAGATGCTGTGATATGCACTGTGTCTCCATGCTCCAGCTTAAGCAATTAAACTTTGCCAGTCTGGCTGCAGTGCTCATAACAATCCCTCTCCTCTCATTTACTTCTTCAAAAATATTCAAGTACCTACGATATCTCAGGCCATGTTGTAGGCAGTAGAAATCAGTAAAATAAAAACAGACAAAAATCCCAGACTCATGGAACTTATTTCTTATAAAAGGAAACTACTATTCTGAATGAGGAGTACATCATTTTCTTTTTCCTCTTATATGTTTACTAAATCTGTAAGAATCTCTAAACAATTTATGTGGTATTAGCATACTATTATACTATGTATGTTCTTCTAAGCTTTGTTTTTTTCAATTAATATCTTTGTCCATAGAGAGCTAACTCACTTCTTTTTCAATATTTCTGGTCTTTGATTATGTGAATATGTCAGAGTTTATCCATTTTCTTATTTATGAGTATTTGACTATTGCAAACAATGCTTCTATAAAATAGCATCATTCATCTATTCTGAATATAATTGATTCTTAACCAGTGGGGGAGTCAGGGGTGCTGGTCCCTCTACAGTTGAAAATCTGAGGGAGGCTATTTGGCAGGATCTCACTGAATGTGCACAAGACAAGGGTACATTTCAAAACAACTAAGAGTACATTATAATGTATTACCACAAAAAAATAAGCAATTAGTTTGATTCAAGCACTCCATATTATATATCAAATCATCACACTGTACCCTATAAATGTATACAGCTATGACTTAATAAAAATTAAGTAAAAAAAAAAACCCAAAAGCCTTAATGTTGACAATAATAAAGGCTATAACATATTACTTAAAAAAAAAAAAAGAAAGAAAGAAAATCTACGTATAACATTTTACTTCCCCCAAACTTGGAACTACTGTTAACTGGAAGCCTTACCAGTAACATAATAGTCGATTAACACACAAAATAGACTAGTATTTATGTACATTTTATGCATTCATAACATACCTCTTCTTAATTTTTTAATATTTTAGGCTATCCTGTCTGTCTGCAAGTTTTTTCAAACTGTTGCAAATCTCCAAAAAAATGTTCTATAATATATATTGAAAAAAGTTTGCATGTAAGTGGACCTGCATGGTCCAAACATGTGTTACTCAAGGGTCAACTGTGATCACAGTATGTTTATCCATTCAGCTACTGATGGACATTTGAGTGTTTCAGTTGTTGCCTGTTACAAACAAAGGCACTGAGAACATTAGCATACAGGTCTTGTAATGGGCTTATGCTTTCATTTCTCTTCATTGAATGTGTAAGAATAAAATTGCTATATCGTGGTCAATGCGGGTTTAACTTTATAAGAAATAGTCACACAAAATGTTTTCCAAAAAAGTTAGAAACTTTTTTTATTTATTTATTTATTTTTTTTGCAGTTTCTGGCTAGGGCCAGGTTTGAACCTGCCACCTCCAGCATATGGGGCGAGCGCTCTATTCCTTTGAGCCACGGGCACCACCCTAAAAGTTGGAAACTTTTACACACTTAATTGCAATGTATGGGAGTCCCAGTTGTTCCACATCCTTGCTAATACTTGCAATTGTTAGTTATTTAAATTCTAGCCAGTACGAGACGTACTGTGAAGTGGGACATCATTGCCGTTTAATGGGCATTGCATTGGGTATCTTAGGTGCTTATTAGCTTTATGTCTTCATTTGTTAAGTGTCTTTTTAAGGATTTTTAGCCTGTTTTTTTAATTGTCCTATTATTGAGTTTAAGAGTTCTTTATATATCCCAGATCATATATTCTGGATACGAGTCCTCTGTCAGAGTCACGTGTGGAGAATACTTCCTCCCAGTCTGGGGCCTGTCTTTTGATTTCCCAAATGTATCCTTTGAAGAATAGAAAGTACTAATTTTTTTTTTTTTTTTTTT
>NW_003852410.1:22650740-22672435 GCF_000181295.1 Otolemur garnettii
GGCGCCCGCCACAACGCCCGGCTATTTTTTGGTTGCAGCTGTCATTGTTGTTTGGCGGGTCTGGGCTGGGGATTCGAACCCGCCACCTTAGGTGTACGTGGCTGGCACCTTAGCCTGTTGAGCTATAGGGGCCGAGCCGAAAGTACTAATTTTGATGAAGTCTAATTTCTTATTCTTTTCTTCTAAGTTTAGTCTAAGAAATCTTCACTGCCCCAAAGTTAAAAATGAAAAACTTTCATTTTAGAAATGTTATAGTTTGGGCTTTTACATTTAGACCTAAGATCCATTTAAAATTAATTTTGGGGAGGATTTGAGGGTTCACTTCTGCGGTTCATCTTACAAGAGTACAAGTGAATCTTTCAATGAGTAGAATATGAACGTTTTAACACAATAACTAAGAAAATTACGAGAAGGCTATGTTAACCAGTTTGATGGAAGTGTTTCGGATTGTTTGTGAAAACACCACACTGTACCCTAGAAGTGCATTAAGGTACACAGTTACTATTCACTTAAAAAAAAATAGACTTTCGATGAATAAATGTTGATTTTACAGAAAAATAAAATAAAATAAAATTAATTTTGGTTTATGGCATGATGAAGACATCAAAATTCTTTTTTTTTTTTTGAGACAGAGCCTCAAGCTGTCCCCCTGAGTAGAGTGCTGTGGCATCACAGCTCATAGCAACCTCCAACTCCTAGGCTCAAGCGAGTCTCCTGCCTCCGCCTCCCAAGTAGCTGGGACCACAGGCACCTGCCACAACCCCTGGCTATTTTTTGGTTGCAGCTGTCATTGTTGTTTAGTGGGCCTGGCTGGATTCGAACCCTCCACCTTAGGTGTATGTGGCTGGTGCCTTAGCCACTTGAGCCACAGGCGCTGAGCCCAAAATTCATCTTTTAACATGAATGTCTACTGTTCCCCCATTACTTATTGAAAAAAATTTTTACTTTTCCCATTTAATTGCTTTGGAATCTTTCTCCCAATTCAGTTGTTCTGAACTTCCTTTTGTTCCATTGATCTGTATGTCAATCCTATTTCAAGACCATATTGTCATGATTACTGAAACTTTATGATAAGCTCTAAAATTAGGTAGTGTTAAGTCCTCCAACTTTGTTCTTTTTATAAATTGTTTTGACTATTCTCGGTCATTTGTGTTTCCATATAAGTTCTAAAATCAATTTGTCAGTTCCTACAAAAGCATTTGCTGGCGTTTTGACTAGGGTAGCATTAAATCTATATGCAAATTTGACAGAACTGACATCTTAAGTCATTGGTAGACTTTGTGTACCAATCCATGAACACAATATTATATTATTGCTTATTTAGGACTAATTTTATGTTATATAAATTTCACTGAAATAACAAAAGAGAAATTTAAGAAATGGTAAGAATACTTGTCAATTTTGTCACTGCTGTGTCTTCAACCTGATGTAGTAGGTCCTTGACAAATATCATTGAAAAAATGCAAAATAGCACTGGTTGTTTAAGCCTAGGAATTGTATTTCATAACAATAGCTGGAAAAATAAGTCTAAATATACCTCCAAAAAGAATTCTGAGCCCAGACATGGGCTGTAGTAGAAATTCACCCGCCACAGTTTCCCAAAAAGATGGAAGATAGGCCCAGATGCTAGGAAAAATAATTCTCCCTCCACTGCTATCTTCTGCTTTTTTTTTTTAAACTTTTAAACTGCTTGCTTTTTCTATCAAACTAAAGTTGATGACCATAGTTAAGTGAGACTATTGATAGTCCACTATCTCCCTAGGAGTATTCCCCAGGAAGAGTAAATTTTAGTCGCTATATTTACTTATTTACTATAAAAACAAAACAAAAATAACACTAAGCTTGTCTTATCTCAGGCTGCCATAACAAAATATGATAGACTAGGTAAATTAAATGACAGGAATTCCTTTCTCACAGTTCTAGAGGTTGAGATCAAGGTGCTGGCTGATTCCAGGGAGGCCTCTCTTCCCAACTTGTAGATAGATGACGGCCTTCTCCTACCGTCTCATATGGTGGGAAAGGGTGATGGAGGGCAGGTTGTCTAGTGCCTCTCTTTTTATTTATTATTTTTATGTTTTTGAGATAAAGTCTCATTCTGTTGTTGAGGCTAGTGTGCTGTGGTGTCAGCCTAGCTCATAGCAACCTCAAACTCTTGGGTTCAGGCAATTCTTCTGCCTCAGCCTCCCAAGTAGCTAGACTACAGGTACTTTCCACAATGACAGCCTAACTGGTTTCTATTTTTAGTAAAGACGGGGCCTCACTCTTGCTCAGACTGGTCTTCTGAGCTCCTGAGCCTCCCTCCCAGGCTGCTAGGATTACAGGTGTGGGCACCTGGCCTTAGCATCTCTTTTTATGAGGATATTAATCTCATCATGAAAACTCCACCTTCATGAGCTCATCTAAACTTAATTATTTCCCAAAGGGACTATCTCTAAATCCATCACATTGGGGGTTAAGGCTTCTACATATGAATTGGGGGGTAAGGGAGGTGACACAATTCAGTCCATGACAGTGTAGCAAAGCTGAACTGTTATATAAACAATTAAGACTGTTGTGGATTAGCCTTGCCAAGAACTACATAAATAAAACAAGGCATAACATAGTGCAAGGTAGTTATTCAATACATAGACATAAATACAGCAGCAGCCTTCGCCTCTAATTTATTTTTGCCATTGTTGATGTATTAGGCACTCAAAGTGGTACTTTCAGTACATTATATAACCTTATTTTCATCTTGGTATTCCCATTTTTAGAAGGAGAAACTAAAGTTCACAGAAGTACAAATGTTTGAACTTAGACAAGACACTTAAACCCTGGATGTTAGCTTCATTTTATTTTTTGTCAATATGCTTCTTCACTAAGTAAAGTTCATGGTAACTAGAAGACCCCTGCTCTTATACTACAGGCTTCTTGTTCAGAATAAAAGAAGTTCAAGTTCAAACACATCTCAGGAGAGACTTGGCATGGGTCACATGCCAACCTCCAGGCCAGAGGTCAGAGAACTAAGGGGAATACTCTCATTTCCCAAAAGAAAAAGGAGACTAGGACATCTAAAACAAAGAAAAATATGCACCACCCAGCTGTGTGTTTAAAAGACATCTGCCAAAGGACACCATTCATTTAAAACAATCCAATAAGCAGAAAAACAAGTATTCAGTCTGTTGGTCAATGCCAAGGTACCAAACAAGGAGGGCTCCAGTCCACTGGCAGACATAGAGCAGAACAGACCAAAAGTTAGGATGTGCTGGTTCAGCCACTCTCTCCGCATCCTCAGGTAAGCCCAATCTGAGCCTTGATTTTCTACCTATAAATGCAGAAATTGACATAAACCGTTCTCAAAGGCTTTTCAACTCTAGGTAGCTACAATTTTCTTGGTCTAAAGTTTTGGGAAAAATTCCTAGATAGACATAGATGGGAAAAGAGAAGCATTTCATTGTTGTTTTTGACCCAAATGCCTCTTTTCTAATCTTTGTTTGGGCTTGCAGTGCTGGTTTTGCTTGTAAGACCATAAATCTCTTAGTTTTAAGGTCTGATTTTCACAGCCACTGTAATGTATAGATTCCATGTAATTCCCAGCTTAAGCCAGGGCTTCACAGAGGGAAATAAAAAAATAAGTCACTGCTGAATGAACTGAATCTGTATATTGGAACCTGGAGTGAGAAGACAAATTTTAGTTTTTGCTGGGTCAAAAAAACCTTTAAAGTAGTAGAAATTTGGTAATTATCTGGTTCCATTTATCAGTGTAGAAGGGAGTTTATTTTTGCAACCCATGCTATGTTTGATAAACCTAAATATCCCTCACCAATCCCCAGAATTTCCTAAAAATAACAGACGAGCTTACTATTAAGAGCCACTGTAACTCTACATATAGACTTGTCTTCAGTATATGGAAAGATCCATTATATTTACTCTTTCTCAATTATATTGTAAAAATTGTAAATTGTTTTGTAATTCTCAACTATTAAACTACAATATTGACTACAACTTTATTAGTCACCTATTCCATTATCTCACCCATGGAGAAGGGGATCTGATATGCCCCCCACAGGAAGAAATGTCCCCTCATGAGGATCACAGGTAGAGAATGCTTACTAATAATCCATTCTTACTGAAGACTGTACTTTCCCCCTGATCATCTTTAACTTCCTCAAGGTAGTTTCTGAACCTTAGTTCCTTTGTGTATAAAAGATACGCAGTAAATCTTCATAAGAGTGTTGTGAAAATTTGGGAGATCATGTATAAAAGGTGCTCGGCACAGTGCCTGGAATCTAGTAAGTGCTCAGTGCAGTATAAGCTGTGTAGAATATAACTCCAGGGGCTGCAAATCTAACTGTGATATGAAAGACAGCCCCTGGAATAGGAATGGGTGAGTGAAAGACAGCCCCTGGAATAGGAAACTGATGGGTGAGTGAATAGATGGACAGACAAAAAGAGATATGTATTGTCAGTCCTTGGTGTCCACTGGTGACTTCTGTGCATACACCAGTCCTAAAGTTGGCCCTGGTGAACCCACATATATATATAAAGTCAGCCCTCCATATCTTTGGATTATGTATCCCACTAATGCTGGGTTTTTTTTGTTGTTTGTTTGTTTGTTTGTTTGTTTGAGACAGCATCTCACTATGTCGCCCTTGGTAGAGTGCTGTGACATCACAGCTCATAGCAACCTCAAACTCTTGGGCTTAAGTGGTTTCTTGCCTCAGCCTCCCAAGTAGCTGGGATTAAAGGTGCCCGCCACAATACCTGGCTATTTTTTGGTTGGAGTTGTCATTGTTTTTTAGCCAGTCTGGGATGGGTTTGAACCCACAGCCTCCATGTATGTGGCTGGTGCCCTACTCACTGAGCTATGGGTGCCGAGCCTCTAATTTGGTTGTGGACGCAGAACCTTTTTTAAAATCCACATATAAGTAGACTGGCACAGTTCAAACCTGTGGTGTTCAAGGGTCAATTGTATGTAGATGCCGTAATAGCGTAGTCCCTCCTTATCTGCAGTCTCACATTTTTCCCTGGTTTCAGTTAGCTGTGATCAACTGCGGTCTGAAAATAGGGGAGTACAATACAATAAGACATTTTGAGAAAGAAACAACCTACATTTGCAAAACTTTCATTACAATGTTTTGTTATCATTGTTCTGTTTTTATTTTACTTTTTTGGAGACAAAAGTTTCACTCTGTGCCCTGGTTTGAGTGTGGTGGGATCATAGCTCCCAGCAACTTCAAATTCTTGAGCTCAGGTGATCCACTTGCCTCCGCCCCCTGAGTGGCTGGGACTACAGGCACCCACCACAATACCCAGATAGTTTTTGTATTTATTTATTTATTATTTGCAGTTTTTGGCCGGGGCCAGGTTTGAACCCACCACTGCCAATATATGTGGCAGGCACCCTACTCCTTTGAGCCACAGGTGCCATCCAGTTTTTGTATTTTTAATAGAGACAGGAGTCTTGCTCTTGCTCAGGCTGGTCTCAAACTCCTAAACTCAAGCAATCCACCCTCCTCAGCGCTCACCCCACCCCCCCCAGTGCTAGGATTACAGGCCTGAGCCACCACACCTGGCCAATTATTCTATTCTTAGTTGTTACTCTCTTACTGTGGCTAATTTAGAAATTATACTTTATCAGAGGTAAAGAATAAGATACATATAGATAAAAACATAGTATATATAGACTGTGACACTATCTGTAGTTCAGACATGTACCAAGTGGATTGGGAACATTTCCCTGTGGGTAGTGGGGACTCCTGCATATACAAAACACACAGTGTAAACATATATTCTCAGTGAACCTTGTAAATTGCCCAAGAATAGGGTGACTGACCTACCAAGACTCATCCCGTGTTCCTGCTGTGTAGTATCATCAGCAGAGCAACGATGTCCAAGCCCGCCAAGCATGCAGCATCAGGCCAGCAGGATCAAATCCAAATGATCTCCCAAGCCAGCTCTTGAAAAGGAACAGCATTTGTGACCCCAAAGGAAAGACAGTATAGAACTAAAGCATTCAGCAGGGGCCATGTGAGATCTTTTGCAAACTTTTCGGCTCCCAAGGAAAAGGTTTATGTCATTTTAAATATTGGTTGTTTAGATAAGGATTACACTGAGAGCAACGTGCTGCTTTTATTGCGAAGACTGGTAGCCAGAGGAGAGAAGCTCTAGCTCTGCTTGTTTGGACTAGGAGCAAATGCCTGCCTTGCAGCCTATGGGCTGTGAGTGTTTCATAACCAGGGATGCTTCGGTTCATGCTGCATATGTGTGACCACAAAAACAATTTGGAAAGATGGGACAAATAGAGGAAGGAGAGTCTGGAGGATGTTCACAGGCTCCCTCTCTCTCCCTGTGTCTATGGCATGAAACACTCCAAGCAGAATCTGACATTAAAGGAAATGTAGGGAGTCTGTGACCAAATGATATTAGCATGTACGATTCAACTGAGCTCCCTACTCAGACAAGGCCACATAATTCCAACGAGTGGGAAGTGTCTTTCCCAGATTAACTATGTGTGGACTGGTACTGCTTACTTTTCTTTGCTGCTCACCTAATTTGCTATTACTCAAATATTGGCAAGGTTATTCTTTCTCGGCAGGAAATACCTAAGTCATTCAATTCCATTTCAAAGGACCTTTATTTCTCACTTCTTATGTACTAGGTAAAGGGGTGGGAAGAGGACAAAAATAAATAGAAGTAGAATGTCCCTAAAGGAGCACAACTGTCCAGCCTGAAAACTATCAGAAAAAGAAATACAGGAGACCCTCCATAGCAGACCATCTCCCTGCAGTGACCACCTCCTTAAATTGACCTAATTTTCATAGACTGGACATGCACCACATGTACGTATCAGTATAATAGGCCTAGTTTCTTATGTTGACCACCTCTATGCATTGACCAGTTTGTTATAGCCCCTTGGGTGGTCAACTTACAGAGGTTCTCTTGTAATTGCAAATGTTAAGTATGGTTTCTAATAGTCTTTCCAGAACAACGGGTAACAAGAAAGAAAATAAAATGAATTATCAATTTATTGTTAGACTTGGTGCCTCTGACTCAAGCAGCTAGGGTGCCAGCCACATACACCAGAGGTGGCAGGTTTGAGCCCAGATTGGGCCTGCCAAATAGCAATGAAAACCACAGCCAAAAAATAGCTGGATGTTGTGACAGGTACCTGGTAGTCCCAGCTACTTGGGAGGCTGAGGCAGGAGAATCACTTAAGCCCAAAGAGTTTGAGGTTGCTGTGAGCTGTGACACCACTTTACTCTACAGAGGGTGACATAGTGAAACTCTGTCTCAAAAATATATATATATTATTATATTAAATTTAGAAAGAACCTGATGACACAAAGAAATTTTGATCAGAGTGTATCTTTTTTGTTCAGGAAAAATATATTTGAGGCATTTCCAAGGGAGATGTTCATCAATTCTTTTAAAAGAAATCATGACTGTTGCTTACAAAACAGCAGTATAAGTGGTAAAATCACTTTGCCTCAGCCATTGTATCCATGATTAATTAGCTGATGAATAAGAAAATCATGCTTTAGTGGGATCTAATTTATTTGGTGAGCTCAATTTATTTGGGAGGAAATGTGTCCAGATAGAGCCTTTTAAAAAATCTTTTTCCACAATCTTATTTTCCAACTACCCAATCCTTTCATCCTTCAAAAGTAATCACTACTTTCAGGTAAGAATAGTGAAAATGACTAAAAATTCAGACCTGAATAAATGGAAGGTTATCCTCTCAGTTTAATATGCCTGACATTTTAAAAAATGATTTGGTAGAAAAGATAGGATTCGAAATTTTAAAATAAATCTACCAGTTCTGGGGTTGGACAAGGAACTCAAAACCTAGCTCCCTGTGTCCCCATGACTTTCATTGATTTCGCATGCTCTGAGGACAATCCCTTGTTCTCAGTAATGGCCTGCAAATAAGAGGTGTGGGACAGTTTATGGGCACACTCTCAGAACTTGTCTCCTTTGGTCTGAACAGACAGCAAAGCCCAGTTCCTTCCTTATGAACTAAAAGTTACACCTTGTAATCTGCGGAGATCATAGCAAACCTCAGGAAATGAAACCATCAGCTGGCCACTTTAAAAGTGATGGCCATTTATCAAGTACCTACTGTAGGCCAAGTGTGGTGTTAGATACTTAAATTCTCATTTACTGCTCAAAGTAAAGTTATGTGGTAGTATTGTTAGGCCCATTTACAGATAAAAACAGTAACTTATGCAATGTCAGATGCCCAATAGATGGCAAAGCAGGACTGAAAACCACATCTGCTGACTTCATGAAAATACACCCAAGTAGACAAAAGCCACAGGACATAGACCTGAGTATTTTTTACCCAAAAGCCTGGTCCTGAAATAAACACTTTAGCTGCACTGAGTCCCACTGAGATGTTATTCAATATCCAGTATTTACTCAGAATAAGACTCTTCTAAGAGGTGGGGCATCTGTAGCCTCTGGTCACATGTGGGTCCCAGGTCCCCAAGGGCAGCCCCTCAACCAACTCCAAACTGAACAGAACAAATCCCTACATTAGAATGATTTGTTCTGTAAAATTTGGATTGGGTCAAAAGGCCACAATCAGGGATCCAGAAGGCCACAGGTGGCCCAATCCATTGATAGGAAATTATACAAGCATCTGAGCCTGTGTTTACTCACTGAAAAATATGGACAATAATTTCCTTTCCTACTTTTCTAGGCTATTGCAAGGATTCAATTAAGTAACATGTGTGAAATCATTTGGATAACTCTAAAATGCCCAAGTGCTAGACATTTAGTATTACTGAGGCAATACCACAGGGTTGAGAACTTCAGATTTTGAAATAACACAATAGATTTTAAACTCCACTATGAGGTGACTTAGAGAAATGTTTGTACTTGCTATAAACCCCCACTTTGTAAGCTAATCTTCCCCCCCCCCATCAAGGGGGAAGTGGGTTTTAGATACAAATATAGCACCAAAAATATCACTTTTAAGATGAGAGCCCCTGGCTCGGCGCCTGTGGCTCAAGTGGCTAAGGCGCCAGCCACGTACACCTAAGGTGGCAGGTTCAAATCCAGCCCAGGCCCGCCAAACAACAATGATGGCTGCAACCAAAAAATAGCCGGGCGTTGTGGTGGGCACCTGTGGTCCCAGCTACTTGGGAGGCAGAGGCAAGAGACTCGCTTGAGCCCAGGAGTTGAAGGTTGCTGTGAGCTTTTATGTCACAGCACTCTACTCAGGGGAATAGCTTGAGGCTCTGTTTCAAAAAAAAAAAAAAAAGATGAGAGCCCCCTATAGTACAATGAAAAAAGCAGGCATTTGGACATCCAACAGACAAAATCCTGGCTCTGCTGCTCACCAGCATGAAACCTTGGGCATGTCATTTAAATTATCTGAACATCAGTTTCTTACCCTATAGAATGAGTGTATTAATACCAATCTCCAAAAGCTGTCAGAATACTTAAATAGGAATATGGATACTGAGCTTTGGTAATAAATAGCATAAGTGGTATGTTGGAGGAGCATAGCTCATGACATTAATAAAGCACAACTGTATTTCTGTTTTTTACCATCTCTTTAAACTTGAATCAGTGAAGATAATCTTGAAAAGCTGGAGAGAATGGATAGAGCATGGCTGGCTCTCACCACATCTCACCACCTTTTACCTTCCATAACACATTCCCTATGTTAACAGCTACCTCATAGCAGTATAGAAAAGTGTGTACTTGGCTGGGTTACTTCTGGGCTGTCAGAGAAGTAAAGTATCAGCCATTCCAGGTGATCTCCTGTGACTTCTTCCTCAACCTCTAATCCTTTCACCGGCTACCCCAACCTCTTCCCACTGAGATCCTACCTCTCACCAGCTCTCTCATCTGACTCATCCATGCATCCATTCCCCAACATATTCTGGAAATGCACCCAGGTCAGCATGTGCCCAGCACCAGTATTAGAGCAATGGTAGACCTTTCTCTAGTCTTCAGTTTCCCAGAAGGGGGAACTTCCAGGGCCATAGTCCTTTTAGTGTAACTTTTTCAGGGCTAAGTAGATACCAGTCATCTATGTCTCCCGAATACAGAGGTTACATTTCAAAGTTTTCAAAGGGTCCCTTTAAAGTCCCTCTTCACCAAGCCTGTGGTTAGACCAGATGTCAGCAAACTTCTGCTTGTTAACACCAAGATGATAAATATTTCAAGCATTGTAGGACAGGCAGTCTCTGTTACAACTACTCATTTTTTCCATTGTGGTACCAAAGTGATTATAGATGATATGTAAATAGAGGGGTGTGGCTATATTCAACAGCATGATATTTATGGACACTGAAATTTGAATTAAGGTTAATTTATACATATGATGAAATATTTTTTGGATCCCCCTAACCCCACTCCAAACATTTAAAAAAGTAAAAATTATTCTGAGCTCACAATACAAAAGAGGTAGTGAGCCAGAGCTGACCTGCAGATTGTAGTTTCCTGGCCCTGAGTTAGGGGATAATATCCCCACCTGTCTCCCAAAAAGCAAAATGAAGGATTGCATAGAAAGCATCAGCTCTCATACAAAGCCTCCTTGCCAATCTGTCCATATAATCCTACTCTCTATAATTTGGCCTCTTTTATACCTCGAAGGATGCCTGGTTAGAGGTACGGGGGATGAAAGGTGACCTTTCAAGAGTACTGGATCAGTTTATTGTACATTTTCTTTAAAAACCTGTGTATGCAGATTTGTCTCACCTTGCTATTTGGAATCTGTCACATTGACATGCCTCAGCTGAAAATAAAGACAGAGTTCCATTCCAAAATCTTTGCCCTCACTGTCACCCTCATCACTGCTATCTAGAATCTATGAGTAAGAGCCTAAGAAAGAAAGTTAAGTGGAGTAAGTGATGGAAAATTATTTTTTCTTTTATTTCCCTGCTTTAGGTAGATGTAACTAAAGTTGTTGATTTGACGGGATCTGGAAGAAGCAAAATTATTCTATTTGCCCATCTTGGCTTACCTTCTCTTCTGTCTGAGAAGTATTTCCAAGGTGAAGGCCAGGGGCACTTTTTTCCCCTCCTTTGTTGATACAATCATTCCTAGGACTGTCGCCTTTGGGGAAAACTGATGTGACATTTTTCAAGTTCCGACTTCATCTACTGGAATAGAATCTGGCACTCGGACCAATGTCATAACTATTTATGGGACCACGATATTTCAACTTCATGTTGATTCATTTTTGCATATTTTCAACAGCAAGTTGGTTTTAAGTATAGTTAAGCAGCAAATGTGTATCTCCTTCTGCAGAGGCCATTTTTGCCAAGTGGAATACTTCAACATCAAGGTTCTTTCAGCTTGGCTTACATTTCCAACCTTGGTAAAGATGGTGTGATTTACACTACGGAAAAAATGAAGGCTCAACATGAAAGGAAAATTTTGATAAAGTCTAGATTTTTATCCATCTCTTTTTTTCCTTCTGGAAGCATTACTGTGTTGTAATAAAACTGTAATACATCAAATAGATATTAATGTGCTTCATATCCAGGGAACAATCTTTGAGCTACATTTTTATATGAATACTCACATTTTAGAGTCACACAAGATCTGTCTTCTGACAAGTTCAAAGCACTGTAGAAACGTGACTTTGTTAATTTCTTCCACATCTCAGAGAATCTGGGGGGACAATAGTTTTTTTTCCATTTTGCAGGTCATGAAACTGAGGCCCAGAGAGACGCTGACTGAAGCAGAAGCACACAGCAAGTGAGGAGGGGACCTCAAACATAGCTTCATTGACTGACTGTCTACCCACTCGCTGGGTGGTGCTGGTCTCTGCTCCACACTGAGCACTGCCAGGCTCTCTCCCGCTGCTCCGGCAGAGAGAGCACTGCCGCCATCACAGACACACACCGCCTGTGCCACCTGCAGGGGCTGCTGTGCCTGACAGGGGACATGCCACCTAAGCCCCCAGCTTCTCTCTTTCTGCCTGTGGGGTGTGCAAGTGGGGAGACATGTCCTTTTGGCTCCCAGATTCTCTTCTTGATAGATATAGGGGGCGTTTAGGGGCGTGGAAAGAGACTTAATGGCCTGGGCCCCCAGCTTCTCTCCTTGATGGGACAGAAGACTAAGGGGCGTGGCTGAGGGCAAGAGTAGCAACCAAGTTATGGCGAGTTCTGTTCCCCAGTCCCAGCAGATAGTGAGGAGCCCCTACTGACCTTGCACTAACCTGGGCTCCTTAAGCCCATCATTATCATATAATTAAAATTGCTAATTTACAGTCCCCTCCTCACCTCCCCTTCTTCAGAAAGGTTTGAGGGAAGACACATGCATATTAAATTTCCTCAATTACCCCAGAGATGGGAGGTGACAGCCAATGGAGGAGGAGGGTGACAACTAGTTAGTTTAGTTAGCTAATGAAAGACAACTGTGCTCAGAATTTAGGGTCTCTTCTCCACTCATGGAGAAGGGCCCATTTTGCTCTTTGAGATGTATTTTCCTTTGTTCTGTAATAAATGTGTGTTGATTGTGATTGCTTTGTATTTGTGATCATGCCATCATCGGCTAGGCACCAGGGCTCATGCTTGGCACCTGGGAGCCAAGAACCAGGGAACATCCACCTCCAGACTGACCCGGAACATCCACTTTATGTGATAGTGAGTGTTACTCAAAATAGCCAGAGAACATTTCACATGTATAAATGCACCTAATAAAAAAAATAAAAATGTTTTCTAAAATGTATTAACATTCCAAACCTGTGATATAGTGGCAGTATTTTTAGATTAGAATCAGAATTTTCAGTTTCAAAGAGACCTTAGAGATCAAAAATTTTTGCTCATTTATTTTACATAAGAGGCAACGAGATCCAGAGGGAATAAAAGATGTTCCCAGGTTGTCCAGCTAATTGGAGGCAGAAAGACTGGGTTTCCTGATATCTTGTGACCTTTCCACTAGACTCAGGATGGCAAATACAGTTTTGCATTCTGTGCCAGTAGCAGGCATCAATAATCAATTACCTTCCTCTGTTCTGTCAAGCTCAGTTATGATATCATAACCATTCTCATCACAGTACTCCAGGCAGGCACAACTAATTACTCAGAGTTGACACAAGAAATCAACTATTGGCAAATCAACTATTTGCCATCCATGATATTAAAATGCTGAACAACTTTTAAAACAACTGACTATTGATGGGCACACAGTATACCAGGTATAGTACATACACTAATTATAACCGTACAACAACCTAGTGGGGTTGGCATTCTTATTGATACTGAAGTTGAAGATTAAATAACTAATTCAAAGCCACAAAGCTAATAGGTACCAGGTTAAAGATTTGAATCTAGACCTTAAGAATTCATACACACACACACACACGAATTTTGCTTAAAGGTTCTTGGTTCATTTTGCATACTCCCTTTTAAATAGTTTTTTAATATCATCTTCATCTTATTTTTTCCCTTCAATTATCCTAACTTTGGATAAGAGAGTTTCTTTCCTCTTGCTGAGTTTAACAATAAGATGACCTGCTCCAAGTTCACTGAGTTTGAAATTCAAAGCAATTCCCTATTTTTGCAATCTGCCCTTACTTGTGACTTTCTGGAGGTTAGAAATTGCCTTTTCCTGAAATGTGTATTTGGTAGCACAAATAAACTACCTTTTGTTTGAGATTTACTGCGGCCCTCCTCCATCCCCTACCACTTCCAAACCCCTTACACAACTTCCTCTACTTTCCTGTCCTCAAGCGAACATGAACGAATTCAGCCCTGCTGTGTCTAGCATTTTAAATGGAGCTGGGACGTGGCCAAAATAAAGTATTCCAGCATTCTCTAGCAATTCACCAGCAAGAAGATTAAGATGGATTTATAGCAATTTTCAGCTATATGTAAACACCACCAGAGTAGCTGAAGAGACCAAGCATAAATTCTAGAAGCTTTTGCCTTTATCTTGCTAAATCAAAAGGAAAAAATAAAAATAAAGACCCTTGAGTAGTGGAAGTTACACTGCCTAAGTGGCTAGCTGTCTCTAAATTAGTTAATAGTCCACCCAAGTTTGCAGGGTAAAGAGGGTAAAGTTCAAGGATGACCGCAACAAAATGCCCTTTTCTGGACACAAATAAATCCATGAAAATGGATTTCCTCGACACATGTGGACAGCCCCTGGTGACCCAGCCTGGCTCCTAGATTGGAACCTAGGAATTCCCATTAATGCCTTACAACCTTAGCACACGGCCTTACGCCTGCTCACTAACAAAATGGATACAGCTTTTAAACATTATCAGTCCTTCTCTGTAGCTTCTACTTTAAGTCAAGGGAAGTAAATGGCCCCAAATGATCCTTCTGAAAGAGTAAACTACATTTATCTTGCTGGCAAAGAAGATGAAAACAAACATCCTTGGTGTTTGCATATTGAGAGTTCAGATTCTAGTCTCTCTGGTGGAAGCTGCACACTTGGCCTGTTTCTGGACTGTATTTGAACAGCTTCATATGCCTGGTTGTACCTGGTTTCTTAGAAAGGTAAACGGACTCCAGGCCCCCAGGGGTGTTGGCTGTCACTGCCTGCTTTGCCAATGTAAAATGTTAGCTACTGAGAACGAGTTCATCCTATCTGAAGGCTCAGGCGTCATCAGCAAACAGTTTATTCTGTACCTTGTTAATACTTAGAGGTATTTAATGTAAACTCTGAATTATTCAAACCCTGTGAGACCTTTAGAAACACAGCTGCACCTCCCGGTGTCTTGTGGAAGTTTCTTGTTTGGTCTCCATCAAAATCATGTGCTGGGAAGGAAAGGTAAATAGTTCCTGATTTCATAATTTATATACAGCTGTGTTTGTAAGCATGCGGCTGCTTGGTTTGGTAGGCGAATCTCATTTGAGATGCTTTGGTTCAATTTTGTGGCTGCTATCGCTCAAGAAGCACCGTGTCCACACAGAAAGACTGCAAGTGAGATTTGATTAATGTAGACAGCCAATCTAAATAATCAAAGCAGTTTATAATAAATGCCATGGGAATCCTATATAGGCAACATATTAACACTTAGGGGAGAGAGAGAGGGAGAGCAGGGTGAGTGAAGCGGGGGGAGATTGAGAGGTTCAGAGTCTTCTTGTCTGCCTTCGCCTATGTTGAAAGATTCCTCAGAGCATGTGGCATTGGAGGGAGATACTGGGTAGTATTTCCCTAAGCGTAGGTGAGAGACAGGACATACATATACCTGCAACGTGATTTTAAAAGCAGAGGATTGGTATCTAACTACATGTACCATATAAGGCTGCTTCGTTTTTGTGCCTTCCTACTTTTGTTCTGGCTTTTCTTTCTATACTCTAGTATCCTTTCTACACTGTTACATCTTTCCCAAACTCTAATTATAGAAGTTCTGTCTTTGTGGGCAGGGATTCTATTTGTGTCCTCCATAAATCTGTACACAGTGTCATCGTGCCTGGACTATTACATGAGTTTAGCAAATATTTATTGAATTAAAATTCAATCCACAGCCTATTTCTCCTCCCTTCCTTTCCATTCCCATCCTATAAACTATTCTTGTTTGCCTCCTATCCACCATCATTTATGACTGCTTAGACATGAAAAGTGGTCCACAAACCATTTGATGAAGATAAGGATGGCATCATTGGCAGAAAACAGTGCCCGCAGCTTTGTAAACATTCCCACCTTGTTCCATCTAGGACTGTTGTGTGTAAAATATTTGGTTCTTGGAGTAGTATTCTAATATCCAGGCCCAGGGCTAAATATTAGAATGAATCTGATTGATTCATCTCAGCAGCACTAGAAGTCAGAACCACGACCTTCATTGCGTTGTAGATGACAAAAGAAAGGCTCAGAGAGGAAAAATCACTTAGGTTCACCCAGGGTGTAAGAAAGAGATCCGAGAGTTGTACTTCTACAACTTCTAGCTCACTCCAGGTCCTAAATTCTTAAGTCTGTTTAACAATGAAGTCATTATTTCAAGAGTCTGTTTCATTCCACAGCAAACCACAAAGCACTGGCTAGATCTCTCCTTAGGGAGACCCCCTGATGCTTCTGTAGTACAGAAAAGAAGAGCAGAAGGAAGATCATCCTAGTCAGTCAGGCTGCTGTAACAAAAATGCCATAAACTGGGTAATTTACAAACAACAGGGATTTGTTTCTCATGGTTCTAGAGGCCAGGAAGTCCCAGATCAAAGTGCCAGCGGATTTGGTGTCTGGTGAAGGCTGCTTCCTCACCCATGGCACCTTCTGCATGCTTCACGTGGCACGGGAGCAAAGGGACTCACTCCCTCAAGCCTCTTTAGGAGGGCTTCTCCCATTCACAAAGAACAGATTTCATGACCTTCCAAAAGCCCTACCTCTTCATACCATCACCTTTCAGCATATGAATTTTAGGGGAACCAATATTTCAATCATAGAAAAAAATAGAGGGAAAGGTGAGGATAGAGTATCAGTAAACCCCAATCAAGTGCCATAGTTGATTCACAAATGCATACATTTTCTCAGGATGATTTTGCTCCTACTTGAATGGCCTCCCTACATTTTCAGCGGCATGGGGAATAAAACAGCACAGAAAAAGCAAGTTATTACGTCTAAACAGGTAAGCAAAAGGGGCAGAGGAATGTGTTACAGAGTCATCTCAAGAACTTTTGCTCATCAGCTGTGTGTGGTTAGTCCTGCCACTGCCTGTGACTTGAGTGTATAAATGACAACTATCTATAAATCCTTTCTTTCTCTCAGCTTCTGATAAGACAGTAGTACTCCTAACAGTGCTATGAGAACAAACTGAATGAAAAACAGGATTTGGCCTCAAGCGTTAGCCAGGTATTCAGCCATCAATGAAACACAACTGAAAGCAAATCTTTGTTGCTTGCAGCCATTCTGCGTGCCCAAGTCTGGAACGTGGACCATCTTCTGTTTTCAGGACAGGACTCAAATCCGTATGTGCTGATACCTCAGTTATCATTAAACACTTGACAGGGATAATCAGGACCCTGATTAGATAGCTGGATAGATGGCCTGGCCAGTAACCAAGGGGGAGCAAGGAAGGCCCAGGAAGGCGCTGCATACCTGCCTGCACCAGGCTTTGCTACAAAAGCCTGCCTATAATTAGAAGCTCCAGCTTCTGAGGTCTCTGTCTGGGGAGGTGAGAATGTGAAAAGTCTCAAAGAAATATTTTTCATGAATTTAAGTTTGGAAATGTTTTAGCAAGTTTTAAAATTAGTAACTTTGTAAGTGAAAGAACTCAAAATATGCCTCTAGCAAGAATGTTTTGTTCCTTAAAATAAAGAAGAGGAAATAAAGCCTCAAACACATTAAGGAATTTTATAATTCCAATTGAAAGTAGGGGATGGCTATTTGGTGAAGGTGGGCATAGCTCAAGTTCAGAAATCAATACAAAATATATCTTCTTTCCCATCTGCCTCTCCCATACCTCCCCCTGGCCTAGGTCTGATCTGTCTCTGTCCTTTTCCATGTCCCTTTCATAGCATAACTATTAAAATTGCTTCTTACAGCCTAACCCCCTTGCCAATCAATCCCTTATATTTCTCTGCACCCCCAATGGCTCTGCTATATCATGATGCATAGAAAGGAAAGTCACTTTGAGAAAAGGGCAACAAAGTTCTTTATACTGGGCCCAGTTCTTCTATTATTATTAAATTACACTCAAATTTCTATCTGGAGATGGAAGAGTCTGCAAGGATCAAGAGGAAAATCAGCCCCACTCCTCTGCTCTACGTTGTGGAGGAGCAGGCAGCCTTGGGTAGGCAGGACCAACCATCCCAGAGCAGAGGACCACAAGGCTACGTGGGTATCCCCAGGCCACCACAGCAACTTTAGATGGTTTTGGACACTAGCTTGTTTCCAAGAGGCTAAATATTTTGAGAGGTGGAGGAGGGGAGAATGGAAGGGAAAGGAAGCAGTTCTATTTCAACCCATCCTCCATCCTTGCTTAGTGAGTGTCCACAAGAGCAGCCCTGCTCAGCTTCACCCCTGACGAAAGCTTTCCAGGGTCCTCTTGACTTCTTTTTGTGTGTGTGTATGACAGTCTCACTTTGTCACCCTTGGTAGAGTGTCATGGTGTCATAGCTCACAGCAACCTCAAACTCTTGGGCTCAAGCAATCTTCTTGCCTCAGCCTCCTGAGTAGCCGGGACTACAGGTGTCTACCACAATTCCCGGCTATTTTTAGAGACAGGGTCTCATTCTTGCTCAGGCTGGTCTCCAACTCCTGAGCTCAGGCAATCCACCCACCTCAGCTTCCCTGAGTGCTAAGATTACAGGTGTGAGCCACCCTGCCAGCCCTTTTCACTTCTGAATAACCATCAGGTGGCCACAGCCCACATCTCCAGTCTGGCAACTCTTGCAGTCCCAAGGACTCACTGTGCCAGCTTTTATCTCCCTGTGTTGACACAAGGATTTCCCTCTGCCTTGGCTGTCCTGACTCTCAGTCTTGTATGGCTAATTCTTGTGTGTCTCTCTTGTCTTACCTCTGGTATTGCCTCCTCAGGGTACCTCCCCAATCCCACCACCTCTGTATCCCAGGATAGGTACTGTTATCTATATCAGGAAAATATTCCTTAAAGATCCAAATAATAAAGATTTTAGGTTTTACCTCACAACTATGCAAATGAATATTTCTGTGTTTTATTAACATTTTATTGACAAGAGTCTCTCTGAACCTATTCAGGTTGGGGAGCTGACTGATTTGTGTATTATTCTTTGCCCAATTAAACTCCCTTAAGTTAAAAATATATATATATTGTCAAAAACAGATGTTGGGCTGGATTTGGCCCGTAGTTTGCCAACCCCAATCCATA
Organism: Otolemur garnettii; assembly: GCF_000181295.1. Taxonomy (NCBI): domain Eukaryota; kingdom Metazoa; phylum Chordata; class Mammalia; order Primates; family Galagidae; genus Otolemur; species Otolemur garnettii. The sequence continues at coordinate 22,669,477 of NW_003852410.1, forward strand.
TTTTCATTGTTTCTTAAGCTTTAGTCTATATAAACCCTCATCAAAGACCTGGAGTTTCTTGGGAGTAAGGACTAAGTAAGTTTTCCATCTCTGCACTCCCAGAAGGCCCAAGGCATACATGGTGTCCTATGGCAGTTGAGCACATTTCTGCATGGATGGAAAAACAGGGAAGGCTCCACCAGCCATCAGTCAGTCATCTTCCATGACTACTCCCCTCCTCCCCAATCAGTCCTTTCTCCATAAGACATAAAATGTTTTCTAAAATGCTAAAATTGTCTTTGGATTTTGGTATGTGTGATAGGGGGATGGGTTAGTTAACAAGAAGTTTGTCTTTCTGTTCTCTTTGAAGGGGAAACAAGGACACAGGAAATTTCTTCCAGGCCCTGAATAACTGGCTCTTCTAAAGATTCCAGATTATAACTGGTAAGGCCTTCCAACTCCCAGAATGTTGGCAGGACCTGGTGAGCATCATTCCTTAGTCTTGCACACTGGGGCTGTCCATAGTGTGACCCCTCTAGTATCATGCTGAGACACACTAGTGTCCACAGCACCCTGGTGCACTTCCAGTCGGCTTGGGCAGCTCTTGGGCAAGATTTCTGGCTATTTCTCTAAAGCAGTGATAGTTAGCTGTGGTGTTCAGACATGGGTATGCCCAGGGACCTTATGGGGAGAGAAGGAATTCCTTTACATCTTCCAATGAATTTGGTTCACAACCAAATGAATTTTAAAATGTCCTAATGCTGCAGCAACCACTATCGTCATCACAAAATCCATATCCCACGGTTGTTTGGAGAGTAGAGGAAAGGAGCAGAGAGACTGGCAAAAGGACAATTAACTTGTGTCCTTTTTTCCTGCCTAGTACACATCTCTCTGCTCTGTTGCAAGCACCTTTGTTTTCATGTAGGGAATCACCCCTTTCTCTCTCTCAGTTCATATAGTCTATATGACATAAGGCCTAGCATTGTGACCCAAGAATGGGTACATGATTCAGGCCTTGGCTGCCTGTGTATTCCATCCCCTTGGCCAGAGAGAGAGACAATCTTGGAGAGATGGGCCTATGACCCAAGTCAGGCCAATCAGAACTACTCCTTACTTTTTGGTGGATATTCTGGAAGACTTGGGTGAACCAAGGGCATAATCAGAAGTAAAGAGCAGCCGACAGCCACTTTGTCAACAGAGAAGGATGCAGGGCTGGGAGATGGAGAGTCAGAGTTCTAATGACATTATTTGAGCCCCGGATCTAGCTTTACCTGAAGTTTAATATCCACCCTGAAATTTTCACGATTATGAAGCAATAAATTACCATTTTTGCTTAAGTTAGTAGGGTTACCAGGTACTTGTGACTAAAAGAATCTTGACTACTAAAAGGAACGTTTGTCCATTCATACAAAGTATTTAAGACAGAATGTTATAACTTATGAAAAATTGGAATTTTCCCATTCTGAGAAGGGAATTTTCTGCCATCAGTCTAGCTAATATTTCATCTTGACACCTTCTGTGATGAGCAAAAACGTAGGTGATGATTTCCTTTCTTGCATGGGACCTTTTTAGAACAAAAGGCAGACAGGTAATTTGGGTCCATGAGTTTAAATGCAGTATGGATGGCCTCCCTGGTGGACAACATCTGCTTATCAATTGTGGATATTTCCCTTTAGGGTCATTGAACAGAAAAGATGGAAGAGATCTCAGACTGTCTGGTTTAGTCTCCTCATTTGACACTGAGGGTACCGAGCTCCCTGTATAGGACGTTTACTAAAGCTGTATATGATATTCAGTGGCCGAGTCAGCATTACAATTAGGTCTCCAGGCCCTCGCTGCTTTCTTCCACTGAGTTGCTAGCCTGACTGTCATAACCTGTACCATTTCCTTGAAGAAAATGGATAAAATGTATAACTGTGTGCTTAGAGAGGTGCCGCACAAGGTGGAAAAAAGGATGGAACTAGAGTCAGAGAAGGCATGCTTGGCCTTAACCAAGACACTTGATCCCCTGAGGACTCAGTATCCTCATTTGAAGACGAGGGATGAAAGAGGAAGGTTGTGATGATGAAGAAGGGGTAAGTTATGTCTATGTGCTTTCTAAACTGTAAAACATGATTTTTGCATTCCATCAACAAATTACCTAGAGACCTACTCTGTGCTTGGTACACACAGAACACTTAACACAACGTTAATTCATGTTCATGTGAAACTTACTTGTATTTTACCACAGGGAGACAGAATAAATAAAACAGGAAAACAATCAGTAAGTCAGAAGGGATGGGTTATGGAAAAAAAGAAAAAAAGAAAGCAAGAAAGAGGTGGCAGGGGTATGGAGGTAGCTGGGCCAGGCAGGGAAGCCTCACTGAGAGCAGACAGCTGAGCAGCTCCCTCGTAAGGAAGGAGCAGGAATCCACCCTGCAAACGGGGGAAGCAAGGTCCACGGGGAGCAAACAGCAATGTCTGAGGGCCCCTTTGACAGTGGGGGAACCGAGCTCCCTGTATAGGATGTTTACTGTGTTAAGTAGTCTAGTTAACACAACCCTGCTGTGTTAAATAGACCTTCCCTCTGTGACATCATGGTTTCTTCAAATTCATCCCAACCTGCTACACCTATTGGTCAAGTAGTGAGGTTTGCTCAAATATATCTCCAGTTGTACTTACCAAGGTGGCAAAAGAAAAATAGAGGCAGAGGCAAGCAAAGAGAGGATTTGAGGGCAGAGATGCACACGTTGGCATACTCCTTCTCAAAGGGGAACATAGCACAGATCATGTATGTACTTCCACCCAGAAGTTCTAGCCATTCAGATTAAGAAAATGCTATAATTACATATGATACATTTTTGTAAGAGGAAGTTACTTTAAAATGACACTAGAGAGGGCACAGTTCTTATAAAAATGTCTGCAATGACTTGGCTTCAAAAATGTTCATTTATCTCTGCAGTATTTATAACAGTTCAACAACAGTTCAACATTTAAAACA
>NW_003852410.1:22676219-22698016 GCF_000181295.1 Otolemur garnettii
AAAAAAAAAAAAAAGACATTTATATTCTACATTTAGAAAGATTCACACGTACCCTTATAAGATGAACCATAGGCGTGATCCCACCAGTCACCAGCTGCTCTTACAATTCTAATTGATAAATAACTCAGATCAAAGAACATGGTCTTTCTCACCTGAACTTCTTTTTCCTCACCTTGTCCTAGATTTAAACTTCTTTCCCAACACCTACAAAGGGGTGAACTGCCAGCTTCCATTTGTCTCTTGTTTCACCACTTAGGTTGAGTAGCAGGTGAGGAAGGAAAAATTCTAAGATGGCCCAGGATCTTTGCTCTGTGGTTACATGATAAAAGCAGTTTTGCAGATATAATTAATGTTACTAAATTGACCTTGAAATAAGGACACTGTCTGAGTGAACCTAACTCAATCATAGGAGGTCTGTAGAAGCAGAAAGCTTCTCCAGCTGGTGGCAGAAGAGGAACTTAGGTTCAAAGTGTCAGAAGAGGGCTGGGCTCAGAGGCTCATGCCTATAATCCTAGCACTCTGGGAGGCCAAGGCTGGTGGACTGCCTGAGCTCAGGAGCTAGAGACCAGCCTGAGCTAAAGCGAGAGCCCCATCTCCAAAAAAAAAACAAACAAAAAAAAGCTCACTTTGTGGCAGGTGCCTGTAGTCCCAGCCACTCAGGAGGCTGAAGCAAGAGGATTGCCCGAGCCCAAGAGTCCGAGGCTGCTATGAGCTATGACTCCAGGGTACTCTACTGAGGGTGACAAAGTGAAACTCTATCTCAAAAAAAAAAAAAGAAAAAAAAATATATATATACATATATATATATGAGAAGACACCACGGCAGGAGAGCTATCCCTTTGCTTGCTCTAAAGGTCACGTAGAAGGACCTAGGAGTAGCATCCAGGAGCAGACAACTACCAAGAAAAAGGCGCCCTCTGTCCCACAGTTACAAGGAACCAAACTCTGCCCACAACTGGAATGCATGTGGAAGCAGGTTCTTCCCAGAGCCTCCAGACAAAACCCAGGCAGGCTAGCACCTTGCTTTCAGCGCTGGGAGACCCTGGGTAATAAACTCTCCATGGCGCCCAGACTTCTGATCTACAGGACTGTGGCTAACACAGGAGTGTTATTTTAAGACTCTAAGTTTGTAATGCGAGTATTTTCTTACGTAGTAGTAGAAAATTAATACATAGGAAGTGGAGGTGGGAATTGGGGAGAAGGAAGAGGATAAAGGAGGGGTACTGGGGAAGCTCAGAAGTGAATAAGGAAAGAAAGGAAGAGACTGAGACGGGGAAAGAGAAAATACCAAAGATGCCGCAAACTTGACTTCCTGGTAAATGAAGGAACGTGAAAGCACAGAGAGGCAGCCCTGAGGAGGCCTGACACTGCTTTGGACTCACCTAAAGATGGAAAGCTAAGGAGTTGTCCTGATTTCAAGACATATGGAGCGAATGCGATGTAAAGATAGCAGGGAGGATGTTCTACGTGAACATGAAGATGGCCCTATCCACGTCCAGGGAGAGGCCAGAACAGACAGATCCCTCACGGTCCTCAGAAGGGACTGACCCTGCTGACACTTTGATGCCAGGCTTCTGGTCTCCAGAACTGTGAGACAGTGGCTGCCGTTGTTTAAGCTACCCCGTCTGTGGTATTTTTATGGTATCCTTAGGAAACTATCACCAAAAGCTAGTTCATTTTGCTAAGGCTGCCATAACAAAGTACCGCAGACTGGGTGACTTAAACAGCAAGAACTTATTCTCTCACAGTTTTGGAGGCTACAAGTTGGAAATGAAAGTTCCAGCAGGGTTGGTTCCCTCTGAGGGTTGGGAGGAAGAGATCTATCCCAGGCGCCTTCTCCTTATGTCTCTCCACACATCTTGTCCCCCTCTGCATGTCTTTCTGTCTAAATTTCCCTTCTTTTTTCTTTCTTTCTTTTCTTTTTTTTTTTTAAGTTTTGTAGAGTTGGAGTCTCACTGTGGCTCAGGCTGGTCTCAAACTCCTGGCTCCAAGTGATTCTCCTGCCTTGGGCTCCCCAAGTGCTAGGATCACAGGTGTGAGCCACCACACCTCGCCCCAGTTTCCCTTTTTACAAAGTCACGCTAGCTTAGAGTCCACCCTAAGGACCTCATTGAATTTAATTACCTCTGTAAACACCTATCTCTAAATAAGATCACATTCTGTGGTACCTGGCATTAGTACTTTAACACGTTAAATTCTGGTTAACATATAAATTTTAAGGGTAATGATATATTAAAATATTTGTGGCTATAAATGAAGTTTGTAGTGAGCAGAGCCTCACACTGGGAAAGCATGCCCTCAGTAGTTCAGACCCTGTGACTTTAGGCAAGCCAAGTTCTCTGTATATATAGCCCCTTATCTTTAAAATGTTATCCTTCCTAACACTCAATGATTTTATTATATTTTATCATGTTCTGTCATGCTGCATTTACTAAGGTACTTAGAGCTGTGCAGAATTGCTGAATGAAATGAGACAACTGAATTTAACAATCACTTAATGTACACGTTCTGTGAGCCAAGCACTGTGCTAGGTGAGGAGGACAGGGAGGGCAGGAAGGAGCCTGGAATAGCACTTGACCTCAAGGAGCTCCCAATCTGATGGAACCTAGGAGCCAAATTTTTTAATTGGCAAGTAAAAGAAAATCAACCCATTAATTGTGGGAACAGAATATATCTTAACTCTCCTCCTCACTCAAAACTCAAAGTATAAACTTAGAAGAATTTTAAATCCCCTGAGATCAAAAGAAATGAAAACTGTAAGAGTGTGAAGAGAACTAAACTATATTGATGCTTACTATGTATCAGGTGCTTTACTTCCATCCTTCCCTCATAATTATTCTATTTTTAAATAATGTGTCTTTAAAAAAAGCCAAATCCAAGAGTTAAAGTCAAGGGAGAAAGCTCCAACTCTCTTAGCAATGGTATATTGGGAAATTTCCACTGATTTTATTTTTACCTTATATCTAAGCATAGTAGAACCACTGAAAAATATTATTTGTAAAGGCTCCATCCACGAACTCAAAAGCAAGAAGCAACCAGACTGTATATAAACACCCACTGTGGCTGTATGGTGTATGAGTCAAAGTTTAATGGTGAATCTCAAGCAGACACATAAATAAGAGTAATCGTTGGAAAACATCAAGAATGGAGTTAGAGCTGGAAGGGCTGAAGTATGTCTTGGACGTGTCTAATGACTGCTGCACAGAAGATAAGTGATCTGTGTCTTAGTTACAGGCTTGAAGGTAAATTGGACACAGTAAAGCATGATTTGGGAGGCAATGGTGATGATGACAGAGCTAATGTAGCAACAGCAGATTAGGGCTGAAGCCAGCTTCCTCCAAGCCCAGCCAGTTAGCTTGCCCTGGCTTTCATCTGCTGATCATCATACTCTGCATCTGTATTCATTCTCAGAGCTGAGGGGCAACCTCCTGCCACCAAAGTGAGTAAATAAGCACGACAGTGAGCCCTTTGATGAATGCCCACCCATGGTTACTGTGAAGGTCTTGGGGCCTGTCTGTTCAAGACAGATTTAAGGGCCCTTTGCCATTTACTGGAAACCCATGCTGAACAGGAAGACTTATTGGAGCCAGTGATTCTAAAACAATAAATACAGAAGACATGGAGTCAAGTCCAAACACAAAAAACCACCTGGCAGGTTGTAGAACAAATCTAAACACATAACCTTCTCAGGGAGCAAACGTAGAGGAAAAAACGACCATGCTCTTGTCTTTCCATCCCAACTGTTTATAAACATTCTTCTAGCTGAGCTGCAGTTCTAGCTAACTTTCATGCAGGATTTCTGCGCTATCTAGCAGTAAAAACAAAAGATTACCTTTTCTCCATGCATACAAAGGGAGCTAGGGTTGTTCTTTCACCGCCTAGGAACAAACCTGGCATCAGAAGGTTAGAAATAATTTGAGGGGCAGTCATTTCGTTGTCTACAAATACCGCACAATAATGGATGTCTCTGATAAAGAGAAAAATATAGCACGTGCCTTTTACTTCTTCTCCATCCCTGATTTTCTTCATTTTTTTTTTCTCTTGGTAAAACTTTTTTATTTTTGATTGCATTTTCAAACAGATAACTGCATACTGTCATATGCTATTTATCCTCAGTGAAAGGCTGAAAGAGGTACAAAACACGCCCTCCACCACATACTTGCCAATAATTTCTGGATCCATTTGGGACTGATCTCATCCATATCCTCCCTCCAGCACCCATCAAAATAATGGATGGTGTAACTTCTCTCTAACGACACTGGTATGAACAGTAACATGCTGTGGTAGGGATTTTTCGCTTCCCTCTGATTAATAGGTATTCAGGAATCACAGGCCTTTCACTGTTTTCTTTAGATTAGGGGGGAAGCTGGGTGCAAAGAGCCAGAGCCAGAGAGGAAGGGGAAAGTCTTCAGATCGTGGAGGAAGGGGTCACTGCAGTTTACTTTCCTCTTGTGGTTTCACCTGATAGACAGTATGACTGGGCTGGGGACAGCTCAGACTTGGGGTTAGATAGGCCTGGTGAATTCTTGCTTAGCTAAGAGGAAAAGGCACTTAACCTCTTCCCAGCCTGAGTTTCCTCTCCAGGAGGTGGGAATAATGTCCCTCCTTATCTCACAGGGGTGGTGTAAGGGCTAAATGCCATAGTGCCAGAAGAGCCATTAGCCAAATGCCTGCTGCCTACAGGCCACTCTGCCCATCAGAAGCTACTGGGACAGTTATTAGGATCCTCGGAACCTGGTCAGTTCCCAGAATGGGCCCTTCCGTATCACTGTGGTTAACAGAATGAGAAAAAAAGGAGGGTAGAGAAGAGCTGCGTGTTGCTCAAGGAAGAAAAGAGCCTTTTTAGGTCTATACAGGCAGGGTTAAGAGAACACTGGGGTACACAGACATGAAAGATGATAATGGAATTGCTTTCTGGAATTGAATTGATTATGATGTTTACAAATTTGGAGCCAGATTTTCAAAGGAAGCATAATAAGCTCTGGCCAAATCCTACTGCCACCCCCAAATTGTTAAACCAGATCATTCTAGCTCAGTGGTTCTCTAGGTCCAGTCCCCACAGCAGCAGCATCTAGGGACTTGTCAGGAATGAAAATTCCTAGGCTCCACCCCTAACACTATAGATCAGAAATAATGGGGGGAAAGCCCCAAAATACATGTTTTATCAGCTCTCCAGGTGAACGTGATGCACTTTAAAGTTAGAAGAACGAGTGTAAGTACTTTCTCTTCTCCTCTTTCATTGAAATTCATGACTTTAAATCCTCACTTTTCTAATTCTAGAGCAAATTTTGAGGGTAACTGTAAGCAAACAGAACTTATATCTGCATGCTAGAACTGACTGGTTCTTTGAGAAACAGGTAAATCTAAATAATCAGACATCTTGCTGTGAAAGGCCTTGTAGATATGGATGCTAAAGGCATGTCAACCAACTTAATAGTATGTTGTTCACTGGGCAGCATCCTTTGTTTATTAGAGATTAGCACTAGGAATTAGTAGAGGGTAGGCTTTTAATCCCTGCAAATACACTGTAGCCAAGAATAAAAGATGCAGAAGTGAAAGGTGTTAATCTGCTTACTCTCTAAATCTGAGATAAGCACTCGTACCAAAACTGTGCAGTGAGGAACAAACTTGGCCACTAGATTTGATAAAAGGGATCTCTGAGAAGAACATGGCTACAACTGACATGGTTCTTACGTTTTTCTCATTGATGATGCTCATCTCCCAGTGGGCAGGAGCCAAAAAGTCAGATTTGCTCTACTTCCACCTCCAGGGATAGCCCCAACCTAACTGAATGTAGGGTAATCCTCCCCGCTTATCCTAATGGTTGGCTAGGAAACCCAGCTTAGCCAACTGGGGTGGGCAGCCTCAAGACCACATGTGGCCCTCCAGATTCTGAGTGCAGCCCCTCACCAAATCCAAACTTCAGAGAACAAATTCCTTTATGGAAAGGAATTTGGGATTCAGTAAAAAAAAAAAAAAAAACTGGATTCAGTCATAAGACCACCCTTAAGGATCCAGAAAGACCACATGTGGCTCCAACACTGTAGGTTCCCCACACCTATGAGGAGTACAAGCAGTATTTTTTTGCCAGAATGCAGAAGTTCCTTGTTAGCAATGTGTAGCGGTGGGGGAGCCTTCTAGCCCCATGCAGGATGGTCATTACCTGTGGCCAGAGTTGGCACATGGGGCCATATATGTAAAGTTGTTGTTATTATTATCAATATCATCTTTCCTCTTGTCATCTACCCAATTCTTGGAGAGAATAAGATATCGACAAGAACTTCTGAATAGGGTAGCTTAGTTAAAAAGAAAGAAAGAAATTAAAATATTCATGAAGAAAAACGATTGGGAACTGACTATCTGTGTGGTCTGGTAGTACAAAACCTAACAAAACACCTGGAGATGTTAATTCAAAAGCAACTCCCTTACCTTGCCCCTGGGGAGGCTTAGGCAAGGCCTTGGGAGGGTGTGGAGCTCTTGAGATGAGATCTAAATCATAAGGCAGAGTGGGAAGAAAGACCTTTCTAGGCACGGGCAGAGATCCCAGAGCAATGACCCAAGAAAGAAGCCAGAGAGAATGGAACAGGAAAAGCAAGAACAAACGGGGTACAAGACGCTGGGTACCTGGATCATGGATTTGCTCTCCTGGATTGAAGCAGTAATTGCTCAAGGGCTGCAACATGAAGCCCTGGAGCACTTAGAAGTTTTGCTCTTCATCCTGAGAGCAAGGGGCAGCTAACCATTGAAGGGAGGGTATAGTATCATGACTAGTTTTCTAGGGAGACAAGTCAAAGTCCTGCTTCTCATCACTCAAGCACAGCTTACTAGAAAAGGTCAAAGAATTTACGATATCTGAGCAGAGCCCAAGGGGTTTTCTGCAAGGCTTATGACGGTCCTGCAGGCTGACTGTAGCTTGGAGGGAGATAAGGGACAAGTAAGCTTCCAGGCACAGGAAACCCAAAACAGAGACCCCATCCAAGAATTTGATCCTACTCCTCCTTGGCACCAGACTCATTGCTGTATGAGTCGCTCCCCATCTGGCAGAAAAGTCATTCCCAACCAAAATTTTCCCACTGAGGCTCTAGCCTGCTGGCCTGCAGCTGGCTCACCAACACAAGTGTCATCTGACAATACCAAAGTAATTTACTACGTCTGGGACTATGTTCCTCAACTTTAAGGCAAGCTTTATTTTTCTTACACATTCATGTTTCTGAGACTAAGACAGGATTTAGAATCATAACACACACGTGAGCACACACACACATTTAATATAAGATTTCTGCTTTTTCATCCCTCCCAAAATGATATTAAATAAGGATGCATCTTATAATTCATGATGTCTTAGGGAAATGCCATACAGTGCTCTTGATTATGATTCTCTCTTCTCATTTCAATAACACTTTACACTCTGCATTTTTCTCTGTGGAGCTACCAGTTTAGTTCTTTTCTCTTCCACTGACCAGTGAGCTTCTTTAAGGATAGAAGCTGCTTGATTCATCCTGGTATGCTTCCTGTGGCCCTCCAGCAAATTGTACCTACTAAGACCCGGCACACAGGAGGTATCAAATATTTGTTGAGTTAATGGATGAACCAGGAAGTAAACAGACAAATAACATCAGAAATATGATTCAAAAATATCCTTTAAAAGTCTCTTGAGAAAAAATGTATGCTGGGCACAGTGGCTCATGCCTGTAAACCTAGCACTTTGGGATGCTGAGGTGGGAGGAGTTTGAGATCAACCTGAGCAACATAGCAAGATCCCTTTTCTACAATAAAAAATAAGCTGGTGTGGCAATGCATAGCCTGTAGTTCCAGCTACTGGAGAAGCTGAGTTTGAGGTTATAGTGAACTATGATGTCACTGCACTCTAGCCTGGGCAACAGAGCAAGACCTTGTCTCTAAAAAATATACATACATATTGTGTGTATGTGTGTGTATTTTTCTGTAATCTGGATGCATCTGTAATACCTAACATTTTTTGAGTTCTTAAATTGGATGAAGCTCTGTGTAAAGTGCTTTCTATGCACTATTTCATTTAATTGCAAATGAACCTATAACTGATACTATGTTTTCTCCAGTTACTAGCATATATACTGAGATCAGTGATTATTTGCTCAAATATAGCCAGCTCATAAGTAGAAATGGCATTTCTCAACTCAGGCCTAGCTGACTCCACAGTCTGTCCTCTTAGTCACTGCTCTGAAACATTAAAAAAACACCCATTCCAGACCTAAGTTTTGAAGTTAGGGACAGGTTGCTCTAAAAGCCCAGTCTTTGCACCCTTTTCCATTCTTGTGGTAGTGCAGTAATGATGGGAATCTGGCTGCTGAATCAGGAATACTCAGTGGTAGGGCATGGATTACCTCCAAATCTTTTGTTGCATAAAAACCCAGCTCAGGAAAAGATATATATGTTAATAGCACTGTTTGCATATTTCCCTCTATCCAGGGGATTTTCTTTTATCCTATTCCAAGTGGGTGAGGTTTATCTTCACATTTCAACTTTGAATGCAGAATGCATTCTTGCTAAATCAGACACCTCTTTTTTCTTTGGAAAGAAAAGTGGAAAGAATTACAAGACATCACAATGAGGTGATGGTACAAAGTATTCACCCTAGATTAAATTTAGTGGGCGGTACCATTACATATTTAGATTATAAACTAAATCACACTCCCTGAGGCATGCTTTTAGAGACTGCTGCTTATTCACAAATACTTGTTGTTCCCTTCCTCTTAAGTATGAAACACCTGATTTTTAGCTGGGTACTTGGCTACCTAAAACAAATAACACAGTTCTCAGCCAGTCATACCTATAATCCTACACTCTGGAAGGCCAAGGCAGATGGATTGCCTGAGCTCATGAGTTTGAAACCAGCCTGAGCCAGAGAAAGACCCCTATCTCTAAAAATAGCAAGGCATTGTGGTGGGTGCCTATAGTCCCAGCTACCTGAAAGGCTGAAGCAAGAGAATCACTTGTGCCCAAGAGTTTGAGGTCGCTGTGAGTATGATGCCATGGTACCCTACAGAGGGTGACAGAGTGAGACTCTGTCTCAGAAAAACAAAAACAAAAACAAACAAACAAAAAAGCAATTCAGAGTTGGGGCCACATAGTTGGGGCTGTATGTGTATATTCTGGCCAATAACGTGGAAGTAGAAGTATTATGTGGCAACTCTAGGAACCTTTCTTCAAAGTCTACTGCCATGCTTTCTTTGTACCTTCTTTTTATGATGGCTGGAAATTTAATGTGATGGCAGGAGGTAAGGCAGCCATATTGGACAATGAGGTGACCTTAGGAATGGAGGCTATGTGCAGTGAACAAATCTGGGTGCCTGAGATCTTTATGGACTAGAAAGAACCTTAATAACAATTCCACATCATCCACCTCTATATTTTGAGATAAGAAAGACATTTCTTATAATGCATTCCAACACAGTTTTAACGTAGATTTTTGTGCACCCATTTTGTTGATTGCTAAATGAAATAGTCTAATCATAAGGCTGAATAGATGTATCTTTTTCGAGGTTACTATGAGGTTACAAATGATTAGGTTACATTGTGTTTGTTAGGTAAAGTCCCTGATGCGGTTGTGCCCCTCATCCAGGAGATGTGCTATGTACCCTCACAGCACTTTTTTTTTAAAGACACATTTATGCTTTAAGGCACATTTAATGTATCTTTTTTTTTTTTAAATGTGTTGTGTAAAGTTAATCTGCTCTGAAGCCATTTGGGTAACTTCCTCAAAAGTATGAAGATAGAATCACTTCAGGGTGATGACAGGTTCTATCTGAATTTCATTTACAACCTGCCTGGGTGGAGAAGCCATTAGCTTTGCCTTGGTATAGTTGAACTATGGTTACTGTTGTGACCTGAAGTTCACCATTAAAAGGGGTCACCCAGGAAAATCATGGAATCATTGGTTATAAACTATGATTATTGGCATATCATATGCAATATATCTAAATTGAATAACAGTACCAGATAAAACGATACATGGGAATGAAACTTGTATTTTCCTGTGTAATCAATAAATGATTTAATTCTCTTGGAAAAAGAAACTTCTTATCTTGTACAAACCATTGTTAATCAATCAACAGGTAAGGCAACCGTATTCTTTTTTTTTAATCATTTTTATTTATTATTTATTTATTTTTTATTAAATCATAGCTGTGTACATTAATACTATCATGGGGGACAGTGTGCTGTTTCTATATACAATCTGAAATACTTTCATCCAAATGGTTAACACAGACTTCATGTCATTTTCTTAGTTATTGTGTGAAGACATTTATATTCCACATTTAATGTCATTTTCTTAGTTATTGTGTGAAGACATTTATATTCCACATTTAGAAAGATTCACATGGACCCTCATAGGATGAACCATAGGCATGATCCCACCAATCACCCACCCTCCACCCATCCTCCCTCCTCCCTTCCTCTCCCTCTCCCCTTTCCCCATATTCTTGGGCTAAAATTGGGTTATAGCTTTCCTATGAAAGCTACAAATTAGTTCTATAGTAGGGCTGAGTACACTGGATACTTTTTTTCTTCCATTCTTGAGATACTTTGCTAAGCAGAGTATTTTCCAGCTCCATCCATGTAAACATGAAGGAGGTAAAGTCTCCATCTTTATTTATGGCTTCATAGTATTCCATGGTGTACATATACCACAATTTATTGATCCATTCGTGGGTTGATGGGCACTTGGGTTTCTTCCATGACCTAGCAATTATGAATTGGGCTGCAAGGAACATTCTAGTACAAATATCTTTATTATAGTGTGATTTTTGGTCTTCTGGATATATAACAGTTACACATCCAGCTGCATTCAGGAAGCCTCTGTTAGCAACATGGTAGCAATTCGGTAGTAATGTCAAACTTATACCAACAGTATAAGGGTATCCAGTTATCTTTCTTTTGGAAAGATATGGCTATTTTATGCAATTATTACTTAAAATTTTGATGGAAATTCTGGTCATTTGTGGGGGAGGAGGGGCAACAGAAAAATAAAGATAAAAAAAAGATTGTTCAGCTGCTGAGTAAAAGGCAAAGAGGAGAGTCACCTAGGAACAAGAGAAAATGTGAATGAAAATTATGTTAATGCAATCAGAAGTGGAATTTGGAAGCAGGTGTGGGTTAGCTCTTTGCGATCTACCTACAACAACTCGCTTCCCATACTTTGGGGGGCGGGGGTGTTCTTCCTCCTGCTGCTCCATCTCTACTGAATTAGTTCTCAAACTGAGGATTCCATTAAAAGTGCAGGTACTGCTTCAGAGCCCAAGACTACGCCTTTCTAATACGCTCTGGCAACATGCTCACGCCGATGGCCCATCCGATTACACTTTGAATAGGAAGGCTCTAGAAAACTGCCAATGCAGTCCTTCAGAAACCCAGATCAGATCACCTCAGTGCTCTGCTTAAGATCTGTAACAGCTTTCCTCTGTAGTTACAGTAAAACCCGAACTTTCTACCCTGTCCCCTGAGACCTACCAGGACCCGGCCCAGACCACATCACTGGCCACATTTCTACCCACATTCCTCCAGGCTTGGCCACACTCCTCCAGCCACACTGGACTTATTTCTGGCTCTAAACATGCCACTTTTTTCTCAGTAAATTGTTTCATTTTCTTAAATGTCACTTATCAATATCTGGAATTCCAACTTCTTCTAAACCTTTAGAATGTAAGCTCTTGGAATTTAGTCTGTAGTATGCACCACTGTATTCTCAACACCTAGCACAGGTGTCTGCTACAAACTAAGTGCTCAGTACAAATGAATGTCAAAAACTAAAGGCTGAACCACAAAAATAGCCAAAGTAATTGATCCTAGGACACAAAAACTTGGCAGACAAGAGGAGCTTGAAGACTGAGTGATAATGCCCTTATCTGCAGTGCACACACACATACACACAGCCTAGTGTCCTAGAAGAATTGACCCCAATTTTAGTCAATCCCTACAGCAAATAGCAGCAGAACCACATTCCCAGTCTTGTAGCAGATGGTTCATCCCCAGTGATGTGCCACACAACAAAAGCCCATGACAACAAATGCAGATGGGCACTGTTTTGGTGTTTGTTTTAAGAGCTGACCTCTAGGCTCCAGGGAAATGCTTTTGTGACACCGATGATTTCTGTGGCAAAGGAGCCTGAACACAGGGTCACCCCAACTGAGATGAACTTCTGAACGTGGCCGTATTTCCCGAAAAGGGCCTCCTGAAGAGAGAGCAGCCTTCCCTTTCTTCCTGCCTCCTCACTTGTAATGCCGTAAAATCCAAGCAAACAGGCACAGTCCAGAAAGGTTAGCCAGCCTGTGACATGGAAAATGACCATCATGTATTTTCTTTCAACTCACCCCCGATTCCCTCCCCAAGGGTGGAAATAAAACATTTTGAAGGTCTGAGAACATTCAAAACAAGCCATCATTTAGAAGTAATGTCTGCTCATGCTATGCACATAAATAAAAATCTATACTAAGTTTAAACACATTTATAAGGTCTTTGTAAAGACTTTGCTTTTTCTCTATAAATGCCCGAAAAGATTAATTAAAAGCAAGATAACTCATCCATCTAGATTGATTAAACGTATATTTAAGGGTCAGACAGGAAACAATGCCTAGCTACATTAACATACAATTTGCCTGCAGTTATTAGTCTATTTATTTTACTTGCTGACAATATTTCTGGAATTAAGTCATTGTTAATCTAAGTCTGGAAGGAGAGACGGGACCACCCAACTCCCCATCCAAGAGGCCATCCTCTCTCACTGCCTAATACTAGCATTCTTCCCCCAAATTTTCAGGCTCCCTTAAGCTTGGAAAGGGATCACTCTATCACAGGGTACAGGGAGTGCTATACAGAGAATGTACTGCATCCTATGCTCAGCCCATTGCTTCCCCCACTGAACAAGGTCTCTGTCCTCTCTGAATTTATTTCTCTTTTTCCATTGTCCCTTTACATCAAGGCATATTTTCTAAAAACCATCTGAGAAATAATGTACCCTTCCCAAAAAACAAAGCATTGGCTATAAGCTTTGTTTTATAACACATGGGCATTTTCCACATCTGGAAGTAAGAATAATGGCTAATCACATGCAGTACACTATGTTACATGTTTCACACCTTTTATCTCAATTCTCAGTATGTCCGCAAGGAGATTAAGATGTGTATATTCATTCCCCATCTCATATGTAAGGAAAACAGATTCAGAGAAATGGAGAAAACTGTCTGTCTTTCCCCGAGCAAGCAGCGACAGAACCAGATCTCACACCAAAGCCTCTGCTCTTAGCTCTAATTCCATGTCCTCTCACAAATGACCTGTTGTGTTTCCTTCTCAGAGCTCAGCCTCCCAGGCCACAGTGTGAGCAGCTGAGGACTGAGAATAGCCGTCTTCTTGAGTGCCCACACCGTCCATGCCCTGGGTAGTAAATCACACACATCATGTCCCCCAGACACATTTGTTGATCCTTCCAACACAAGTTATGTGGGTAATTTTCCTTTGGCGGGTCTTTGGTTATCATGGCCAATTCTCAAACTTTATCTAAGCCATGTTTATTAATATAACTTTTAGGAGTTTTTTAAAGAGCCGATCATACTTCCAGTCTGACCACACAATTCTAAAACGAGCCTACCAACACAGCTCTAAAGAAAATAAGGCACTCTGAGTAAACAGAAAAAGGAACAAGGATCTGGTCTACTTTATTGAGGTAGCTCGAAACTGCATTGGGTGGAGGGCTGGGTTCAGATTCCCACACAACCACAGTTATCAGGTACGTTAGTTACCTTCTTTGAGCCTCAATTCCTGTTAGAAGAAAAAAACAGTAATCACCCTTACCTTATGGGAGTTGAGAATATTAAATGAAATACTATAGGCAAGGTGAAAAGTAAAATGACTGCCACATAATACATACTGAGTCAAAGAGAACTATAATTACTATTGCCTTCTGCCTTATGTTCTATATAACATAAATAATAATGATGATTGTAGCTAGCCATCAAGGCTATAGTTAGCCATAGAAGGTTAACTATATGCCAGGTTGACCATGTGTGTGTGGTTAGCCATTCTATTCTTAAGTCAGTTAATGCTCACAACAGCTCTGAAAGAAAAGTGTTTTTCCCATTTTACAGATGGGTATACTGAGGTCCAGAGAAGTTAACCTATTTGCCAAGGTCACATTGCTAGTCACTCTCAGAGACGCTTTTGGAAGAAGGCACTTTTGTTTCCAAACATACTCTCTTAGCCATAATACTGCATGGGAACCTGTTACATGGCCACCAATTCAGGAGATGAATCACTGATTTAGAAGAGGCAGGATGCTTTAAGATGGCCTCATGTCTCCTCCTCTTCTACTTGTCCTCCCTTCTTCTACCCCAATATCCAGCAGAAGAGAACAGAGATGAGAGGTTTGTGCCCCCAGAGCTTATTCTCAAAAGTGAAAACCTCTTCAACAGTTTTTTAAATAACATGATAATATCATGGTTCTTAAGACAACAGGAAAAACAGTAGAGAAGCACTGTGAAAATAAGCTCTGGTGGGACACACCTCCCTTTCTTCCACCTTCGAATACACAGCCCTCTGTGATGTGACATTGCAGAGCTCTCCAACAAGGTGAAGTCTATTGCCCGCATCTTGGATCTGTGCTGATGTAGAACGTAGAAGCAATGCTGTGGGACTTCCGACCCCAGCCCTCAAGGTGCCTTGAGTTTCTGCCTTGACTCTGTCTGAATGTACATCCCTATGTGATGAAGTTGGTCTAACTCCGGGATTGATGGCACATGTATGGCCCATGGACCAAATCCATCCTGCCACCTGTTTGTTTTGGGGGTTTTTTGAGACAGAGTCTCACTTTGCCATCCTGGATAGAGGGCTGTGGCCTCATAGCTCACAGGACCAGTAGCTGGGACTACAGATGCCCATCCAATGCCTGGCTAGTTTTTCTATTTTTAGTAGAGACAGGGGTTTCATGCTTGCTCAGGCTGGTCTCAACCCCCTGAACTCAAGCTATCCACTTGGCTCCTTCTCGCAGAGTTGTAGGAGTACAAGTGTGAGCCACCATGCCACCTGTTTTGGAGTTGTAGGAGTACAAGTGTGAGCCTCTGCCACCTGTTTTTATTAATAGTTT
Organism: Otolemur garnettii; assembly: GCF_000181295.1. NCBI lineage: Eukaryota > Metazoa > Chordata > Mammalia > Primates > Galagidae > Otolemur > Otolemur garnettii. Next base: position 22,691,335 of record NW_003852410.1, read on the forward strand.
TATAAGAACACAGTTGTGCTTATTTGTTTATGTATGGTCTACGCCTGCTTTCCTACTTCTGGCATTGTGCTAGATTGAATGCCCTGAAAAGCCAAAAATACTACCTGGAACTTTGTAGAAAATGTTTGCTGATACCAGGAACAGAGAGGAGCTGTTCCAGTTGAAGTCTCCCTAGAACAGTGGTTCTCAACCTTCCTAATGCCATAACCCTTTAATACAGTTCCTCATGTTGTGGTGACCCCAAACCATAAATTATTTTCGTTGCTACTTCATAACTGTAATTTTGCTACTGTTATGAATCATAATATAAATATCTGATATGCAGGATGATCTTAGGCGACCCCTGTGATAGAGTTGTTCAACCCTCAAAGGGGTCACGACCCACAGGTTAAGAAACGCTGCCCTAGAACAAGCAGGTCCCAGTCAAGCTACCAGGGGAGGGGAGAACCACAGAAGTGACCCCAGGAAGGGCCAGCAGAAGAAAAGTCCAGCTAAACTGAGCCCAAATTGTATATCCATAAAGTTATGAACAAATGCTGGTTATTTTAAGCCATTAATTTTTGGAGTTGGGTTATTCTGTGGCAAGAGATAACCAAGTAGGTTGTGGCCCTGGCTTGGCTTTTCCTTTAAATGTATGTAGTAGTCCAGGTGTGGTGGTGCATGCTTATAATCTCAGCATTTTGAGGCCAAGGTGGGAGGAGGCCAGTTTGATTGAAACCAGCCTGGGCAACAATGAGAAGCTCTCTCTACAAAAGATAAAAAAAATTAGCGGGGCATGGTGGCATATGCCCAAGTTTTCAGCAACTCAGGAGGCTGAGTCAGGAAGATCACTTGAGCCCAGGAGTTTGAGGCTGCAATAAGCTATAATCAGGCCACTTCATTCCAGCCTAGAACAACAGAGTGAGACCCCTTTCTTTAAAAAAAAAAAAAAAAAAATAGCATGGGACCTTTCTCAAAGCCCAGGAAGGAACTCTGTCTGAGCTGAGGCATGAATCCACCATTTCCACCCCACTTGTGCTTAGCAAATAACTGGCAGAAGTTGGTATAAAAATATACTTCAGACTCCTCACCCTTTGGAAGGAGTAACTCTTGCCTCTGTGCCATTTTCTATCGTTTCCCTTTCGGGTGACATGCTAGTCTCCTGTTGGCTTCCTCTCACATCCTTTATTACCCTCCATTCTAACTTTCCAAGGATCCTATTGGTATTTCCTGAACGTGCCAAAGAATCCATTTGCACTTGAATCCTTGTCATGGGATCTATTCCAAAGCAGGACATAAACTAAGATACTACATAACTTTAGACAACTTTCTTTATCTCTTTAAATCTTAACTTCCTTATCTGTAAAATGGGAATAATGGCAGTACTTACATCACAGGAAGTAGTCACAGGATGTATTTGAGATAATACCAGTAAAGCACTCAGCATTGCTCCGGGTGTGATGATGTACAGGTTGAATACCTCTATTCTCAAAATCAAAAATCTCAAATCCTTTAAAACCCAAAAGCTTTTGAACACTGACCTGAAGCCACAAGTGGAAAATTCCACACCCAACCCCTCATGTGGTGGGTCATTGTCAAAATGCAGTCAAAACTTGGCTTCATGCACAGTATTAAAAATATTGTATAAAATAACTTTTAGGCTATGTGTATAAGGTAATTATGGAACATAAATATTGTGTTTAGCCTTGGGTACCATCCCTAAGACATCTCATTATACATATGCATATATTCCAAAATCTAGAAACACACCTGAAATCCAAAATACTTCTGGTCTCAAACATTGTGTAGAAAGCATACTCAACCTGCACCTTAGCTAGCACAACATCCTCTCTGCATGGCTCCAACCAATCCCCACCCCCCAAGACCCAGAAATTGTTTAAAGACTATCAAACATAGTCATGTGCCACATAATGATGTTTTGGTTCACGGTGGACTGCATAAGTAACCGTGGTCTCCTAAGACTATAATACCATATTTTTACTGCTCCTTTTCTAAGTTTAGATATGTTTCAACACGTTTCAATATCTAACCATTCATATGACTTACCATTTTGTTATAATTGCCTACAGTATTCAGTATAGTACAGGTCTGTAGCCTGGGAGCTACAGACACTACCATACAGCCTAGGTATACAGTAGATGACACCATTTAGATTTCTGTAACTATATTTTGTGATGTTCACACAGTGATGGCATTACCTAATGACACCTTTCTCAGAATGTACCCTTGCTGTTAAGAGACTCGAGACAGCACCATTGCAGAGAGGCTGAAGACTCTGGGAATTCAGTCACCGTGTCTGTGGGCCTATTCTGGTTCCCAGTCACGTCCCAGTTCAGAAGTCTGAGCCTTGCGCCGCAGATCCACGTCTGGAGGACACAGTGGCTCCTGACTTCTGAGTTGGCAGGCTGGGCTGGAGCCTGCTGCGTGCCTGACCCCTGAAACCTGTCTGTGACAGGAAGGAGGAATACGGTCAAGGAAGTGTGGCAGACCTGGCTCCAGACAATGAGAAAACAACACGGCGCCTCGCAGTGGAAGGTGAGCACGACTTCAGCTGTGTCCTCAATAAGAAAAGGCAGGTGGGGGAGGTCTGTCTCCTCAAAACCCCATGCTCCTTCTAACAGCCTATAAATACACAACCAAACCTGGAGAAAAAATTAAGAGCACACTTCCGCCCCACGTTGGGTCTGTTCTCGTTTAAAGGTTTGTTCTTAGTTCCTCTTCCTCAGGATCTGCCCCCAGACATTTAGAGTGCTCAGCTGGTCCACCCTCTCACAGGGCTCCAGAGAGGAGACAGCGGGAGGTAAGGAGAACAGAGTTGTGGATCACAGCCAAGCCAGGAATAATGACAAATCTCTAATTACCCTGTAGGACTCTGGATGGAAGTGACTATTTTAGAATCTGAAAACATCTCAATGACATCTTGGAGTCACATTCAGGAAAGCCCCTTTTTATTACCACTGTATTCTTGTCATGCAATAGGATGTCAGTGTCGGGGACATTTCCTACCAGAAAACCATCAGGGGAGCTATACAACACTTGGAGAAGCTTAAAAGGGTACCATGGTTTATAAGCCTCAGCTCTGGCTAGAAATGCCATTAGTTTTTTCTTTTGGAAGAAAATATTTTCCTTCTAGTGCTTACTGAGTCACATAATCAGGATGGTATGTGGCCATGGGCTCTCTGATCACAGATCATAAAGTATTTGTAACATATCTTTGCACAGTCACGCATCTAATCCAAGGTCTTGTAATTGTTATCTGCTCATGGAGTATCTGTGGTGGTAAACAGAATGTGGATGGGTTATGGAGCCAGAGATGTCCTTGTGAACTTCAGGTTATCCAGCTTCTCTGAGACTCACAGAACCTGTGATCTCTTATCCATTACTGACCACTATGAACTCCTTTTCTCCTTTCTTAGGACTTTTAGAAATAGAAAAGGAGAAAGAATACAAAACAATAAAATTCCCAGCATGTAAAATGTGCTCCAGGAGTGTGAGTTCCTAGCATCAGAACATCTCATGTGGTTCTTCAACTTGTATGAAAAAGAATATAGGGGGAAATGGGAAAACAAAGAGACTAGGTTGAGCATAGAGTCTGAAGTTTGACTGTGTTCAAATACTATAACAGTTTTGCTACATCCCAGGGCTATGACCACGGGCAATTTATTTCCTCTTTTCCTGCCTCAGTTTTTGTAAACTGTGAAACAGTACAAGGACATCTCATGAGACTACTATAGAATTATAAGAGACAATTCACACAAACACAGCATAAAGTCTGCCCATAGTATGTAGTAGCCAACCAACAGAGAATAATTGCTCCCATTAGTATGATAATAATTAATTACTTTTGAAGATCAGTCCTCTTCATGTCTAGGAACTTGGGCTGGCAGTCGTGAAGCAGGTAGTGGGCAGTAATTCAGAAGGACACGGGCACTTGGTAGCAAGTGGGTGGCCGAAGGAAGCATGTTGTTCCAGACCTGTACGAACATGGTGTCGTAACAATGCTGATGGGTCCCAACAGCTATGTAAAGCTTGATAAGAGAAATGTGTTAACAAGTTGTACTTAAGGCTTCTACTGAAAAGAATAAATTGGGCCAGAAACAAAGTTATCCAGACTAAGCACGCTTTCATCTCTTTGCTTCATGAATCACTGTTTTTTGAGTGGGGAACAATGAGGTAGACTGTAGCTGGCCACAGCTGAAATTGCCCTAGACCCTGTGTTAATGATAATAATAAATAATAATTACATGACAGTAGATGATGTTCACTGCTACTCATGCCATATGCTTTTGCATTTAAGTACCAACCTTTTATTTAATGCTCATTGGCTTTTTCTGTATTATCTTACTTGATACATAGAGGGAGGGTGTTCTTATTGTGTTCATTTTACAGAAAAGATCCCTAAAGCTTAATAAAGTTAAGTAGCATGCTCATGTCACACCCTGGTATGTGACATCTGGGGATTTTAACCCCATCCTGTGGGAAATAAGAATCTCCAGTTTTATCTATGATGAAGTCTGTATTTGGGTATGCCCTGACAGGCAGGACTGAGGAGACAGATTCGTTAAAAGCAGACTTCGTTCATGGGATTGAGAAGAGAGATTCATTAAAAGCAGACTTCATTCATGGTTTCCTCCCTGTCCCAGAACACTTCTAAAGAAGCTAGGAAGTGCTGAGAAGTCAGTAAATGAATAATAAGCCAAGTCCTTGATCCATCACAACTAAGAACCAGTTTGATGGGCAGAAGGGTATAGCCTACCCAGTGATGAAATCGCTTTCAAAGCTCCTTCCCCTGTTGGACATGAATTGTCACTTCACAAAGAGCTCTATCAATGTCTTCCCATCGGTCCCTTCAAACTTTCCTGTAGAGGCGGGCTGAATGCAAACACCACTGGAGACAGAAGAAGGGCTGACAAGGAAGGGAAGGTTTAGAAATCGTAATACGCAGAAGTTACATGGGAATGATGGTCCAATCCTGGGCTTTACAAATGTGATAAATACATACTGCTTCACTGAATAGTATAGTTTCACTTACTGTATTCTATTCAGTATTCTATTTTTTAAGTAAAAATGATTTCAAGGGATCCCAGTCATCCATTAATTGTACGGCTGTAACACACTTCAGAAAGTTACCTAAGGGAAGCACTTCATCTCAAATAAGTCACTGGAGTTCTCACATACTGGTGAGCTTTTTGTATGTATGTATACTCCTTTGGTGTATGCTGAGGACATCCAAAAGAACATTAGTAATAACCTCTGAGAAAACTCAAGCTGAGAAACCTGCTGGGCCTGAGAAATTACAATGTATAATACTGCCCAAAGTCATCTAGCAGCAAATGTTTTTAAAATACCTACTTTAAAAAATAACACTGGTACCCAAACAGGCATTTGTTCAGCACCAATTGCTCTGTCCACTGGCATAGATAGTTTTGGAGATTACAAGATCAAAAGGAGGATGATGGAAATTGCAGACAGAAATACAAAGCAAGGAAAGAGATCTCATTGTTCGTCTAGTTCTTTTCTGAGCACTGACCAAGGGGGCAAGAGCCGCCCCAGTGAAGGAACTGACCTATGTAAGGTCTGCTGCATCTGGGCAATAGCCATGGCTGGGTGTACACAGCAGAGCGACAAGGGACAGCAAAGGGCCCTTTTGGCCATGCTAAAGACAATGATGAATTTGTCCTCAGAGCACTGGAGTCAATGAAGAGATCTGAGCATAGAAGTGGCAGGATCAAGACTTTCAAGCCAGGCATGGTGGCTTATGCCTGTAATCTTACCACTCTGGGAGGCCGAGGTGGGTGAACTGCTTGATCTCAGGAGTCAAGACCAGCTTGAGCAAGAGCAAGACCCCATCTCTAAAAATAGCTGGACATTGTGGTAGGGACCCATAGTCCCAACTACTTGGGAGGCTGAGGCAAGAGAATCACTTAAGTCCAAGAGTCTCAGCTTGAGGTTGCTGTGAGCTATGATGCCACAGCTATGATGTGACCAGAGGTGACAAAGTGAGACTCTGTCTCAAAAGAAAACAAAGATTTGCTTTCTGGTAGTGGTGTGGCTATCAGAAAGAAAGAAGGCTATCTTGCTGTAGTGTTTGAGGATTACAGTCCTGGAACTTCTTGTAGCCACAAAGAGCTTTTTAGAACTGAAGACTACTTTCCCTTAATACAAATCAAGAATACTATACCCAGCATTTGTATAGGCCCTTTTAATTCTAAAATCTCTCTCTCAGTTCATCAAACAACAATCTGGGGAGGTGGGCCAAGTGGAATTAACCCCCTTTCATAGATGGGGAACCATCTCTAAGTAGCTACAGAACCACAAAACAATTTCCAGTTAGAGTAATTTCATAGTAGTGCCAAAGAAGATGAAATATTTGGGAGTTTACCTAACAAAGGACATGAAAGATCTCTATAAAGAGAACTATGAAACTCTAAGAGAAGAAATAGCTGAAGATATTAACAAATGGAAAAACATACCATGCTCATGGTTGGGAAGAATCAACATTGTTAAAATGTCTGTATTACCCAAAGCAATATACAATTCAATTTTAATGCAATCCCTATTAAAGCTCCACTGTCATACTCTAAAGATCTTGAAAAAATAAAACTTCATTTTATATGGAATCAGAAAAAACCTCAAATAGCCAAGACATTACTCAGAAATAAAAACAAAGCAGGAGGAATCA
>NW_003852410.1:22698736-22720325 GCF_000181295.1 Otolemur garnettii
GTTGGGGTGGATGTGGAGAAAAGGGAACACTTCTACACTGCTGGTGGGAATGCAAACTAATACGTTCCTTTTGGAAAGATGTTTGGAGAACACTTAGAGATTTAAACATAGACCTGCCATTTGATCCTATAATTCCTCTACTAGGAAGACCAAAAATCACACTACAACAAAGATATTTGTACCAGAATGTTTACTGCAGCCCAATTAATAATTGCTAAGTCACGGAAGAAGCCCAAGTGCCCATCGACCCATGAATGGATTACTAAATTGTGGTATATGTACACCATGGAATATTATGCAGCCTTATAGAAAGATGGAGACTTTACCTCTTACATGTTTACGTGGATGGAGCTGGAACATACTCTTTTTAGCAAAGTATCTCAAGAATAGAAGAAAAAGTATCCAATGTACTCAGCCCTACTATGAAACCAATTTATTGCTTTCTTATGAAGCCCAAGAAGAAAGGGAAAGGGGAGAGGAAGAGGAGCGGAGGGGAAGGATGGGTGGAGAGAGGGTAATTGGTGGGACCACACCTCCGGTGCATCTTACAAGGGTACATGTGAAATTTACTAGGTGTAGAATATAAATGTAAACAATAAGAAAATGCGGTGAAGGCTATGTTAATCAGTTTGATGAAAATATTTCAAATTGTACATAAAACCAGCACATTGTACCCCATGATTACATTAATGTACACAGCTATGATTTAATAAAAATTTTAAAAAAGATATTTTAGAGCTCACCCAGTCTAAAATATTATGCTACATTCTTAAATACTTACATTAACCTGATGAATGATTTTAGCAGAATAAAGTACAATGCAATATACTGTGCTAAAACAAAAGATTTCCAGAATTTACCGCCCCCCCCCCAAAATTATAATGCACCAAGAATACTGTGGTCTAGCAATGGAACAAAAAGCTGAAACAATTAACTTCCTTTTGTCTTGTCAGTTTATCTAAGGAACACTAAGTAAAAATTTCATTTGGTAACTATGCCAAACATCTACACTTGAGACTCTTTATGAACATGATACTTGGTCAAATAACTTTTGTGATTCCACCGTGCCAGGCCAAGAGATTTATCCCAAATATACAGATAGGGAAACTGAGCCTCAGGGTCAGTTCAAAGTCAATGCAGGGAGAACAAAAACTGGTACTCATACCAGGTCTTCTAATAGCAAGTTCTGAGTCTTTCCTCTACCAGACAGACTGCAAAATGACATCCCTAAATGTAACAGGCTCATTTTTCCATCTTCTTTTATTAATTTGCTTTGCTATTCAAAGTTATTCTAAAGGCTAGGCAAGGTGACTTAGGCCTCTAATCCCAGCACTTTAGGAGGCCCAGGCAGAAGGATCACTTGAGACCAGGAGTTCAAAACCAACCCAGTGAGACCCTATTGCTGCAATTTTCTTTTTTTTTTAAGTAGCCAGATGTAGTTGTGTGTGCCAACAGACCTAGCTAGTGGGGACAGTGGGGATGATGAAGCCAGAAGATGACTTCAATTCAGGAGATTGAGACTACAGTGAGCTATGATTATGCCATCACATCCCAGCCTGGGTGATAGAGCAATACAAACAAACAAACAAACAAACAAAAAAGCCCCAATAAAATGAAGTCTTTCCATCCTGAAATTTCTTCCTTCAAGACTCCTAAGACTCATATGAGGTCAGGCACAGTGGCTCATGTCTATAGTCTTAACTGTTCGGGAGGCTGAGGCAGGAGGATCAGTCCGGCCCAGGAGTTTGATGTTGCAGCAAGCTATGATGACCCCACTGCACTCTAACCCAGGTGAAAGAGTGAAACTATGTCTCAAAAAAAAAAAAAAATCAACAATAGAAAATTTATATGTAAGCATGTTTTGGCGTTGTTTTGCTTTTGCTTTTTAGCCCAAGCCTTGAATTTTTTTAAACTAGCCTCTTAGCCATTAAAAAATACCCTTCCCCACAAAGTAACCTATATGCCACCTGGAAGCTCAGATCACACTTTGGAAAACACAATTTAAGTTAATGAGATGTGAGGAAGCAAGTTTGGGATGCATCCAGCATTTCAGTATAGAGCTTCTGACCAGATGGTATGCACTTGCTCCTAAACTTATACTTCTCTTATTGCCAGACTGTTTTTTTTTTTATTACTGTTGTAATAACTGAAGAAGTGAAGGTGCATGGTTTTGATCCATGAAGGGGTCAGTTTTCTATATTCAAACTCTATGATGTTACTGTTATGATTGGCCTCGTTCCATGGGCAGTCCCACTTCAAGCTACAGAGTGGTTACAGAGTGAAACTGGGTAAAAGAATCAGCAGAAATCCATTACTACTGAGTTAAAAAAAAAAAAAAACAACAAGTAGTTGATCACAGTATGCCCTGGGGACTATACAGGGGAACTTATTTTCAGGGTTTTAGGAACAGAATTATTGCTGGGGATTCATTGAGGGTACAAGAAACCAGGTTACACTGATTGCATTTGTTAGGTAAAGTCCCTCGTACAATCGTGTCTTGCCTCCAAAAGGTGTGGCACACACCAAGACCCACCCCCCTTCCTCCTTCCCTCTCTCTGCTCTTCCTTTCCCCTCCCACTTTCCTTTTTTCTCTGCTCTCTACCTTCCCCACCCCCACCGTGACATTAATTGTCACTAATTGTCCTCATATCAAAACTGAGTACATAGGATTCATGCTTCTCCATTCTTGTGATGTTTTACTAAGAATAATGTGTTCCACTTCTATCCAGGTTAATACAAAGGCTGTAAAGTCTCCATTTTTTTTAATTGCTGAGTAGTATTCCATGGTATACATATATCAAAGCTTGTTAATCCATTCCTGGGTTGGTGGGCATTTAGGCTGTTTCCACATTTTGGCAATTATAAATTGAGCTGCAATAAACAGTATAGTGCAAGTGTCCTTAAAAGGATTTTTTTCCTTCTGGGTAATGTGATTCCAGTAATTCCATTTCCTTCCAGTAATGGGATTGCAGGATCAAATGGGAGGTCTAGCTTGAGTTCTTTGGGGGTTCTCCATACTTCCTTCCAAAAAGGTTGTATTAGTTTGCAGTCCCACCAGCAGTGTAACAGTGTTCCCTTCTCTCCACATCCACTCCAGCATCTGCAGTTTTCAGATTTTGTGATGTGGGCCATTCTCTCTAGGGTTAAATGGTATCTCTACCCCAGGTGGTTTTGATTTGCATTTCTCTACTAATTAGGGATGATGAGTATTTTTTCATATGTTTGTTAGCCATTTGTCTGTCTTCTTTAGAGAAGGTTCTATTCATGTCTCTGGCCCATTGATATATGGGATTACTGGCTTTTTTCATGTGGATTAATTTGAGTTTTCTATAGATCCTGATTATCAAGCTTTTGTCTGATTCAAAATATGCAAATATCCTTTCCCATTATGTAGGTTGTCTATACTCAGGTTGGCTCCTTCCTAAAGACATGAACACCACCCAAACTCCAACTCATTCTGTAACAACCACGCAGAGTTTGGAATCCACCTCACCATTTTGTATCCTCTGGAAAGTGATCATTATAGGCAATAAGAAAAGTTTACAAAAATCATTTTACAACAAAGACATTTGCATCAGAATGTTTATTGTAGCCCAATTTATAATTGCCAAGTAGTGGAAGGAACCCAAATGCCCATCAATCCACGAATAGATTAACAAACTGTGGTCTATGTATACCATGGAATACTATTCAGCCATAAAAAGATGAAGACTTTACATCTTTTATGTTTACTTGGATGGAGCTGGAACATATTCTTCTTAGAAAGTATCTGAAGAATGGAAAAAAAAATCCAATGTACTCAATCCTATTATGAAACCAATATACAATCACTTACACATTCATATGAATGATAAAACATAAAGATAGTGCAGCAAGAAGTAGGGGAGAGGAGGGAGAGGAGGGAGAGGGGAGGGGAGGGGGGAGAGCGAGTGGAGGAAGGAGGAAGGCATTTAGTGAGATCTCACCTAATGTGCACAATCCAAGTGTACATTCCAAAACAACTAAGAGTAAATTATAAATGTCTTATCACAAAAAATAAGCTAGGTGATGGTTATGTTAATCGGTTTGATTTTAGAATGCTACATTATATATCAAGTCATCACATTGTGTGTCATAAATGTATACAGTTATGATTTAAAAACTAAAAAAAAAACAAGTAGTCAAGTCAAAGCCAGTCCTGGCTGTTTTAATCAAAGGCCATTGTAAAATTTCTAGAATGTATTTGAATACACGTTAGGTGTCTAACACAGTGTAGGATACAGTAAATGGTTTACAAAATAGTTTTAGTTCTAATTCAGTGATTAATAATGAATCTCTACTATATTTTCTGTCCTTGGTGCTATGAATACAGCAATAATGAAGGCAGACACTGTCTATGGAGCTCACCAAGTAGAAACGACAGTAAGTCAATTGCTATAGTAATAAGTCAGTATCATCTGGTAAATGCACTGGTCACTAGCTACACAGGACTGCAAAGGATCAAATACCACTCCTGCCCTTAGAATCCCTGCATATAAAGTAAGAACTGATAGTTAAACTCTCAAAATTTATATTATATACATGTGTGCCTAAAATATTTAAATCATTGATTGACATTCTTCTTGGAGCACAGATGAAGGCTCAGTATTGTTAGCTACTGTTATTATGGAGCACATCTTCATATGTCTCTGAAATGAAGCCATCAATGCTCTGCCTTCCCTCCTTTTTTTGTATGTAATTTTAAAAATTCCTAAAGACTTATCATTTGTTTTTGTCTTTGCTTTTCTTGGGGAAAGGCAGCATTTCTGGGTCAGATGTCTAAGAGGCAGCTTTCCTATTATTCGATATGGGTACAGACCAAGCACTGTGCACTCTCTGGGAGAATTGTGCAGAAGTATGGTTTATAATGTAATTTTGTTTTAAAGGGTAAGTAACAGTTGTAAGCTAACTGGGAGGATCACTATAAAGTCTTCCATTGAAAGAGTTTTTTAAACTTTTTCACGATAATGTTTCTGTTAGAAAAAGATAACCGAACCTCTGTACATAAGGTTAGCATAGAGCACAAGCTGGCAGGCTTACTGCTTTGAGGTCAGCACACGCATGAAGGTATGGAGATCATGAATTTGGAAGTCAGAGAGAACTGACTTTGAATCCCGGTTCTGGTGTTCTTGTATGTGTTGGATAGTCTCTCAGGTAAACGATTTTGTTACTATAGAAAGATTAAATTAAATAATGTACTTAGTCCAGTTCCTGGCTCATAATAAGAACAAGACAATAGTAATGTTCATGATATTCATGATGATGGTGATGGTGATAATGATTATGATGATGATAGAACAGAAAACAATCAAGATGAAAATATTGACAAGCATGATATTGATAAGTTCAGTGAATCTCTCTCCGACCTCACCCCTAACTCCAATTGTATGAGGCTATCCCAAAGGCTGGTGATAGAGATTACCTTGAAAAGTGATAGGACCCAGTCATTATAGAACAAAATTTTCTGAATAGTGTTTCAACTGCTACAGACAACTTAAAATGATTTCTCCACAGTTCCTGGGTCAACCTGCCCTTTAACATCATTAAGATGTTTATTTGAAGCTCAGTGCCTGTGGCTCAAGTGGCTAAGGCGCCAGCCACATACACCTAAGGTGGTGGGTTCGAATCCAGCCTGGGCCCGCCAAACAATGATGGCTGTAGCCAAAAAAATAGCCAGGTGTTGTGGCGGACGCCTGTGGTCCCAGCTACTTGGGAGGCTGAGGCAGGAGACTCACTTGAGCCCAGGAGTTGGAGGTTGCTGTGAGCACTGTGCCATGGCACTCTACCCAGGGGGACAGCTTGAGGCTCTGTCTCAAAAATAAAAAATAAAAAATAAAAGATGTTTATTTGCTTTCACAGGCTAATAGGACCAGATAAGGGCAATGACTTGGATAATATGGTGCTAAGGCTCCATATTATCATATTATCTCAGTTAGGTAGAACAATCTACCTAACTGAGCTAAAGTATGACATGAAGAATGAATAAAATCCCAAACTAATCCCTGGTTTGTTTGTTTACTTATTTATTTACTTATTTGCCCCACCACAGAACTGACTGCAAAAGGTATTTTTATAATTTGGGTGCTTTTTTGTCCTCATTGAATTTTCCTTTGGAATATTTTTCATCCAATTATAATGGCTCCCTGAGCAAAGGCTTGGGAAAGGGTGCACACGCCTTCTTAGGACTTAAGAATAAATATTCCCATTTCACTGTGATGATCTAATGGGCACAAAAATACAAATGGCATAGTCAAATGAAGAAGTCAGGGAAATTTGAAAATCTAAATGAAGATCAGTAAAAAGTAAATTACTTCACTTTCTAACTATATCTTCTTTACAATCTGAAAAATATCCATTACTTTATACTTGAGAATGGATATCTGCAGGACAATATTTTCTATACTTTATCTAAGAGGTTTTAACTTCAGCATACTGGATAAAGTGAAGGCTGTAAACAGCACATAGCTCAAAATATGCTGAGAAAAATCAGAACAACATGTTAGCATTTGACAATACCATCCAAGACTTGGCTTCTGTCTTGGCAACGCAATATACTTAACCTGTAGCTTGTTCCAAATTAGGGAAATGTGTCATAAAATCTTCACTCAGCAGCAGGGTTTTTGAAAAACCCTAATAAGTTTAAATGGAGGCAAGACAATTTTCAGATAAATATCTCATTACATGGCATTTTTATTTCGGAGTTAGAACACCAAAGATTAACTTAAAGTCAATCTAACATTTTAAACACTTTATTCTTCAAAGTTGATCCCTTTGTGTTTTGTACATGACCACGTTTTGCTAAGGATTGGAAGTTACATGAATATGTTTCAATGCAAATGATGAAAACTCTGGGGAATGTAAATGGAACACTCAAGGGAAATGTAAGCTTCGCAGCTTTAAACTATTTCCTCTAACCATTTTTGTGGGAAGGCTGATATAAACTTAACTTTAAAATTATAATTTGATAGATTATTAAAATCGTAATGGGCCCTTAGCATTTCTAATTGCTGGCACTGTTGTGCAAAGCACTTTGCAGGCATATCTCATTTAATTAGCACAACTCATTGAATTTGATAACTACTATGAAGTGAAAAGAATGATTATGTTGAGCTACCAAGTTTTAAATGGCATCATGTAAATGGATAAAATTCGATACAGATACACAAAAGAATATTATTCAGCCATAAAAAAACTGAAATCCTGTCATTTACAGCAACATGGAACTGAAGGTCATTATGTTAAATGAAATGAGCCAGGTACAGGTCTGACTCATATGTGGAAACTAAAAAAGTAGATCTTATGAAAATAAGAGAATCAACTGGTGGTTATCAGAGACTGGGAAGAGTTGGAGCATAGGAAGGATGAAAAGAGGTTGATTAATGGATATAAATATATAGAGTTACAGAAGAAACAAGACCTAGTGTTTGATATATCAATAGTTAATAATGTATCAATATAGTTAACAATGATCTATTTTTTACAGTAACTAATATATCAATATAGTTAACAATAATCAATTTTGTATTTCAAAATAGCTAGAGGAGAATGACTTGAGTGTTTCTAAGCATAAAGAAAAGACAAATATTTAAGGTCACAAATATCCCAATTACACTGACTTGATCTCTATAAATTATATGAATGTATTAAATGATCACATGCACCCCCAAATATGTCTCTATTATGTATCAATAAAAAAAATTGTTAAAGTAAATGGCATCATGGGAAGGAACATCCTAACCTCCCAAAAACTGTTAAAAAAATTATTATGCATTTTATTTGGCACCCCCTAGTGCAAAAAATGGAGAAAGCAATTCCCAATCAAAATTTCTTTCATATTTCATTCATTCATCATTCATTCATTCTAAACATATGCATGGATTCTCTATTCTGTGCAAGACACCATGATAGGTGTTCATATAGAGTAAGGAATAAAATGGACCTCCTCTTACTTTTGAGAAACATATAGGCTGTGTGACACAAATAACAAATGCAAGATTAAAAATGCACAATGACTAACTGTGAGGTGGGCATTGCCAGAAACAACCAGGGTCCTGTGATGGGAAGTGGTAGGGTCCTACAGGGAAAGGTGTTGAGGCAGTTTCAGAGCACTGCAGGCAGGGAGAGCACTTGTGAAAGTGCTGAGGGGCACAGCTGCTTTGTCTGTTTGGGAAGAATTTCAGCATGGCCGGAGCATCGTGAGGGAGGTGTACAAGATCAGATTGAAGAAAGAACCAGGACTCCATGAAGATGAACGCAACTGAAAGCAGAGTAGGACCTCTCTAAGTTGACCACCCAGGGGACTGTAAAAAACTGGTCAAAATATAGAGGTGGTCAACATAAGAAATCTGGCCTACCGTGCTGATTCATACAAGTGGTGCATGTCCAGTCTATGAAAATTAGGTCAACTTAAGGGGATGGTCAATGTAGGGAGGTGATCAACTACAGTGGGTTTCCTGTATTTTTCTGAAGTATGAAGGAAAGTAGGCAAAGAGTTTAGACTGGGAGGTGAATTCATTGATGTGTTATGAAAACCTCTCTGACCTTGCCCTTACTGGGGAAAGACCATAAGAAGACTTTGTAGGAACTGAGTAGTAGATGATAGTAATTTGTATTGAAACAGAGGTTCCCAACTGGGAGAGATTTTGCCCCCCCCCCCAACGTGACATTTCACGATGTCTAGAGACATTTTTGTTGAAGAGGAATCTTACCATCAGTGGTAAAAGAAGACGGATGCTGCCTAATATTCTACAATGCCCAGGACAGCCCCCCACAGCAAAGAATTGTCTGGGCAACAGTACAAAGGTTGAAAATCCTAGTCTAAAGGTTTAGCAACAGGGCTAGGGTTAAGTAGATATATTCACAATTTTTTAAACTATGAAATGAAGTAAACTTAGCAACAGATATGTATAAAGTCTTACGGGAGAGGAAGGTACTAAGTATGGCTCTCTAGACTTCTGACTTGAACAAATGTGGGTGTCATTTATTAAGTTGGTGCAAGCTGTGAGAGGAGCCAGTTTTGCAACAGGGAGTTAAATAAATCTCAACTTTGTATATGCCTATGAGATAGCCAAGGGGAGACATCAAATACAAAGTTGACTTTCTGAGTACATTCATAACACAATAGCAATTAAGTTTATTAAACAGTTACAACGTCACAGGCAACATGGTAAGAAATTTTTTGTACATTATTTTAATAATCCTGCTGACAGTAAAGACCAGTATTCATTCTTTGATTCCATTGATACATACTTAAGTTTCCAGATGATGAACAAGGCCTATCACTCTAGTCTTTAAAATTTTTCATTCAACACTGGAATACATGGCTAAAAGCAAACAGTAGCTATGATGCCTTCCCTAATAAAACAGAATATGTCCGTAAGATAAAACATCCTAACCACGTGCCATCAAAAATATTCAAAATTATATTTACCCTTGTTAGGAAACTTCCATTGTTTTTTTCTTTTAGAAAATACATGAACTTATTCATGTTTTTGTTTCTGGTTTCAATAAAATAGTAAAATTTTGCCCAAAGAGGACACTATGTCAGAAATAAAAGTATGATCTCTAGAAACAATTACGCATGCCAAGAGGATCTTCTGCCATTTAATATTCTTTCAAAGCCATTTGGCCCTTCATTTTCTTGGCCAAATGATACAATGTCTTCAAAACTCATTTCCAGTCTTTGTGAATGCTGCTACCCAAAGTCAGGAAGACTGAAGGAATGAAGTAACCCAGTTAGGAGTTACATGATATGTAAGTCAGTCTGTGACCTTTGTGATGGATGTCTGGGAGCAGTTTTGCTTATTTAGTCTGAGAGAAAGAATCTTAAATAGCAGGGCTATGAAAGCTCGTATTGTTACAGTCCTCCTGCGGTTGCAAGATTCAGCTAGACCTTAGCAAAATGGGACTCTAGTTAGGAATTCGTGAGCAAGGCCAATTCCTGCTAGAGTGTATTTGTAACTTGGCCCGCCCTAAAGTTTCAGGTCAACTCATACCAAAGTAGAAAATAAAGTATGTTGTTCAGTTGAGAAGGAACCACTCAGCTCAGAATCCAGGAATACAAATGATTCACGACCCTCACATGTCTCTAAGCTAACTATCAGAGATTTTTTTTTCAGTTACTTCTATCTCCACTCCACAGAGAACTGGATAGAGAGATATCAGGTGAGAAACAGTGCTGACAGACCCAAGTCCTTTCCTGTCACCCTGAAGGTACTCAGCCATCTGCAGATGGAACACATGACATTTTTAGGCTGGGCATGGCAGCTCATGACTGTAATCCTGCACTCTGGGAGGCCGAGGCAGGTGCATCACCTTAGCTCAGGAGTTCAAGACCAGTCTGAGCCAGAGTGAGACTTCGTCTCTAAAAATAGCGAGCATTGTGATGGGTGCCTGTAGTCTCAGCTACTCAGGAGAATGAGGCAAGGGGATCCCTTGAGCCTAAGAGTTTCAGGTTGCTGTGAGCTATGATGCCATGGCACTTTACCAAGGACAACAGAATGAGACTCTATCATCAAAAAAGAAAAAAGATTTTATACTGCATAAAGTGATATGTTCCGCGTTTTCTTGGGTTCGTGGCTGGCTAGTACCTTCAGAAAAACACTTGTAGAATTTCTAAATCTTGTAGTTAGCTAGAGCTGTGCTACCCTACCCCCGGGCTGCAGACAGGTACTGGTGGGCTGGTTGGCAGCCTATTAGGAGCTGGAGGCACTACTCACTGCCCTCACACCACCTGAGGAAAAGCCGTCTTCCATGAAGCTGAAGAACGGCCATGTGCCACCCAGCAGAAGGTGAGTGGCAAGGATCAATGGAGCAGTGAAGCAGCTGCATCTACGTGGACAGCCACTTCCATCCCTGGCTTCACCGAGCTCCACCTCACATCTGCCCCATAGACCTGCCTTCCATGAAACTGGTCCCTGGTGCCAGAAAGGGCTAGGCTATATTGAAAATGCCTTCCTTAGAGTTCATAGCCTTTCCTGCCCCTCATTACACAACTTCCTTAGCTGTTCTAAAAGTGGCTTAGGGTGTTTTTTCTCCTCAGGGAAGGAGGATCAGGAAGCAGAGAAGCAAGATAAAAAAAAAGCCCAATTCTGTGACTACTGGTCCCAGTCGGAGCCCCACTGCAGAAATTAGCCAAAAGCACGGAGTAATTTCATATCATACAGATATTTTCCCCGTGTCTCATGTCAGCTTACAAGGGAGCTTGCTCAGAGCAACGACACTCACACGGATCTCGAATAGTTCCAAAACACTGTTTTCCATAAAGACTATATAATGCCCATAGAACGTGTTTTGATTGGAACTTGAAATAGCATATTATTCTCACTGGCAACAAGTTCTTTACTTTCCCACTCCTCTTTCTAAAGGAGAATACTTGTTTTTGAGAAGGTTCTGTATTTGTAAGTCCCCCAAAATATGTAATTGACAAATCCTTAATAAACAAATGTGAAAGTTTACCATTGAGGAATGTACAATACAAAGTCACTAAATGATTAAATTCTACTAACTGTAAAATCTACATCCCCTCTTCTTCTACTTCCTAACCCAAATTTTAAAATTGTGTTGAGTCCTAGTTTTATGTCTCTAGTAGCTACCACTGGGACACTTGTGTACATCCTATTATGTGGCTGGAGTCTAGTCTGATCCATGTCTAGAAAAGAGGACTGAGCTCATCTTTTGGACCCAGCTCTGTGCCAGGTGTTTACACTTGGTGGTCAGCTTATTTAATTAGTAATGTATCAGGAACTCATAGACATTTTAATTCCTTTGGTAGATAATTTTCTTTAATCATAAAAGTAATATATGCTTGTTACAGAAGTGTAAGTAAAAATAGAAATAAGCTAGGGGATGGGGACGGTTAGAATCTCATTCCCCTAAAGCAGTGATTCTCAACCTTCCTAATGCCATGACTCATTAATACAGTGCCTGTTGGTCGTGACCCACAGGTTGAGAACCCTAAAGTAATCACTGTTCAGTAATCACTGTTTTTTGTGAAACAAAAAAATTTGTTTTCGTAGTTTATGGTTAAGTTTGTCAAATAAACTCACGCATGTAATACCATATGTACAATTAAAGTATATATAATAATTGTATGTAGACATACAATTACGCATAATAGCAGTGATATGCATATGAGTATGTAGTAACACGCATACAATGATTTTAAATTATTTTTTCAGTTGACATGAAAAATGTTAACTGAAAATTTTTTTGATATGGTAGTGTTACATTTTTTATAACCAGCTGGATTTTATTCCATCTATGGCCATATTAGTCTTAAACACTCTGAGGTGAAGCATGAACATCTTACACAACTTACACAAGTCAAGGGGAAAAAAATGAAACAAAAATTTCACTGTCTCTTTAAGTTAAAAAAATGCACAAATGAAGACATGCAAAGAAATCAAAATCTTTTTTAAATGTATTATTTTTTCTTCATTAAAAATTATCCTCTATTCTACACACCATCGATAATTGTATTAAGCATATTAAAATGTATTCAACTTAATCAATGTGACTGATATTCTTGCATCCCTTCCTATCAAAAAATAACTCTATTGAATCCTAAATTCCCTGAATTCTGAGGCACTTTTAAAAAACACCTAGGAAAGTACAGTAGAGGGCCGGGTATGGTGGCTCAAACCTGTAATCCTACTGCTTTAGGAAGCTGAAGCAGAAGGCTCACTTGAGCTCTGGAGTTTGAGACAAGGTCAAACAAGAAAAAGACCCTGTCTTTACTAAAAATAGAAAAAAAATTAGTTGGGTGTGGTGGTGCACTCCAGTAGTCCCAGCTACGTGGGAGGCTGGGGAAGGAAGATCACTTGAGCCCAGGTGTTTGAGGTTGCTGCAAGCTATGATGATGCCGGTGTACTCTAGCTGAGATGATACGGGGAGACTCTCTCTCAAAAAAAAGAAAAAGAAAAAAAAGTATAGCAGGGAGATGGAAAGCAAGCTGTCCCTCCTCTCCTAAACAAAGCCCCAGCACGCTGTATTTGCAACATCCTTCGGTAGAAACAACCATCTGACTTAATATATTAGTTTGCTTAGAGCTGCCATAACAGAGTGCCTCAGTCTTAAGCAACAGAAATAGGTTTTCTCACAGATCTGGAGGTTGTAAGTCCAAGATCAAAGTGTTGGCAGGTTTGGTTTGTACCATCTTTGGCCTAAAGATGGCGGCTTTCCTGCTGTGTCCACATGGTCTTTCGTCTGTTGCGTACACAGGACTGTGTCTAAATTTCTTTTTCTTACAAGGATACCAATCACATTGGATGAAGGGCTGCCCATATGACCTCATTTCACCTTAACTGCCTCTTTAAAGGCCCTATTTTTAAGTATTTTCACATTCTAAGGTACTAGAGCTTAGAATTTCAACATATGAATTCAGCCCATGGAACTTATGCAAGATTAGCAAATACAAAATCTGTCCTTTTTCTTCCCTGCTAGGATGTTTGATTAATCTTCCTTTAAAAAAAAAAGAAGAAGAAGAAATAAAAACAGCTGTGTCTCCTCTCTAGCACTCTCCCAGCCTACACCATCAAGGAAAAAAATTGCAGTTACTTTATTCATTTGAAGAATCAGAGCACATCTGCATTGGGCATGTTTTCAAATCTTAGGCAAGATCTCAGAATAGCAAGGGGCACAACTTTTGTACTAAATTCTTTTAAGAAATAGCCACAGACTTGCTGCAATTTCAAAACAAGAAAGAAATGAAAAGAAAATGCTAATTAAAATGCTGCTGCTGACATACCCTTGAGGCCATTCTTTCAAAGCAGTTCCTTGGTACTCGATGCCACAGAACCAACCACTGTCCTTCAACAGTTTCCTAACTGTCTCACTGAGTTAGGCCCCAGACCAAAAATAAACCCTATTTTCTCTATGGGATCTGATCATAGCATTTACTACCAAATACAAACACCTAAAAATTCTCCCTGAAACATATTCTAAATAAAAAAAAATAAGATAATATACAATACCTAACTTTGCAAAGATTTTGTCAAACAATAGCCACCTAAACTTCAGTGCAAGAAAGAAGTCCCTTTTAAACAGAAACAGTCCAGTGAAGGTTCATTGAAGAAATGGCCACTGGCTCTTTTGTTATTTTTGTCGGAGACATGGTGAGAGATTTTGTATCCCTTTCCATATCTTTTTGTGAAATCTAATCCTGTTTTGCTAGAGGTTGCCTTCTCTGTTCATTTTGCCATGCCAGTGGAGGTGACAAGTTGTATTTTAGCCTAGCATAGCGTTCTCTTGAGCTTATTAACATGATCTTGCTGAAGAAAGTCAGTCTCCTTGCGACTGCCCTGGTTCCCAGGTGAAATATCCACTTTCCCTGTGATAGGTTATCATAAATATAATACCAAAAGATTATTATATTTTGGACAATGTGACTGATTCTGAATTTCCTGGCATTTACTGAAATGAAAATAAAAGACTACTCAATCCTACAATGGAACCATGTTTGGAAAGCCCATTTTTCCTTTTTTTATGGATGGTGATAGTCTGGGTTGAAATGTAAGACTCTCAGGTCTCTTCGTGTTTTGTTACTCTGGCCAGGCAAATGCAGTGTTGGCTTGCCTGCGTAGCTCCTGGGCAGCCTCCACCCTCTTGGTTAGCACCCTGCCTACTGTGGGTTAGCCCTGCAACAGAGAAGAAAACAGAACTGTAGTCTTTCCCTCTTCTAAAATATACACAGAACCCCCAGGACCAGACCAAATGTCATTTCAGGCCATTTAACTTTCTCCTCCATGGCGAAAGGCTGTACTATAAACCCTAAGGTGCTCACTTCACAGGAAAACATAGTTGCAAGTAGAAACATTAGAGAGTGGCTAGATTGAGAGAAATCCCAAGAACATTGACTCATGAGCAAATACCTGACAGGTCATTAATACAAATTTGTTTAGCATAATGCCAGTTTCAATCATTTGTGAGGTAACTGTGTATTAAATGTCTGTTTTCTGCTAAACTGTAATAAGTTCTATGAGTGCAGGGGTTGTGTGGATGAAAAATGGAATGAAAAAGTGAATAAAAACGTATTGGATTGAGATACGGAAGCTTTACATATCAATCTTTAGTTTAATTCTTCCATCATAAAAGATGTATTTTCTTAGTGAGGCCTGTGTTCCTATGTCATACTACATATTTTAATCTTTTCTTTTCTTTTCTTTTTTGAGACAGTCTCACCATGGTAGAGGGCTGTGGTGTCACAGCTCACAGCAATCTCAAACTCTTAGGCTTAAGTGATTCTCTTGCCTCAGCCTCTCAAGTAGCTGGGACTACAGGCGCCCACCACAACACTCGCCTATTTTTTGTTGCAGCTGGCCTGGGCTGGGTTTGAACCCGCCATCCTTGGCATATGTGGCTGGTGCTATAACCACTGTGCTATGGGTGCTGAGCCAATCTTTACTTTTCTAAAATAAAAATAGACAATATTTACTGAGAGAGGTGTCTGAGTTCCTAACTCTTAGGTGACCAATCATCCCAGCTTACCTGAAATTGGACTGGATTCCTAAGACATGGGATTTAGGGTACTGAAACCTGGAAAGTTCTAGAAAAACTAGGATGGTTTGGTAATGTTGTAACTAAATTAACTGTAAGGACTAAACTAACTGCTTTTTATTCACCTAATCCTTACCAAAGCCCAATTACATAAGTAGATCTTTTTATTATCCCATTTTACAGATAAGGCTATGGAGGCTCAGGCAGGTTAAGTAACAAAAACTCAGGACTATCTCGTTGGAGACCCGAAGGACTCAGCATCATGGCGCTTCCTCATATCAGCAAAATGGGAACCACAGTAACCCACCACATGAAGCTTACCTGGCTGCTGAGATGATTATAATGAATTCATGTGTCACATTTTACTATCTGCAAAGCCCTTTCTCATTTAACCCTACAGCAGGGGAAGGCCACTAAAACCAAGTTACAATCAACCTCAGTTGACCTCCACTGGGAATTTCATGGCCCATTACTCTGGGCTCTAGTCAACCATTTTCTTGCTTCTGTGTTTAGAGAAGATACATTTTAAAGAAAATGGGAAAGGAAGGGAGAGGGAAATCAATCTCCATCAGCAAGTTATTTCCTCCAAAGGGACTTTTTAATCACTATTATAACAAAACACATTTCTTTTTCCAAAGTCTATGCTAAGGTTGAGAGAACAACTTTAACTGAAGAATAAATGAAGGCCTTACAGTGGTGAGGTTGTAAATTGCCCATCAGGTCTTAGGATTCATGGTTGGTTGCATTCCTTTTGTTTATTTCTGAGAGTTTCCTGGTCCTCCACCTGGGATTGCCCAAACTAATATGTATTTTTCAGTTTAGTTAAGCTCTGAAGTTATAGACAAAAGAAAATTTAATGAGCTGGGGGAGAAAGATATATTCAGTGAATGTAATAAAGCTTTTCCCAGAAGTAGGTCAAGCGAGTTTATATACTTTAATTGAAAATAAATGCCTTATAAATGAAGCATATGACTACGTTTCAGACCCTTGAAGAAAATAAAGAACACAAATTGATTTTAAATTATACCTGATGGTATACCACATTTTTAATACATGATGATACTTTGAACACCTCTTTAACTCTCCCATTTCCTTTAAAACTGGGCAAAAACACCTTATCTTGACTATCAAGGCTTTCTACAACATTTCCAGCTTTACTTTTCTCTGTTCCCCAATCTCTTCTCCAAACTGGACTTCCTTTACTATCTTATCTCCTTTATTCAGGCTGTTGTTTCCCCTGGGTGCCCGCTCCCCTTTTTCCATCTCCACCTATGAAACTTGTAATGAATATCTCTTGTTCTTAGGAACCCAGCATCCATTTATCACCTTTTTCAGTTTCATAGCATACTTTTTTATTTTGGAGAACCACTCATGCCAAGCTCAATTCATGGGTTTGATGGGGCTGGGCCTATCTCTAACAAAGTGAACTTAGGATCCAGACCTGGCCAAATGGGGCCCTATTAGTATATTTTGCTGAATTTATTGGGAGAAAAGCACTCTTTTTTTTTGCAGGTGTGATGGAACTGATAATGTGAGCCTGGGAGAACTGGTGTCCATCCTTGCCTCTACAAGGAAGAAGACTATCTGAAAACACAGGTAACACAAGGAGAAACAGCCAAGAGATAGAGATATAGCTCTCTGATGGCATCATTAGATATTCTGGATCCAACTGTGCCTGAAGCAGGATACCCCTTTTTGTTTATCTAAGCCAACACATTTCTACATTTCCAACAACTTTTACTGTGATTTATAATGTATATAAAAATCTTAAAGTCAGCAAGGTAGAGATTTGAAAAATAGGTTCCTACAAAGGTGTCGTAAAAGAAAAAAGATGTTGTCTCTAGTGCCTGTTATTGGAGCTTATAAAATCCTTGGAATTTCCTAAGTGAAAAGAGTATCTTTTATTATTCAGAAGGAGACCCTGTGATCATACCTGAGTTAATGCTAATGAGGTGACTTAGGGTGGGACCTAGACAGTCTAGTAGAGGGGTAGACTGTTCGGGCAGACCCACTGGCTTCAAGGAAGTGGAGGGGACATTGAGATAAACATGAAAACCCTTGAGCTAGGAAATTTGATGGTTCAGGGGAAGTGACCGCATCAATCTGGCACTGGGAAGGTGGCACATCTGGAGAAGACGTGGAAATTCTGTGCCCTTTCCCTTTTTCCCCCCATATCTTGCCCTATGCTCATTTGGCTGTTCCTAAGTTGTAGCCTTTGTAAATAAACCAGCAATAGTAAGCAGACTATTTTCTTGAGTTCTGTGAGCATTCTAGCAAATTACTGAACCCAAGGAGGGGGTCATGGGAAACTCTGATTTAAAGCTAGCCTGTCTGAAGCATGAGAGCTCTGGGACTTGCAGTTGGCTTCAGAAGGTGGAACTGTCTTGTGCAAGTGTGCCTTCAGCTTGTGGGATATAACATTAACCCCAGGCGTACAGTATAGGATTGAATTGCAGCACAGCCAGTTGGTGTCTATAGAATCAGAGAATTAGTTACTGATGTTGGAAAACATCCCAGAAAAGGACTCTATATGCTCCAAAAAAGAACAGAGAGAGAACATGAGCTTTCCAATCAGACACCTGGATTTGATCTGGATATCCCCATGATGTGACTCTGGAGTGAATTCCTTAATATTTGCCATCTTCCATTAATATCTAAAATAACAGTAATAACTATCACTAAAGGATTGTTGTGAGGATGGAGTATATTAAGTTAGGATACAGATCCAGTTGCTATCACAGAGATTTCTAACACTGACAGTTTAAATAAGAAAGATTTTTATTTCCCTCCCACATAAAAAACAAAGCATACATGTTGGGAGCTGGTATGGTGGTTCCACAGTGTCACAGACCCAGGCTTATTCTCTCTTCTGGATCATCTTTCATTGCCCAAGATGGCTTACTGCTACAATCTCTTCCCAACCAATAGAAAGGCAAGGTCCACAGTGTGTGCCTTTCTTTTAAAGGAACAGTGAAGCTGGGTGTGGCAGCTCACACCTGTAATTCTAGCACCGTAGAAGGCCAAGGCAAGTAGACTACTTGATCTCAGGAGTTCGAAACCAACCTGAGCAAGAGCAAGACCTGGTCTTTACTAAAAATAGAAAAACTAGCCAGACATTGTGCCTGGTGCCTATAGTCTCAACTACATGGGATGCTGAGGCAAAAGGATCAGTTGAGCCCAGGAGTTTAAGGTTGCTGTGAGCTATGACACCAAAGCACTCTAACCTGGGCTGAGTGAGACTCTGTCTCAAAAATAAAATAAATAAAAGAACAATGAAAGTTTCTCCAATTTATTGTTCTCATTTCAGTGGACAGTATGTAATCACATGTCTAATATGTAACCAAATCTAGTTATGAAAGATTGAAAGAAATACAGCATGCACGCTCAGCAGCAATGGGTCAAATAATATCATGAGCTTTTAAAGAAGTATTATTAATATTACATTACTAAAGACGAAGGGGAAAACAGATATTAGGGAATAACATAGGTGCATTTAAATCACTGGGCAGATTTCCTGGCACACTTCATATTACCTTTCTCCATCTTCTTTTTAGTTACAGGTATATTTAGGGTGACCAGATTTTAACATTTGTAAAGCAGGACAACATGGCCAGGGGGGTGGAGTGGGGGGTGGGGGGATGGGGCAGGGGACAGGGCAGGGCAGGGCCTGACAATAATGCAAACTTGGATAAGCAGTTCTTGATAATCACTTCTCAACAATTATTTGTTATTATTACAGTTTAACATTATAAAATTAACAAAAATAATATAAAACTCATATTCTGGCCAAATAGCCACATGGCAGCCGAAAACCATATATTCCCTTCCTGTTCTCCCCCATTCCTGCATTCTTTCCAAAAATCAGGACTTACTTAAAACGCCGCGGGACAAGGGACAAATTGTTAAAAAGCAAGACTGTCCCGCCAAAAGCAGGACGTCTGGTCACCCTAGGTATATTGAAAATTCTGAGTGGTATTCACTCAGTTAGTGGCTCTGTTAATTGGCAAAATCCTTCTAGAAAGCAGCATACAATGCTTCAGAGTCATGATAATCCAACTCTTAAGGATTTATCCAAATGAAATAGCACAAACATTAAGGCTGCTCCTTCCAGAGTTATCTGGAGGAACATAACTGGATAGTATCAGTATTGCACAGTGGCAGCCCAGGAGCCACCCCTTCCATTCCTGAGACCGCCCTTGAAACCCTTCAGTGTTGGTCCTAGATACATGAAATCCTCCCAGTGCCAGGACCAGGGCTGACTGGATTAAGGACTGTATCAGGCTGGGTCCCCAGGAAACAGATCTCAGATGTTAGCATGCAGGAAGTATTGGGAGGATCAATACCTGTGGGGAAGTATGGTAAACAGAATTGGGTAGGGGAAAAGTGAACAATAATTCTACCATATCAAGGTTTTAGCTAATTCCAGAAGGACTTTGGGTGGAGAGGGGATCTTCAAGCCAGGTTAAGTTCTAGGGAAGAACTCAGAGGCTAATACTAGCTGGCCTATAGGAGAATGAACACTGTTGCATGGCACAATGTCCCTTACATGACCTGTGCTGAGCCAGTAAAGATAACTGGTATGAAAGTCTGAAATGGAAGACAAGGAAACTGGATGTGGGAAGATAAGTTGTCTGTAGTGTCTCAGGCAAAGTCTGTCTATAAAAGCATGCCATCCTCAAAGCCAGCTGGTCCCTCTTTTTGATGCCTGGTTGTTGAATTATTCATTGGAATCAACTGGTTTCTGTAACTCAAAGAACCTTAAACAATTTGCCAACAATCTAGGAATGGTTATGAATATAACAGCGTAGTATGCAGCCACCAAAATGATAATTATGTATAGAAACACAAAAATATGTCCAAGATATAATTTTAGGCACAGAAAATATTTCTCTATATAAATATTAGTGAGTAAAAGTAACAAATGCATAAAAGAACATGAAAAGACAACTGATAGAATGGAATATTTATAAATCATGTATTTCATAAGGGTCTAGCACCCAAAATATATAAAGAGCTCCCACAGCTCAACAACAAAAAGACAATCCAATTACAACACACAGAAAGGACTTAAAACAACCTTTCTCCAAAGGTTGTGGAGTCACTTAGGGAAATGCATATCAAAACCACAGTGAAGTACTACTTCACACCCACTAGGATTGCTATTATTTAAAAAATGGAAAATAAACATTGGAAAGAATATAGAGAAAATGGAAGACTTGAACATTTCTGGTAAGGATGTAAAACAGTCTAAACATTCTACTGAAGACAGTTTGGTGTTTCCTCAAAAGTTAAACATAGAATTGCTGTATCATCTAGCAATTTCACTCCTAGAAATATACACAAAAGAATCAGGGAGTCAACACAAATATGTGTTCATGAATGTTCATATTGTACTAGAAGGAGCAGCCTCAACTTCTGTGCTATTTCATTTTGAGCAATCCCTAAGAGTTGGATTATTGTGATGTACGTGTACATGAATGTACAAGAATGTTTAACAATAGCCAAAATGAGGCAATAGCACAAATGTCTATCTCAGATGAATGAATAAATTGTGGTATATCCATACAACAGAGTACCATTCAGTCATAAAAAGGAATGAGGTACCAATACATGTGACAATACGAAAACTTTAAGGTATATGAAAAAAGCCAGGCACAAAAGGCCACACATTAAAATAAAAATATCTGCTATTCTATTACCTAGAATAAAAGTGCTAAGTTTTGGCTTTATAAACACATGTGAGTATACCTACACAAACATATAGTTATTTAGATACATTTTTGGCAACAAATAGTTATGGCGTATGTGCCATATATTTTTCACTTACTAATGTTATGAAAATTTTTTCAACACTAAATAATCCAAAATTGCATTTTGAATGTGTAGATGTACCATAATTCATGTAAATTTTCCATTTTATGTATCTAATATTTTTCCCGGTATTTCTGCAGTCTAGCCCCTCAGTATGCTCCATTTTAACTATTCCTTCATGCAAGGCTGCATTCTTTAAAATGAATTCTTAGGACCAGAAATATGTAGTCAAAAGGACAATTTAGGCTCGGCGCCTGTGGCTCAA
>NW_003852410.1:22720553-22750310 GCF_000181295.1 Otolemur garnettii
AAAAAAAAAAAAGGACAATTTAGAATCTAATATGTTTTGACAAACCACCTTCTTGGTAGGTTATCTAGATTTTTCCTTCAAACAGCATTGTATAAGTCTGTGTCATTGTTCCACATCCTTGGCAAAATTGAGGCTTTCTCTAATAATCATTGCAAAAAGTATTACTTTATATTTTTCAAGTTTTATGTTGAACATGACCAATTACTTAATCCAGTTTAAATAGCAAAGGAACCACAAGGGTATAGAGGGGGAAAATCTCTTTCTTACCCATCCTGCTTAGAGGGAACCAGTACTCATGATCTTTTATATATCCTTCTAGACATAATTTGTGTATTCATAAATGTACTAGTGTAAATACCGCTCTGTACTTTGTATTTTCTGCTTATCTACATATCTCGAACATAGCTTCTGTATTTGTTTTTTAGAGTTGTACATTTTTCAATTTTTGAATGTTATATATTTAATCAGTGCCCTTTAGTGGGCATTTGGGCTGCCTTATCTTTTTGCTATTACAATGCACCTGTGAACTATCTTGTAAATGTATCGCTTTGTCCAGGACAAGTGTGTGTGTGCACATGCACGTCGCATACACATGTATGTGTATCTATGTTCAATTTCTGAGTTATTAGGTCAAAGGATTTTTTTCAATGTTTTTGTTAATGTGATCTTATCAAGAAATGAGGGAGAGAAAGGAGGAGAGAGATTTTAAAAATTAGAAAATTCAGTGAGTCTGCAGTTATTCCATGGTGGGAAACATCATATATTTTTCCTCAGAGAGCACGTATCTAAGTATCAATAGTCTTTCTTGTCTGTTTAAATGTTTAGAAATTTGAAAAAATTAGAGACAGGAAAAAGAAGGGATGCTAAAACATTAGAGCTCCCTCCAAACCTACAACGGCTGTTTTACCATCAGCTAATTCTGATAAAAAAGAGAAAATGCCTTCGAATAGAGAGCGCTAAGCCTTGAAGCCCTGAAGTGTTGTTACACACTTTCTTATCAAAAACACAAAATGAAAATGCAGTTAGAGATGGAAAATAGTTTTCCAGAGATGGGATTATCTGCAACATTAAAAATCAAAATTTCAAAACCTCAGTTATGTGCCTTTACTAACAGTGATTGTTTCTTTAGAAAAAATTGACTTCATTAATTTTAAATAAACCTTAAAAAAACTCGTAAGTTGCAAAATGCACAAATCATAACTGCATAGCTTAAAAAGACATTTTCACAAAGGGAACACATCCACATAACCACTGCTCAGCTCAGTCAATAGAACATGACGAGAACCCCAGAAGTAACCATTTTATATTGCTAACAATTAATTTTGCCAATTTTGTAACATTACATACAGGGAAAACCTAAGACAGACTTTTCTGTGTCTGCTTTCTTTTTCTTAACTTTATACAGAATTCATCCACGATTTTATTTTTCTTCCTTTTGTGTGGTTTCATTCATTCCATAAAGGTTTACTGAGCAGCCCCTTCATGTCAGGCACAATGCTGGCCCCTGGTAGGGATTGATGGTAATGATATAGATAAGGTCCCTGTTCTTCTGGAATTTACACATAGGAGGTCATCTTCTAACTCTGGAAATGGACATCTGGGGATTTAAAAAGTCATTGCTTTGCAGGGGGTTGTCAACCTACATAGCTCCAAAGTATCTATTTTTCTTGAAAATCAAAAGTATCGTCAGGCAAAAGTGTGCTTCTGGGGGTTCCTCTTTCTTTACCTCCAGAATCTCCCAGCATCATTTACCTGCTAGCTCAGAGACAGAGGCCTGCAAAATGCAAATCTTGGATACTTTTCAGAGCAGCATTCAGCAGGGCCCTTGGACTGAATAACTATAATATGCCTGCCAGTCAAGATACCAGAGAAAGGAGGATGTCTGTATCATTGACATGCTATTTTAATGTGCTTGTTTTGCAGATAAATTCACAGAATAATAGCCATGCAATGTGGGTTTTTTCCTCTTTTTTCTTTGAATTGTCCCCCCCCCTTTTCTTAGTTTAGGAAATGGGTTAACAGGTAATATTCCATGAGGTCAGTGAAGATTTTGAATAAACCCTCAAATCAGAAGCAAATATGGATAACATTATTTCAGAACCCTAAGCAAAGTCAAAAATTCTAGTGCATGCATATACTAACTTTAGAGTTGATAGTGATGATTAATATTGGCAAATGGTGTATAAAATTTTAAATTATTGCAACATTGAGGTAATTAAGTATGTGCATTTATTTAAAGGCCTTAACAATTTTAAGAGCATTACAGGCTGGGTGTGGTGGCTCACACCTTGTACTTTCTAAGGCTGAGGCAGAATTGCTTGAGGCCAGAAGTTTGAGACCAGCCTGAGTAAAAGCAAGACCATTTCTCTATAAAAACAGAAAAATTAGCCATGTGTGGTGGCATGTACTCTAGTCCCAAACCCTTGAGAGTCTGAAGCAGGAAGATGGCTTGAGCCCTGGATTTCGAGGTTGCAGTGAGCTATGATGAAGCCTCTGTACTCTAGCCTGGGCATTACAAATAAATCTAAAGTCTCTTTTATCTACCACCCACAAACTTGTTCCCTCTTACTCTCTCCTGAGAAGAATGTGGGGTACATCTTTGCAGACCTCTTTTTATATCTTTATATACAAACACATGTATGTGTGAGTTGTTTTTCACATAAACAATATTAATACATATCATAACTGGATTTATTTTCTTCAACAGTATTTTTGGGGATCTGGAAAGCTGATGTCTACCTGGTTCACTCCTTTGAACTGCATAGCAGTTTAGCATTTGCACCATATGAATGCACCGTTTTATATAATAGCCATTCTTTGACTGAGGACAGGAAATGTCTGTTTTTTCACTATTACACGTAATGCTGCTGTGAATATCCCTGACATCAGTCCTTATGCACATGAGCAAGTACCTCTACAGGGCATATGTCAAGAAGGGGATAGATTATGCTATCACTCCCTTAAAAGAGCATCTTGGCCCTTAACACGGAGAAAGCTTTTGAAGGCTGTGTAGGTCTCATTTGCGTGATATCCGTATCACCAGAACCCAGCACAGAGTCTGTCAGCTAAAACACAGGCATGTGTAGGTCCTGGTTTTCTCTTTCTCTTCTTTCTCAACCCTTGGTCCATTCCCCTTGCCCCCTGGTCATTTAAAAGCCAGGTGTACTAAGGTCTTTGTTCTTGGCCTTTTCTCCTGTCCCTGGGGTAACTTCCTTCGGTCTGAAGCTCTCATCCCAAACTGCACTTTATAATCAACTAGGGAACTTTAAAAATTACAACTGCTCAGGACCACAACCTGGAAGTTCTAACTTAACTGGGTTATAGTGGGGTGGGTCCTAGATAATAGTTTTTTTTTTTTTCTTAAGGCTCTTCATGTCCTACTAATGTGAGGCTAGAATGAAGAATCATTGCCCTAGACTAGTGGTTCTCTAGGTGGGGTCCCCAAGCAGACCTGGAATTGCCAGAAGTTCAAATTCTTAGCCCCACCCTAAGATTACTGAATCAAAAACTCTGGGGCAAAGCCCTGTAATCTCTGTTATAGCACACCAAGTGACGTGAGAGAACCTGTCCTGAGGGACCTGATTCATTCCCTGACTTGGTCAACACACAGAAGACCTCCTTTCTTCTCACCTTCAACCTAGCCTCCTCTCGCAGACACTAACTACCTTGTACACATCCCAGTAAGGTGTCCCTTCAGCATTTCCAATGCTCCCTTCCCTGTCCCCACCTCACCAAACTCTTTTTTCCCATCCCAGTAAAAGGCACCAATATCCTCCAAGCTGCTAGCAGAAGAGACTGTAGTTCACTGGTAAGACTCTTGTAAAATATATAATACATTCAATCATCTTAAAATCCAGAATAAGCCAGGTACTGTCACTCACATCTGTAATCCCAGCACTTTGGGAAGCCAAGGAGGGAGGATCCTTTGAGGCCAGAAGTTATAGACCAGCCTGATTAATGAGACCCCATCTCTACAAAAACTAGAACTGTTATCCAGGCATGGTGGTGCCCCTGTAGTCCCAGCTACTCAGGAGGTTGAGGCAACAGGCTCGCTTGAAACCAGGTGTTTGAGGTTACGAAGAGATCTGACAATGCCATTGTACTGTAGCCCAGGAGACAGAGCAAGACCCTGTCTCAAAAAAACCAATAAAAGGTAAACAATGAAAGTCCCCTGCCACCCTCATCCCCTGTTATGGACTGAACATTTTGTGTCCCCCACAAAACACATATGTTGAAGCCCTGATCCCCAATGTGACTATATATGGTAACGAGACATTTAAGGAGGTAAAGGGTGGAGTCGTAAAGGGGAGACCTAAGAACTAGTATTTTTATAAGATGAAGAGATGTGGATGATGGGTATGGTAATAACCTTGACCGGATCGCTATACATTATAGGCATTGACACATTCATCACTCTGCATCCCATGAATAAACACAATTATTATTTCTTGATTAAAATTTTCTTTTAAAAACTGGAACAAAAAAACATGAAGAGACAGGAAACGCCTTGCAAAGACCCAGTAAGAAGGTGGCTACCTGCAAGCCAAAGAGAGAGGTGTCAGGAGAAACCAAGCTGTAGGCACCTTGAGCTTAGACTCAGCCTCCAAGACTGCTATTTTGTTATGGTAGCTGGTGATAGTTAATTTTAAATTCAATCATCTTAAAATCTTTACTGGGCCAATGGATTTCCAGATATTTGCTCAAACATTATTGTGTGTGTTTCTGTAAAGGTATTTTGAATGAGAGTATCTTTTTTTTTCAACACTTCTTGCTCTGTCACTCAGGCTAGAGTACAATGGCATCATCACAGCTCATAGCAACCTCAAACTCCTGGGCTCAGGTGATCCTCCTGCCTCAGCCTCCTAAGTAGCTGGGACTATAGGTGTGTGCCACTACAGAGGGCTAATCTTATGTATATATGTACACAGGGTGTCCATAAAGTTCACGTGCAATTTTAAATTGCACACTATTTTAAACTGCATACAAACTTATGGACACCCAGTGTATATACGTGTATTTGTATTTATATTTATATTTTAGAGATAGGATTCCGCTCTTGCTCAGGCTGCTCTGCAACTTGTGGCCTCAAACAATCCTCCCACCTTGGCCTCCCAAAAGCTGGGATTATAGATATAGGCCACCACACTTGGCCAAGATTAACCTTTAGATCAGTAGACTGAGTAAATCAGATTGCCCTCTCTAATGTGGGTAGGCCGCATCCAATCAGGTCTGAATGGAAAAAAAAGGCTAACCTTTCCCCAAGTAAGACAGAATTCTTCCTGCCCCAGAGCCCTCAAACTGGAACATGAGCTTTTTTTCCTGCCTTCAAACTTGTACTGAAATATGGGTTCTTCCTGGTCTTGGTCTCCCAGACTTCAGACGGGAACTACACCATTGACTCTCTTGGGTCTCCAGCTTGCCAATTCACCCAGTAAATTTGGGGACTTTCTAGCCTTCACAGTCATGTGAGCCAATCGCTTATAATAAATCATACACACACACACAAACATATACACACATACGTAACAAAACACATACCCACATACACCCCCCTATTGGTTCTGTTTCTTTGGAGTACCCTAATTCCCGACTCATACACAGCCTTAGCCAACTAATACATCCCCTCCACCTTTCCAGTTCCCTATCTTCCTCAAGAGGTAACCACTAGACTTAGTTTCTTACCTATTTTCTGAGTTTCTTTACAATATGTATGCAAATAAAATTATGTAGTACTACTTTTCTCCCGTTTTTACAAACGCATACATACTATGTACCAATCTTTTCATTGGCATTATATTTCACTAGATGTATTTTGATTTATTAAATCAGTCCTCTGTAGTTTATATTTTCATTGTTTATGTTTTTGCCAGTGCTTTTTTTTTTTTTTGCAACATCATTAGAAATGATACTGCAGGCTCGGCGCCTGTGACTCAAGCAGCTAGGGCGCCAGCCACATACACCTGAGCTGGCAGGTCTGAATCCAGCCCAGGCCCACCAAACAACAATGACGACTGCAACCAAAAAATGGCCAGGCGTTGTGGCGGGTGCCTGTGGTCCCAGCTACTTGGGAGACTGAGGTAGGAGACTCGCTTGAGCCCAGGAGTTGGAGGTTGCTGTGAGTGTGATGCCATGGCACTCTACCCAGGGGGATAGCTTGAGGCTCCGTCTCAAAAAAAAAAAAAAGACATGATACTGCAGTGAATAACCTTGTGTGTGTCGTTTTCCAGATATGCAAACATATCTGATGTATAAAATGTAGAATGCTAGACAAAAATGGTATATGATTCTGCACTCCTGACAGATGCCGTCAAATTGCTTCCTTAGGACTTGTTATCAATTTACACACTCACCATTGTGTAAGAGTTCCCCAAAGCCTCAGTGATTGTTTACCAAACTTTAAATTTTGCCTGATAAGCTGAAAAGCTCACGTTGGTATATTTTTAATTCAAATTTCTCTCTCTCTCTCTCTCTCTTTTTTTTTTTGCAGTTTTTGGCCGGGGCGCTGTACAGGCACCACCCTCAAATTTTTCTTTTTATGAGTAAAACAGAGGACCTATTCACAAGTTTATGCTGTTCCTGTTTTCTTTCTTTCACATTAAAGTTTAAAAAATATTTTTTTTCTCAGCTTGTCATTTAACTTTCGATTTTGATTATGATATTCTGTGGTTTGAATATGTCCCCTGGAAAACATGTGTTGGAAACCTAATCCCCAGTGCAATGGTGTTCGGAGGTGGGGCCCGAATGAGTGTGTGATCAGGTCTTGAGAATGGACATAATGTTATCTGTGAGAGTCAGTTCATTTTACAAGGGGGTGGAGTTTAGCACCTGCTCTCTCTCCCCCCAACACCCACCCCACGTTCTTCTGCCTTTCTACCATGTGATGTTACAGCAAGAAGACACTCAAAAAATACCAGCACCTTAATATTAGACTTCCTAGCCTCCAGAACTGGGAGCCAAAAACTTTCTGCTTCTTATACATTACCTGGTCTGTGGTATTCTATTACAGCTACACAAAATGGCTAAGTTACCATGTCTCCTTTCACTATGAATTGGTTTGTTTTATAATGAAGTTACATATCTCAATTATGTTTTTCTTTTCAGGTTGTGAACTTTGATTCACAGTTACAGTCTTCAGGAGGTCATAGATACAAAGTAATTATTATTCCCTTCTGTTTCCCTCTAGACCAATTTTGGTTTAATTTTTTACATTCAATCTTTGATCCATTTGATATGGATCAAGTATATGAAGGCTATCCAGAAGGTATCCAGCCATGTAACAAAGACAGAGTCCTCATCTGCTTAGTAAAGTATGAAGCACAGACTGAACTTTCTTGTCATTATTTGTAGCAGATGCAACCTGGTCACTTCCAGCATCATGTACACAGTGAGTAGTCTATGGTTTCCCAGTCAGTTTTAAGAAACCATTTCCATTAGAAACTAAATTCTAACAATTAGATCTGTTTCTGAATTTTGTAGTCTCTTCCACTGGGCTTTCTGTTCATCCACAACCCAGTATCACTCTATTTATTTATTAAGGTGTTATAGTCTATGCTAATATCTGGTATTAATATGGTATTTTCCATTTTCGAAGTTTTTGTTTATCTTCCTAAATCAGACTCTCTCTCAATTATTCTCATTGAAACAAAACAAAAATAATAGAAACAAACTTCTGGTACTGCTATTGATATTCCAATCATTTCACTGGTATTTCTATTGATAATCCAATCATTTCACAAACTTTTATAAGGCACCTTTGTGATATTCGGTCTTCCTAAGAATATGGTAACTTTCTTTTACACATGTCCTCTGAGTTCTTCATTAGTGTAAAATATTACTCATACAAGCCATGCACATTTCTTATTATTTCTATTCTCAGAGAGTCTGTTGTTGTTGTCTGTAGTGTTTTTATTCTTTTACCTTCTCTATCTGGTTGTTACTTGTGTATAGCATAAACAACACCTGCATTGTAACATTGGAACTCAATCTTCATGTCTCCTCATCTATTCTCTTTCTCATCTCTTACAACATCCTTCACCATATCCTGTTTATTCTACCTTTAAAGTATACTTTGGATGTGTTCAATTTTTAATACCTCCCTAGTTGAAACCACTTTGATTTCTAATCTGGACAACACAGTCTGGACTCCATTCTCCGCAGAGCAGCCAGAATCATCTTTTAAAAACCAAATGGTTATCCTTCCATCCCCTTGCCTAAAATATTTCAAGGCCCCCTCCTTGAACCCTAAATGAAATACAAGCTCTTATGTTAAGGGCCCTCTATCACCTGGCTGCTGAATTTCTCCCAACCTCATTCTTTTTATTTTTCAAAATTTTTTATAAGAATTTATTTTTTTGGCTCAGCGCCTGTGGCTCAAGTGGCTAAGGCACCAGCCACATACACCTGAGCTGGCAGGTCTGAATCCAGCCCAGGCCCACCAAACAACAATGACGACTGCAACCAAAAAATAATCAGGCATTGTGGTAGACGCCTGTGGTCCCAGCTAC
This sequence comes from Otolemur garnettii, assembly GCF_000181295.1. Taxonomy (NCBI): domain Eukaryota; kingdom Metazoa; phylum Chordata; class Mammalia; order Primates; family Galagidae; genus Otolemur; species Otolemur garnettii. Next base: position 22,729,058 of record NW_003852410.1, read on the forward strand.
TTGGGAGGCAGAGACAGGAGAATCGCTTGAGCCCAGGAGTTGGAGGTTGCTGTGAACTGTGATGCCATAGCACTCTACCCAGGGTGACAGCTTGAGGCTTTATCTCCAAAAAAAAATTATTTTTAATTTTTATGGATAATAATGCATCTTTATGGGTTATATGATATGTTGATACAAATATATAATATGCAATGGTCAAATCAGGTGATGGGGTATTGCTTGCCTCAGCCACTTACCATTTCTTCACATTAGGAACACTCCAATTCTACCCCTTAGTTACTTTGAAATAGCCTTTACCCCATTCTAAATCCTCTCTTCTTCATAGAACTCTAACCACAAGAGCTTCTGTGCTATCTCAGATCCTGCCCTGCTATTCTCTCTGCTGGGAATATTTTTCTTCCTATTCTTTAAGGGACCGGCCCCTTCTTATTCTCTAGGTTACAATTTGCCTATCTCCCCTCAAAGAGCTCTTTTCTGTTTGCCTTAGCTACACTATCTTTCTTTTAATCTCTTTTACGATACTTAGAACAAGTTTAATTATATACTGTTCATGAATTACTTACTTTGTGTCTCTCTTCCCCCTCTAGACTGTGAACTCTTCCACTATCTACAAAATGCATACCACAAAGTAGATGTTTGATAAATATATTTATTGAAGGAATGAACCAATGTTTTCCTTGTTTAATAGCCAGCAGGTAGGAAAGCTCCTATCTATTTTTCCCTGCTAGTTGGCTATTTTTCTTCACTCATGTCCTAAATCCACAGTTACTGTCTATCAAATGCTTATATTTCTATCCAGGTCGTAAGCTTCCCTCGAAATCCTTACTTGGTCACCATAAATCTCTTCCTGGTTCTTGTTTTCACATATACAAAATATATTTGGTTATTTTCAAATAATGAAACACATATTGAATGTTACAGAGAACACTAAGGTTATACATAATTTATGAGAAAATTTTTTTCCTAAGGGTAGTGATAATATCATATATTTTCTTTATATATTGTCTCTTTAGTTAAAAAAAAAAAACATTGTTTTTCTCATTAAGAAAACAATATATTCTTGTGGTAAAAAGAACCAAACAACAAGGAAATAGGTATCATAGAAATGTAGAAAATATAAAATCTCCGTAATTCCCAGTCCAGAGAGAACCCCTAGTGATGGGGGATAGATATCTATCTTTCTAGACTTTTTCTCTGCATGTCGTATTTTATCACAGTCTGAGATTTCATTTGTTGCTGTTTTATTCCATTTTTACTACAGTAGGACCCAATTAGACAAACACTGACTTGCAGAATAATATATCTCAGACATGTTTAGATGCTAAACATATGGCCCTTCCTTGCTTTTTTGTTTCATTTCTTCTATTAAATCATAAACCGTAGATCATGTATAAATTAATGCATGTATGGGGTACAATGTGCTGATTTCATATAGAATTAGGAGCGTTTACATCACACTAGTTAATATAAATCTCATCTCTTTACTTAATTATTGTGTTAAGACATTTATACTCTATACTTAATAAATCCAACAAGTACTCTTGCATTATGCACCATAAGTGTGCTCCTACCACTCACCCTCCCTCCATCTGACCTCCCCTCCCATTCCCCACTTCCTTACTTTTTAAACAATTGCCTAATGTTTCATTCATTTCCTATCTCTATCGGGGTCCTCAAACTTTTTAAACAGGGGGCCAGTTCACTGTCCCTCAGACCATTGGAGGGCTAGACTGCGGCCCCGGGACAAGTCAGTTGCTAAGTAGGACAGGCAGCAGAGGCAAAAACACCCAGCAGGCCAGATAAGTGTCCTCAGCAGGCTGCATGTGGCCCACGGGCCATAGTTGGAGGACGCCTGCGGATGGTTCTCTTTCCTTTTCACCTGGTTAGTGAAAGGGGAAGGAGAGGGTCTTGAATTTTTTCAGTTTTTTTTCTTCCACCTCTGCCATTCCTGGACACAAGGACAAAGTCACAGATCAGGGAGCATGTCTTTTCTTTACCTCCATCTCCATTTTGTTGAAAAGGTACCACAGAGCAACTATCAGTTCTTCAGGTCCAGATTTATGTTCAGAATTAATGAGCTGAATTATCACTTATAAGAAATGCTGACTAAAAACATTTACGGAGTGAATTTGTGTTACCTACTGTAACCAGAATTTGGGCATCACTACCACCTTGGTAGGGTGCTCAAAAGTAAATTGTACCTCTAAACTCTTGCTTTTGTTAACTGTACCTCTTGTAAAGGGCCCAATGGTAGCTGAAGTTTATTCCAGTTATGTTGCCATGAATGCCACCAATATCTTGTCAGACCTGTTTTGAGTGTAAAAAAAAAAAAAAAACCTGCAAAATCAATTATTTTGCCAGCATCTGATAGGGACTTGACAAGGCACTAATTGCTAGGCTTACATTTCAGGAAGCAACTTAAATTTTGTTATTGGTGCCAATTATGATAAAGGTAGTGCAAGGTGAATACACCACTTTCAGCTGGCACTGATTCCATGTCACATAATCTCATTACCAGGTCAAGTCGGTACATGTGACACATCTACATCTCTGCACATTTCAAATTTATGCATATTCGTTTGGAAAATGAAGGTATTATTCCCTGTCCCAGCCCCTTTCCCACTGTCTTTGATAGTCACAATAGTTGAGATATTTTGGAAAGTTCTCCGAAAAGATTTTTGTAGTGGGCTCCCAAATTAGCTCATCACAGGGAATTCAAATCCTGCACCATTATTATAATTACCAGGCAGGCCTCTTCCCCAAATGCTGTTTGTATAGTAGGGCCCACAGCATAGCATGAACAATACAAAACCTGAGTTGAACTGAGAGCCGTGGGAGTTTATTAGAATAGTTGCGGCAACAAAGCCACTGAAGAAAACCAGTGCTCCTGAGGGCCAGTCTTATGAGTGAATGAGTGATTTGGGGTGCTGGAAAGACATGCTCCTCTCAACTCCAGTTGGCCTGCTGTCCAGAATCCCACATTTGTGACTGATTTCCTAAAACACACCCAATATTGGCTCCCTGGCCCCCATTGTCCTAATTTCTGAATTCTGTTAATGTTTGGATTTCCAGTCTTTGACATCGCATTTATCCTATATTAAGCTTGATTAAACATCACTACGTATCAGTCAGTATAATGTAGTATCTTAATAGTGCAGGCCCTGAAATCAAACAGCGTGGCACCAAATCCCCACTCACTTGTTGTGTGACCTTGAATACGCTACACATCTTCTCTATGCCTTCATTTCCTCCTCTGCAAAGTGTGGCCAATGGCATTACCTGTGTCATGGGATTGCCAGGAAGCTTGAATCAGATACTATGCCTTGTTCCTGGAAATCAGCATTATAATAAATATCATTAGGATGGAAAACTTGCCTGGCAAGGGTGCTTAACCTAAAAGAGCACTGTTTTGCAAGTGTAAAAAATTGTTTGCCATGTAAAAATTGTTTTTCTAAAATTATGTTCTGGTCACTTAAAAAATTCTGCCAAGAGCCTATAGCTCAGGCGGCTAAGGTGCCAGCCATATACACCAGAGCTGGCAGGTTTGAATCCAGCCCGGGCCTGCCAAACAATGACAACCACAACCAAAAAAATAGCCAGGCGTTGTGATGGGCGCCTTGTAGTCCCAACTATTTGGGAGGCTGAGGCAAGAGAATCGCTTAAGCCGAGGAGTTAGAGGTTGCTGTAAGCTGTGATACCACAGCACTCTACCCAGGGCAAGAGCTTGAGGCTCTGTTTCAATTGGGCTCTGCCCAATGCTTGAAAAAATGTTAAATTGGACTTATACATGGGTGGTAGAGAGTAAATTTGTTTAAAAATTAAAGATTTTTAAAATGGATGAGGGGCTGACAGCAAAAATGAACATAACAAAATACACAGTCAAAGAAATATAAACACTCACATGCTGTTCTTCTTTCCCAGTAGGAGAAAGGCCCCTAAGGCGGTGATGGGTAGGGAAGGTGAACTGAGAAAGAAGTGCTGTGTGCAGTGTCTTTCCCAGTCTGCAAGCAGGAGCCACTGTTCCTAACCAGCAGGCAGGGTCAAGGAAGGCCACTGAACTGGGCATTCTACTTCCTCTATGCCAACACTTTCATCAGTTAAGTCATATTCACAACATCCCTATGAGACAATGACTATCATTACCCTGTGTTTCAGACTTGCAAAGGATATGGAGATGGACACTGCTCACAGGATAGGTCCAAGTCTTACATGCTAGGCAGAACAGTTAAAGGTTGCTCCTGAGTGCCTTGTAATTCATGATCCTGAAATAGCCGTCAGGGGAAGCCTAACTCTGGAAGTTTCTGATTCTCAAACAAACAAACAAAAAAAGAATCACAAGGATTCTAATTAAAGCAGGACTTGCCTTGGTGAAAGTAATGATACTGTGAGAAACAGCAATCTCCTTAGTTGTTCCTGGGGTATTCGTGAAAGAATCACTTTAATAAATTCAAACAAACAAAAAATAGGCTCTGAAAACGATACTGAAATTGGAACTCATTTAAGATATGTTTATAAAGTGCCTACTACGTACCATGGGGACCTAGAGATGAAAAGACGGCTTTGTCCTTTGTTCTTATGTAACTGAAAGCCTAAAAGAGGTTTGGAAAGCTGAGGTGGGAGAATTGCTTAAGGACAAAAGTTTGAGACCAGCTTGGGAAACATACTGAGACCCCATCTCTATAATCAATCAATCAAAGTTTATCAAAGGACACCAAACAACAACAAGAAGTGTGAACAAACTAGGACAGGGAAATATCTGGGCTTAGGGAACATATAGCATTCTAGTTCATTTAAAAAAACACTGAGAGTTGTAAGATTCCATACTAGCATATCACTAGTAATTGTCTATTTCCAATATGCACGTTTAGAAAATAAATTGTATTTGCAAACATTGTGTTGCTATCTGCTTTGGCTCCAGTTTATACTAATTTGGATCTAAGCTAGAAACCTGGCACTTCTGAAGTCCCTTTGCAGTTATGATGTCAAACCTCAGGTCTGAAGGTCTTACTTATTCCATAGGCTATTAGAGAAAGTGGAATAAGGATCTGAGGTTCTAAGAATAGTCTCAAAGCAAATATTAGTGGGATTCATATGGGGTTCCCGAGCCTAGGCAAAAGTGGGCAAAAAGTATGGTCTTTGAGAATGAAAAATAAGGAAGGAGAATCTGGTGAATAAATAGGCTGAAGGTGGGGCCAACTTTGTAGATTTGGCATAAGCTAGTCATGAGCTACATGGAGTCACCTCAAAGACTGAACTACATTTGCAAGTAAGTTCAAGAGAAGCTAGTTAGAACTTTAGATTTAACCTTGGGGACAAAAAATAAATCATATTATAGATCATATTTATCAGGCCAAATACAAATGCTGACTAATCAAGATCAATTAGGGTAAAATCTTTATGCTGGGAGCCTACTTCGATTAATGGAGATTACAATCTTTGGAGGTACATAAGCCCCAGTCAAATTCCCAACACTACACCTTCTGGCTCTTTTAACACTGGGCAAGCACTTAACTTTGCTAAGTCTTATTTTCATCATAAGTAAAATTAGGGATAGTAAAACTCATACGGGGGAACTGCTATGAGGATTAAATAACCAGCACCTAGAAAGAATTCACTGAAGAGAATTTAATGTTATTATCATTAATGATAGAAACTATTTCCTCAACACTATGCGTTACTTGAAATCAGTTAATGGAAGATTTCCAAAAAATCCACTAAGGTCGACTTCCTCACATGGCAAGCAAAGATAGCAGAGTTTCTCTCCACCCCAACCCTGCAAATAAGAAACCAGGGCAGAGAGGGCACAGTACATGTGGTCTGGAGCATGGTAAGTACTCAATAAAAAAAGATGGTGATGATTATTCAGACAAAATATTCTCACCTGAATTATTCAAGTGTCCTTTTCATTTCTCATGATTTAAGACACATCTTTCAAAGATATAGGGTCCCAGAGCTCAGCCACCATCAGTTCCCTGCTTGCTGATTCCCTCCCAGAATCCAGTAGCACTGACTTATCTATTCTGGAAACCACATGCTGCTGACCACTCAGAAAACGAGTCACTTCAATTCTGGCTGCTGGTGCCTCACTATCGTTTACATGTGGGTTTTCTCTTTCTGTGGGAATAAATGTTTCCAGCAGTATTGGGGAAAGGAAAGAAGTCATTTGTGATGTCATTGCTCTCATTTCCATGGATTAGATTCTCTCTCCCCAGTGACTAATGTCAATCATCACTCCTCTGGGATCTAGTTTTCATAAAGGATCAGTCAAAGACTTCCACATAACCTGTAATGACATTCAATTCCAATAAAGCCCCAGAACAAAATGGGCTAAAAATTGTCCCTCCATTAACTCCAGGTTAATGCTCTTCTTTCAGAGCAAACTTTTGTGAGGGGCAATTTAAACTTAAAAATCTACTTTTCCCTTCTCAAGTCAAGCAATTCTAAATATCTATTTATAGAACCAACCTCCAAAATAAAAAAATAAAGCCATTTTAGCACAGTTGATCCAAAGGAATAGGACTATATTTTTTATTTGTTCAATAAATCGCAAATATTTCTTGAGTATGTACTATATGCTAGGTGCTGAGAAAATAGTTGTGATGTATCAATGAAACAGGTGAAATGATTACCATCAAATACTCAGCATTAGAAAAAGGAGCGGGCCAAAGAATAATTACACATAGAAAAAACTTGAGGCAATTCTCCTGATGATTTTAGCCACTCACCTCTAAGCCAACTTCCCCCAAATCTGCAATGCTTCTGATTAATCATGTATTCATTCTAAATGATAGTAATTATGAACATGCATAAAACTGCTAAACAACATTTGAATCCTTCTCTCACTAGATAGGGGACCCTGGTCAAACTACTTCACTTTTTTAGACCTAGTATGGGTAAAATGAAATTTCTGGTGCTGCCGGTCTCATAGAGATGTTGTGCGAATTAAATACTGTGTGTTAGCACATGGAGTGAGAAATGCTAAGTACTCAATAAAAGATTATTATTATTCGAACAAAAGATTTTTACCTAAATTACTTAGTTATCTTTTTCACGTCTCATGATTTAAAACACAACTTCCTAGGGTGGCGCCTGGGGCTCAGTGGGTAGGGCACCGACCCCATATACCAAGGGTGGCAGGTTCGAACCCGGCCCCAGCCAAACTGCAACAAAAAAATAGCCAGGCACTGTGGCCGCCACCTGTAGTCCCAGCCACTCGGGAGTCTGAGGCAAGAGAATGGCCTAAACCCAGGAGTTGGAGGTTCCTGTGAGCTGTGTGATGCCACAGCACTCTACCCAGGATAAGGTTGAGACTCTGTCTTGAAAAACAAACAAACAACTTCCTACAATTCACAGATAGGGAGCTATTCCTATCCTATTCCTATTCCACAGATAGCTCCCAATACACAGATAGGGAGCTAATGCACTCAAGACAGCAAACTCATGAAGGAAAGAAATTCAGAAACTCAGGCTTCGGTCACCTCAGGAGGTCATAAAGGGCTCTTGTATCTTCCTTTCCTGTCAGTTCTTGGAAATGATTGGGTTGTATGAGGATCAAGTTTTAAAAACTGTTGACAAAGTTCATCCTTAAAGTCTTAGAAAGAAAGCAAAGGACAATATACAGGAAGGTTCTGGACTCTACTTATAATCATTTTTATACTGGTAGCTTCTCTTTTATCAGGAGAAATTTGAGCTCAAAAAGATGAACACTGCTTAATGGAAAACATGAAAAGTGTCATATTTTTATAGAGCAATTTTACAGTGGAAGTGCTCCAATATTTTCCATAGGAATCAGTTAATACACTGTCTTCTTGTATTTTTCTTCTTTGATGAACTCTTAAAACACCCAGACATTGTGATTGTGAAGAATTTTATTGCATAATTAAAATACTGTATTAGAAGAAATTTATTTTAGTGAATTAATTTAAAGGTTCAAGTTTAATGCCATCCTTTAAAAATCTCTAGTTGTGCACATCCCAAGTGTTGTTATTTTACCATCTTTACGTTTTATCGTGAAATTCCAGTAGTACCCCGTTTGAGTTAGCAATTCTTTAGGAAATTCCAGTCTTGTCATTTCTTCTCTCCACTAGGAGAACAATGTGTATTAATATTTCCAGAATACTTGGCACTTCTAGAATGTTGCTATTTAGTCCTCAGTGTTGGCAATCTTTGGTATTTCTAGTCCTAAATGCTAGCCCACCAAGCAATAGAGAATCTTGGTTGCCTGGGCAAAAAAAAAAAATGCATTTGTTAGCCGTATTTTTTTTTTTTAACCAATAGTACCACTTCCTTTCTCTTGAAATGAACAATACCCTATCTTTCTGAGGGCTGGTAACAGGGAAAAGGAGTTAGAACCATTCAAGATTAAACAATTCTCTCACACACACACACACTCACCCACACATCTTCCCTCTCTGTCATAATTTCTGACATTCGAACTGCCTCTGAACACAAAGGTATATATGTAGCTTGAAGTGCCCGCGTAGAGCCACTCCAAGCATCTCTCAGGCTAAAAGCTAGCGGAAGTGATTGAGAAATCCCTCCAGGGACTGGCTCTTTCCCCAGGGAGCTACAACCTCGCACTCCACCCTCCTCCCAATCTCTGAACACCGCCCCCTCATCCCCTGTAGTCAGGGGCGCCAAAGTCCCCGCCCCCCTCTCGCTGCCCAGAGTTGTTCTTAACCTTTTTTGGGCCGGGGACCTACAGAATCTAGCCTGTGTACCCTCGCGGAATGGGGGCAGAGGTTGGGAGCAAGAACAGCTTAAAAATTTCGTGAAACTTTCTGGAGACCACGCATTCAAAACACACCCCGAACTGCAGGAATTAAGAACCCCATTTCTAAAACTCTTAATTTAGGGAGATTAGATCGAGAGCGAAGCTCAGGTGCCAAATTTCGTCTCGAGAGCGAAAGTGCAGGAAGGGAAGGCGCTCCTTCCTGCGCTGGGCCACTTTCACTTGCAAGAAACCAGAAGAGGACTGGTGGACAGCGATGAGGACGGAAGAAAAAAAAAGAGGAAAGGAAAGGGAGAAATATGGGCAACAGAGAGGGACACAGTGGAAAGGGGAGAAGAGAGACAACACAGAAGAAAAATGGGAGGAAGGACAGACAGAGGGGCAGAGCGGGACAGAGACTAGGTGAAGGAGGAGAAAAATGCCATTCGAAAGAGAGCAGGGGAAAAAGAAGGAAGAGGCGAAGGGAGAAGACGAAAGAAACGAGCGGGGGAAGGGGCTGCGAGCGCTAGGAAAGGGAGAGATTTTCTCTGCGTTTCCTCCCGGGGCAGGGAGGAACAGAAACCCTACTTCAGCGAAGTGGCGGGGACCGCGACCCGCTGTCCCAGTGCTGGCGGCGCCTCTGGCCTCCGCCACATGCAGCCCGCGAGGCCTCCGGCTGCGAGTCTCTCACCGGCCAGCCGAGGAGGGGACACGATCTAGAAGGAGGCGGTCCCCGCTCGCCTGGCTTTCTCCTCCCCTTTCCTCCTCCTAGAGGCGTGCACCGGGGGCATTTGGGCGGTGGAGGACCGCGGCCCCCCCGCCTCCGCCCCCCTAGCCCCCCATTCAAGAAGCCGCACCGCTACCCGGGCCAGCACAGGGCGCCCGGCGCGCCTCGGAGCGCACGTTCCGCGCCTTCTCCTGCCCGCTCGCTGGACATTATGCGGCCGAGCAGCCGAGCCCCAGTCCTCCTCCTCCTGCTGCTCCTCCGGCTCCTCCTGCGGCCCGAGCGGCTCAGCTCTCGGCAGGCGGCGGCGTTGCTCAGCCGAGCGCAGACGGGACCCTCGCAGCGAGACCTCAGCGACTCCTAAAGTCAAAAGTTGGCGGCGGGCGCCGGGCTCCGCGCGCTCTCCACGGCCGCTGCCTCGCGTAGCCGCCGCAGCCAAGGAGGGCAGGAGGGAGGGGGGTGGGGGTAACGGGGGGAGGGGTGGGGAGCACCATGCAGTTTGTATCCTGGGCCACACTGTTAACGCTCCTGGTGCGGGACTTGGCCGAGATGGGGAGCCCAGAAGCCGCGGCGGCTGTGCGCAAGGACAGGCTGCACCCGAGGCAAGGTAACTAGGCTCCGGCCCCTGGGACCTCGCCACCCCTGTCGCCGCCTCCCCAGCCTAGCTTTTGAGCGGGGGAACCCCGCGGCGGAGGCCTCTCCTTTTCCTAGAAAGAATTATCTGCCTTGCAGCCTCTCCCTTCTTTGGGTCATCCCCAGCCAATTGCTAGGGAGAGACACTCTGGGTATCAATCTGGCAACCCTACCAACTTGCTTTTAGTTAAATCTTTTCTCTTTCCCACCCCATGCCCTCAAAGCAAAGCTACTTAGTAAGTGGGGGCACCAGAGAGCAACATATTTTATTCAGAATATTTATCTGGATCTGAAATTATCATACGTATTTTTGACTTGTTCATTGTCTGGCTCCGAATGGTCTATCCTCACAGCACCTAGCTATAACAGTTCCTGGCTGTTACTGGCACATAGTAGGTGCTCAGCAAATATTTGTCCACTAGTTAAGGGTGAAGGGATATGACTCTGACAGGCTGAAAAATAAAGTCGGGACAAAGTTCCCACCTTCGTTTTAAATTCAGACTTGAAAAATGAATTATTGGTTCATATACTTCTCTCTGCAGTGAAATTATTAGAGACCCTGAGCGAATACGAAATTGCGTCTCCCGTCCGCGTGAACGCTCTCGGAGAACCCTTTCCCACGAACGTGCACTTCAAAAGAAGGCGACGGAGCATTAACTCTGCCACTGACCCCTGGCCTGCCTTCGCCTCCTCCTCTTCTTCCTCTACCTCCTCTCAGGCGCATTACCGCCTCTCCGCCTTCGGCCAGCAGTTTCTATTTAATCTTACTGCCCATGCCGGATTTATCGCTCCACTGTTCACTGTTACCCTCCTCGGGGCGCCCGGGGTGAACCAGACCAACTTTTATTCCGAAGAGGAAACGGAACTCAAGCACTGTTTCTACAAAGGCCATGTCAATACCAAGTCGGAGCACACGGCCGTCATAAGCCTCTGCTCGGGAATGGTAAGTGGGCGCGCGTCCCCTCCCCTCCTGCCGCCTAGAGACTCTCACTGCGGCTAGTCTCCGCTCCAGCGGTGAATACCATCTAGAAACTCGTGTGCGTCCTTCGGTTTGGGTAGCTAGCCTACACTCGCGAGTTCTGGATGTTTCCGAGCTTTCTGGGGTCTGCACTCGGCTCAGCTGTGCGTTGCCCAACGCTGGAACTCAGGTTTCCAAACTCGGAGCAAGTTGCTGGAGTTGCGGTTCCTTGCAGGAAAGTTGGCCGCCCCGGAGCGGAGCAGCTGAGCGCGAGGCGGACCAGACTCCTTGTTGGTGCGTCTTGAGTTGTGGATGTGGGCTGAGGATCCCCAGCCCGGGGCAATGGGAGTTCCTTCTGTGTTTTGCGGAGGGCGGTACGTAATCTAGAGTCACCGCATTTTCTCTGGGGCCTTTATTCACGCGCCAGGAACCCTGCGGCTGAACTGGATTGACAGAGAGCAGGTCCCGTCCCAGAATCGGAAGGGTGGGCCGAGAACTCCGGGGCGGGGGAGAGGGCGGAGCCTGTCCCTGACGCTTTGAATTAGGGTAGAAGCGGTGGGTGGGGGTGCCACGCAGCCCGACTCTGCACCCTGCTGGCGGGGTGGCCCCAAGAAACAAGATAAGTGGAAAAGAACCCGGAGAGGCTGCCTGGACGTGGTCTCGGTTCCGCTGGAGTTTCTACCACCCATGAGAGTTCCAGGGGTCAGGAAAGGGAGCCGGCAGCGCATGTTTCCTAGGGAGTCAGGCGAGGCGAGGCGAGGCGGGGCGGCCACTTTCCTGCGCCGCCGAAAATGCACTTAGCTGGGGATCTCCGTTTGCCGACCCCCCGCACTTGCCCTCCAGTAGGTCCTACAGGGCATCTGCCAGTCCCTCCCCACAACGTCTGAGGACCCGCTGTAAGGTTCTGGCCAGAGGAAGGGTGGTCCTTGGCTTTCTCAAGCGACTTGCGTTTCTGCCGCGCGTATATGACGCAGAAACTTTCCCGGGTCAGGCTTAGCGCATGGCGCGGTATCGTCTCTAGGGTCTTAGCCTTTGTACTCCGTAATGCATTTACTGTTCTCTGAGCACCCAAACTCCCCCCCCCCAACCCAATCACCTTTTTCAAGTGGGGGGCTTGGATACTCACCCCGGGCGCTCGGCTGCCCCCTCCATGTGCTGCCGTTTGTGGGTCTTAAAGTTGCAGATCTGGCTAGCTCATCCTTCTCTTAGCAATTGGAGGATGGGTGGGGAAGGAAGCCAGCCTGAAGACTGGCGGGGGGAGGTTGAGCTTTCTAGAACGTGGGGAAAGGGATGAGTCCCTTTAGCCCTCAGCAAAGCGCCTAGAGCTGTGGCGCCCAAAGTGCGTTGTTGAAATTGTTTGGGGGTGGGCGGAGACGGCAGTTCGTCGTAGGGGGAGGGGGTGCTGCGGTGAGTCATCTCTGCCCCAAGACCTAGGGACCGAGCTCAGGAATCCAACACATCTTTGCAATGTTAAGGCCTGGGTGGGCAGAAGTCAGGGTTATGAGCCCAAAGCATCAAAGTACCCCCAGATTCCAAGAGGGTAACCCTCAATTTAAGGACCCTACGGATAGGGCAGCGTGTGTACGTCAAGTTTGTAAACAGTCTTTACTCCTCCTCTCTGCCCGCCTCCACACCGGGAAGCGCAGTGGCCCCAGCTGTTCTATAAATATTTTGCTGCGCAGGACCTGAATTTCCATTGGCAGTTTTAGGTCTTAACGCGCACGTGGTCTCTTTGGGAACTGAGAACCCCAGGGCCTCCGAAATCACTGCTTGGACAGTGACACCCCATTTATATTGCGTTTAATTTGCAGTCTGCCTCTTGGGGAAAAGGGCCCGAATCCATTTTAAAGATAGGCTCACTGGCTCTTTGTATCTTCAGACATTAATGCAGCTCCCAAAACCCTGCCCCTTTGTCTTCGGGAATTTGTTTCCCCCAAGACTTCCCTTACCGTTCTATAGCAGTAATGTCATGCTGTTTTTAGTTCTTCGTCTAGGAGTCTTACCGGAAATCTTTCCCTGTTTAGAGATACGCACTCCCCCAGCCCCCAAGCACCAGATGGGTCCCTCACCTACCCTGATTGTAGCCCCCTTTACTTCTCTCTCCTCTCACTAGGACCGATATCTAAGAAATATTTCCATCAGGCTTCTTTTGCAGTCTCTCTCAATCCCCACTACATACCACTAACAGATTAGTGACGACTAGGAGCAGAATAACATTGCCCAACTGTTGCAGTACTTTACACAGCCCCCGCCCCCCACCATTGCCTGGGGAACTTCTCTAAGCCGCTCCATCTGGCACGTAAGACCATTTACAATACACCCCCCTCACCCCACTTGCATGTACACGTACCCTCTCATCTCAGTGTTTTCTTCACAAATCCTGTATTTCAGGCAATCTGCTTTATGCTCCTTTCTCTGTCTTCTCCCCACCCCTACCCAATCCTAGTCTTCCTTCTTTGCCTTTGTGCCTTAAGATGAACTTATTCTTCTCACCCAGCTTCACACACTCAAATCCTAGCTTCTTTGGAAGTGTAATTTACATTTACATCGCTTCTTCCCCGTGAGACCTTTTCCTAGTTCTGCAGATTTTCATCTCTCCCTCCTTACCCTTGTGGACACTTACTGCATCTCCCTTATGATGCTTAGCCTGTCCTCCCTTGCATTAAAATTCTTTTTTTTTTTTTTTGAGACAGAGTGCCATGTCATCATAGCTCACAGCAACCTCAAACTCTTGGGCTCAAGTGGTCCTCATGCCTCAGCCTCCTGAATAGCTGGGTCTGCACTAAAATGCCTAGCTATTTTTAGAGACACAGGCTCACTCCTGCTCAGGCTGTTCTGGAACTCCTAACCTCAAGCAATCCACCCACCTTGGCCTCCCAAAGTATTAGGATTACAGGTCTGACCCCCTGTATCTGGCCCTGCATTAAAATTCTTGGTACCTGTGTCCTATATCCTTCTCCTTGGCAAACAGGGTCCAGATCAATTTATCTGTTTTGTATGTTGGACCCTTGTATGTTGCGTATACTTAGTAAATATCTTTGGGAAAAAACGGTCACCTTAACCAAGAAAAGATAATTCTTAGGCCTAGCAGCTGTTTTGCAAATTGACAGCAGAATGAATCTTCAATCCGAATGGTACCATTTATTCAGTTTACTTTGTGCTTGGCACTATGATAAGTACTTTACATATATGTGAGCTCATCCCAATCCTCAAAACAACTCATTACACTGAGGAGGACACAGGCTTTCACAGCTGGAGATTTACCCAACATCTCACAGCTACTAAGTATGAACATTGGGACCCCAACCCTGTCTTTCCAATCTATGCTCTTAACCATAGTCCAGAAAACAAGTCTGTGCTCCTGAAGAGAACTTTAGGATTCTTTTCTATAAGAGTAACATCTGGATGTTGAGTTCTAGACTTGGAATTAGCATTATCCAGCTCCTTCTGTACCAAAGAAGGAAACTCTGGACAAATTACCTCCTCCCTCTGTGTCTTGGTTTCCCCATTTAACAATGTTCTGGTAAATAACACCTGTGTCTTTCCCTGTGTTCAGATCTTTGGTAAGTTGGTTTGTGCTCAGAGAACATTAGATTCATATACTGAAAACAGGCAGAGCTGCTTGGGTGACAATAAATTTATTAGGTCACTCCTCCGGCAACCAGCTACTCTTTCTTAATCTGACCACACCAGAGCTGTCCTCTCCATAAGCCATTGGCCCATGAATTATTGGAGATTTTTTTTTTAATATGGATTCCAGGTCCCATTCCTAGAAGTTCAGAATCTGTGATGACATAGATTAAATCTAATTAAGATTAAATCTTAAGAAAAATCTAATTAAGATTAAATAAACTTTCCGGGAGATTTTGAAGCTTAGCTGATTTGGGGAACCAGCATCTTAACCTACTTCATGAGAATACCCACAGGAGCTCAATATGGGAGCCCAATCCCCAGACATTTTGGTTCAGTAGACCAGATTTGGGGAGGAATTTAGGTGAATTTCTAACAAGCTCCTGGATGATACTGATGCAGATATACAGTTAACTGCTGATGTTCAGGGACTGTCATTCCTCTGTGTCCAGGGAAGGGTAAAAGCCTCTGATTTTTTTTTTTTCCAAAGTGAAAAATGGGACAGTGGAGAGAAAGAAAAGAGTTTGATTTCTCTTCTTAAACACCATCACGGCCAGGGGGATTTTTTTAGTGTCCTTGTAATGTTGAGTTTGGGTGGTTCAAACTTGAGGCATCATTTATTGTTTACAAAACTTGGGCTATGTGGGGAGGCAAGGAGAGTTACCTATTTTAAGGGGCTTGGAATGATTGATTAAAGCTACTTGTACACTGGTGGTTAGAGGTCAACACCATCACCTTCAAAAACCCCTAATGTGTATAAGCCCTTACAAGGTGTCCACACTCTTCTGAGCACTAGATGTGCATTATCTCGTTTAATCTGTGCAGTAAGTCTTTACAGTAGGTATCTGTATCTCTAGTTGAAAAAGTAGGAAGCAGAAGCTCAGACCAGTTATGAAACTTGCCCAAGGTGGTTGGGGAGGTAGTGGTGCTAAAACTGGAACCTAGGGCCTCCAGGGCCCTGTATGGTGTCACTCCTTTGTTGCAAAGGGAAGGAGGAGTGAGAGGACCACATGCCAGAAGAACAGGTGGCACCATCTGAGTGCATTGTGCCAAAGATACGCTGCCTGAATTTGAATCAACAACGAGGCTTCGTTGGGCCAGCTTTTCCCTCTGGAGCTCATACTTGTCCTTAAGTTTACAGGCTGTCTTAACATACAGAAAGGCTGTCTTTCAACAGCCTGAAGGAATAATATGATCAGAACTTGGGTACCAAGGAAGTATTTTTTAGAGGCAGATTTGGAGAGCAGGTGCAATAAACCAGGGTGAAATCAAGAGCATGATACCAATGTGGCAATGAGTGAAAATAAACTGTTTACTTGCATAAGTCACAGCATTTTCAGTTTTAGCAGCCCTCCTGGGAAAAAAATCGGCTAAAATGGCACAATCTATACTTGGAAATGTTCCTTTGTCGTTTTTTGTTTGTTTGTTTGTTTGTTTGTTTGTTTGTTTTTTCCCTCCCAAAGGCTGTTATATTAAATCAACCTCTCTCTTCATTTGCAGCTGGGCACATTCCGGTCCCATGATGGGGATTATTTTATTGAACCACTGCTATCCATGGATGAACAAGAAGATACTGAGGAACAAAACAAACCCCATATTATCTATAGGCGCAGCGCGCCACAGAGAGACCCCTCAACAGGAAGGCGTGCCTGTGACACCTCAGGTATTTGCTTCTTGCTTAAGCAGAGAGATCCCAGCTCTGAGAGATGTGTTCATTATTATGCTACAGAGATGTAGCTCTTGTACAGTCTACAAAGCACTATCATATTGTCATTTATTCAGTCCTCAGATGAGGTAAATATACTATTACGTACAGATCTGGAGACTAAAAAGAGGTTTAGTACATTTTCTAAGGTTGCACAGCTAAGAAATTGCAAAGTCAGGATGTGAACTAAAAAAATCAGTGACTCCATGTCCTCTATGGGCAGAGCTGCCTCTTCTATTGAAGTTGCTAATTTTTGAGAATGAACTTTAGTAATTTGTTGAGGCTGTAATAGCAGCATCTTTAATCAGCCAATTACTTGTATTTTCTTGGTATCTTCTATTCATTTGAGTATTTAGGGGATTTTTGTTTGTTTTTTAGCCATGTATGTTTTCCAAAAAGTCTTATATATGGAGCTTATGGAAACTTCTATGTATTTATTGTAATTTTTCCTATCAATTTCAGTTTGGCTAATATTTGATGGCTTCAGCAAATGTAGGAGCAGATCTTGGGTCGCACTGTTAGGTTCCAATCAAACGCTTATGTGCCCATCACTGGATTTCTTTCTGTCCTGACCAGATTCTTTGATGCTTTATGCTGACGTGCTTGGTTCTTGTCAGGGATATGTCGTTCTGGGCACCTTGGAAAGCTCATGTCTGTGTTTCTCAATGCACATCTTGGAGCCACGCTTCACTGCCTCTGAAACCTGGTGGTTACCTTCTACTTGGTGATAGGTTCTCATTTGAAGTCATTCCTTAATTTGGTCTTGTGTTTGTTCAAATGCTTTTTAAAAAGAACTCTCGGACTTCCTGTTTCTAAAATGATCCTTCTCCCTTTTCTTTATTTTTAAAAGTTGCTTCTTCAAGTCCAAATTCAAGACTGACTGTGGCGCACTGCGCCTATAGACTGACTGAGGGAAGTTCCTCAGATGCTTCCTAAATGATTGCTTGCTTTGTCTTATATCTGTATCAGCGCATTCTGGTGTGATAGTATATGGCGTTCTCTTCCTTATGGGAATTATTATTCCTAAGGTGAATCCTTTAAGAAAAGATAAATTGATTGCTTATAGCCAGGAAGTAGCCGAGTCTAAGGGGGCAGCATTGTGAGACTTTTGGTTTTACTCCATTCATTTTTGTGTTCTTACACGAGTCAGAGCTGAGTAGCCAAGGGGCATGGGGAGTAGGGAGGAAGTGTACTCAGAAACATCAGAAACAATAGTCCCTGCAGCATGTGTGGTGTCTGGTTTTTTGTTTGTTTGTTTGTTTATTTTGCAGTTTTTGACTGGGCTGGGTTTGAACCTGCCACCTCTGGCATATGGGGCTAGTACCCTACTCCTTTGAGCCACAGGTGCTGCCCAGCATGTGTGGTATCAAGACTGCCAGTCACCAGCAAGTTTAATAGACAAGATGTTTCTCACGTTTATTCATTTATTTGACCATACTAGTAAGAACACTGACCTTTACTTTTTGACTTCCCAAATCCGTATGAAGAAAGTACATTTTTTATACATGTACAAATGATAGATAATATGTGATAGAAGATATATGATTCTTTTTGGTGTATGTTTGAAAGACATTGAAATAATATGCTCGCTGATTCATTCATTGAGCATTGGCACTTTGTGATATTCTTCTGCCCTAAAGTGGCTGCAAACCAACTTTTTTGAAGAAGAAAGCTTACTATTTATTATGGTCTTATTCTGTACTGGCACTGATTACTTAAAACATTTTACCTGCAATCCTTATCACAAACCCACGTGGTAGGTATCATTCTTATTTCCATTGTAGCTAAAGAAGGAGCTGAGGCTTATAGGGTGGTAGTTTGCCCAAGATCTCACAGCTGGTCCCCAGAGCTGACTCCTGCTTTGTCTGTCTGATTTCATGACCTGTTTTCTCTGCACAGGAGTTTGTGCGGAGGAGAGACAGAGGATAGGATGAGAAAGTCTTACTTGGTACTGTCATTCAAAAAAATCTTCAAGGTTTCTTTTTTAAAATTAAGTGCCCAAGCCAAAGGGCATTTGATTTTGGGAAGGGGGTAAATCCTGTTAAAAAACGCACAGAATGAATCTTTTAAATAGGAAGATTGAGGACAATGGAAGATGCCTTAATTTTTCAAAAAAAACCTATTTCAGTTCTAGTCATATTGATACTTGGACCATTAGTACCACCTTCTGAACCACCAGTGCCAATATTTTTAGTTTTCCTTCTGGTTTTTGTTCTCTCCTGACCAATCGAGTGTGTCCCTCCTTCACCTGTGTGATGAGTCAGGAGCCCAGCAATTTTGACTGGCTCTTCCAAAGGCTGCTGCTGGACTTTGCCACTCTGGTTTCTCTCTTCCAGCTGCTTCTGCACCCCTTCTTTGAATTCAGATGCAGGAGGCTCAGAACAGTTGGAAAGAACTTTGGAATATGGCACAATTCACCAGCAGCCATTGGAGGGACGGACCAGCAGGTCATGGAAACCTCCGAAACCAGGTAGCCTTTGTACAGGGAGTGACAGTAGGTTGGGGGTGGGAGTATTCCCTCTTGTCAGAGAGGAAAAGGGCTGTTTGTGAAATATCAATCCATTCAGCTTCAGGGATTCTCCCTTGTCCCCAAACCCCCAACCAGGAGCAGTAGTTGGTAACCAACAGTAAACCTTAGAAGTCCCTTGGAGCCTCAGACACATATACAGACTCTTTAGAAAAACAAACAAACCCACTTTCCTAGGTGAATGGGATGGAACAAGAATCAGTGGTTTTAATGGTGCTCCAAATAATTCCAAAGTTCACCTAAAATGGAGAGTCATTGCTCAAGTTGGACTTAAGGTACTAGTTACTTTCTGCTTGCATTGCTCTGAACTTGGCTTTCTATGTCCAGGCTTTCCACATCTCCTTTTCTCATAGCAAGATAGAATATTTGAGCTGGAGGAATCCTTTTCAGGCAGGTCTAGTCCAACACTGATTCTGTACAGAGGAGGAAACCAAAGTTGCAGAATATTAAGTTACTGATTTCCAGAAGTAATATCCTATATGTTCTACACCAACCCACTGGAACTTTCCCTAGCCCAAGAAGGCCCCTGGTGGCCCCCTGCTGAGCTGGGTCTAAGCCTTTAGTTTCTGGATGATGGGCGTCTGGGCAGGGCAGGGCAGGGGCTATTACATGCAGCATACAGGTGGAATATAAGTCTTGTTCATTTCTGATTCTTTGTGCCTAATTTTCAGAGAAAATATTCTAAGATAATGTATATTAAAAAGATATATGTAGACAGAGTTTAATGTAATGAAACTTTTATGGGTTTAGAAGAAATCTACAACTTCACTTACTCATTTGTTTGTGCTTTATTCATTTAGCCATCAGATATTTATTGAGCATCTCCCTTGTGCCAGGGATCATCCTTATTCCAGTTAGTTGTGTGGCCTTTAGTTTAGAGCATGAGAATAACATGTACCTTCCAAGATTGTAGGCAGGAATAAAGGAGTATGAAATAACAAAAGCTCCCAGGACAGCGTTTAGCAGACAGTAGACTGCAAGTTCATGAAAGTAGAAAACAAAATCCATAGCAAGAGGAGGAAAATTCAAAGTACTGAAATTCAGAGCTAATGGCTTTAAGCTTCTTGGAAACCAGGTCATAAAGGGTTTATTGCACTTGCCAAAGTCACCCTGCCAGCTAGTAACAAGGCTGAGGGTCCTTTCTGTCTACTTATTTGCTCTCTATCAGTGTAGCATTTTAAAATGTTATTTCTCACAAGTTTCTCTTGGTCTAGCCGCTGCCATTGCAGAATTGTTTCTGTTTCCCCGTTACTGGTTATGTCTAGGTGTATACATTTGGGCTCCTTCCGTACATCTGCATTTGTCTTTTCGTCCTGTTTGTAAGTCCCTCAGCATTCAGGATGGGGAGTGGGATGTCTTCTTACAGCATGCCCTTGTGACTGCAGTGTCCTTTATGAGGTGGCTCCTCAGTAAAATTTATTTGAGCTCACTGGCTGTTCCACACACCAGGGGGCCAAAGGACAGGCTTATGGGGGTCATTCTGGAGACTTTGTTGCTTTTATAAACCACTTCCTACTGATCCTTTCCATTGCTTGTTTCCAGATGAAATCCCAGATTCTATCTCCCAGACCTATTTAACCCTGAATTTTGCACAAGAGGCTTTAATTGTTCTTATCAGTGAGCCAGACATGCTTCCTGGTGGGTAAGTGAGAGAATGGCAAGGGAGAAAGCCCACAGAAGGCCTTTTGTTTGTTTGTGTGGGTCTAAGAGAGAGTGGTATTTTTTGTTAACTAAAATTTCTCCCTCACTTTCCCATCTCAGCAATGCCAGCTGTTTTTTGTTTCTTAAATAAGGCATGTAAGAATTGTATGCTCTTTGACCTATCAATGCACTCCTAAGGAAATAATTTGACCATTGCCTCAAGGTGTTTATGAGCAAGATTCAATTCAATGTTGTTCACTGTAGCAAAAGACTGGAGACAACCTCCATGCCTTTCAAGAGGAAGACAGAACAATACCTCATGGGGCATTCAAACAGTAGCTTCCTATGCAGCCATTAGAAGTGATGGGATGGCTTTGTGTTGCCAAACATGGAAATGTATATTAAGTGAACAAGTAGGTGGTTAGCTACTATGGGTAGTAGGATCTCATTTTAAAAAATAATTAGTGTGAGCTTGGCACCTATAACTCAGTGGTTAGGGCGCCAGCCACATATACCAGGGTTGGTGGGTTTGAACCCAGCTTAGGCCTGCTAAACAACAATGACAACTACAGCAAAAAAATAGCCAGGGCAGTGCCTGTGTCTCAAGGAGTAGGACGCCAGCCCCATATGCCCAGGGTGGTAGGTTCAAACCCAGCCCCAGCCAAAAAACTGCAAAAAAAAAAAGCCGGGCATTGTGGCAGGCGCCTATATTCCCAGCTACTTGG
>NW_003852410.1:22750721-22818618 GCF_000181295.1 Otolemur garnettii
AAAAAAAAAAAAAAGAGAAATCTGGAGCAAAGGCACAAAGAGATTAACGATAGTTATTTCCAGTTGCCAGGAACATAGGCAGTCTTTTTACTATACTTTCTTGACTCCTCATAATTTTGTTCCTTTGCCATTTTATAACAGTTTCATAATTATAAAAAGTAGGTAAGATAAAATGGAGATAGTGGCATGTATTTACTTACAGCCCCATCGCACCTGTCACTGGAGATGAACAGCCAAGCCAAGATTTGGTCACTTAAGAATGGAAATTGACAAGCCTCCTCTGTTGTTTTGAAATGTAATGGTCTCAATAAGCAGAGAGATAAAAATCCTACCATGTGTCTACTTCTTTGTGGTTCCTATGGCTGGTTAAAGTTAAATCTGTCTCTCAACCCAGCTAAATTGTTGTGTGCCTGTTGCACTGATGCTGGGACTATCAAGGTTTAGTCTCCATTAGTCACTGAGGACTCTGTTCATTATCCCCATTAGAAGGTACCATCAATTCTTGATTGGGCTTTCACAGCTACAATCATAAAAGCTAGAAAATAAAAGGTGATAACTTCCCATTCTCATTTGGGGATTAGTTAAAAAAAAAGGGGGAAAACCCATCACTTACTGAGGGTCTTATGTGCATATCACTGCATATATACTTAACACATATTACATATCGTATGTTCACAAACATTATAGGGTAGGTGTTATTACCTCTGTTTTGCAGTTGAAAAGATTATAGCTCTGAGAGGTTGAGCAAACTTGTGCAGAACCATACAGCCAGTAGGAAATGGGCCTGATCCTTAACTCATATGTGATTCCAGTGTGCTACCTGTGGGCCACACTGCGCTAAAAATAAAAATGGCAGCTGCCATCTAGAAAAACCTTTTTAACTTAAGTTTTCAGAGCATCTTCTTTGACTTCCATCTGATTTCCAATCCCTGGATGATGCTAATAATGTCTAACATTTCTTGAGCACCTAGTATGTGGCAGAGGCCTTCTGTCTCCAACAAGCCTCTGTTAGAGTATGTTTTGTTACACATTAACTTCTTGGATCCCATTAATAATTTAGCATAGAGTAACCAGCTAATTAGATTAGCTGGTTTATGAGCTGGCCCCAAAAGAGTGAGAGACAGAGCTAAGGAGCAGACCCCGAGGGAGCTTTCAGTAAACACTTCTGCAACAGCTTGTGGGCTCCAAGCAGTGACAGAAGCCTTAGCTGACTTCACAATCCTGCCTGGGCCCCAAGCATGTCAGTGGTTGGAGGCTAATGGGTGACTTATGAGCAGCCAGTTTGCCTGCATTTTTACCACACACTTTCTGCATCCTTAGACCTTGTCAGCCTTGCAATGGTCAAGAACAAGCAGCATTTAGGGCGTCCTGTGCCAGGCAATATGGAAGCTTGCTCTGGTTATTTCATTAACTAACAGCTTGGGGGGTTGTGGGGTGCTTCAATTATTCACATTTGACAAACGAGAAAACTACTCTCAGAGAGGCAGATGGACTTATCCATAGTGTGTAAAAAAGGGAAACAGTCACTGGGCATTGTGGCAGGCGCCTATAGTCCCAGCTACTTGGGAGGCTGAGACAAGAGAATCACCTAAGCCCAAGCGCTGGAGGTTGCTGTGAGCTGTGAGGCCACAGCACTCTACAAGGTGACAGAGTAACATTCTGTCTCTAAAGAAAAAGAAATGAAACAGTTTTGTAACCCGGGACTGTTTCTGAATTTTTAAAGAGCTGCTGCCATTTGGGAATTCCTTTAATTTACAGTCTTTCTTTATACTTTTTTCTTCTTTTTTATATTCCTCAATGACCTCTGTTTAATGAACAGTCAATGTAAGCAATGACCTCTAAAATCCTTTGTAAATTATTAGAAAATTACTTTATTTGTTTATTTATTTTGAGACAGAATCTCACTCTTTCAACCCTGGTCAGTGTACCTTGGCATCATCATAGCTCACAGCAACCTCAAACTCCTGGGCTCCAGCCATCATCTTGCCTCACTCTCTCTTGTAGCTGGGACTACAGGCACCTGATGTCACACTGGGCTAATTTTTCTATTTTTAGTAGAGACGGTGTTTTACTCTTTTTTTTTTTTTTTTTTTTTTTAGTTTTTGGCCAGGGCTGGGTTTGAACCCGCCACCTCCAGCATATGGGGCCAGTGCCCTACTCCTTTGAGCCACAGGTGCCGCCCTGGTGTTTTACTCTTGCTCAAGCTCATCTCTAACTCCTGAGTTCAAGCAATCCACCTGCCTCAGCCTCCCAGAGTGCTAGGATTACACATGAGTCACCACGTGTGGCCAGAAAATTACTATTTTAAATAAGTGAATTCTTGATTTTATTTATTCAGCCTGATCTTTTTTATGGTATTTATATAGAAATTATGTTTTTCTTCTTTTGTTAAAAAAAGTTGGCATTTATAGTGCAGTCTTCCAATAAAATCATTAAAGGATAGTAAAAAAGGACTTATAAATGCAGGGACTGTTTCTTTGTTCATTTGTTCTCCTTTATGCATTTAATTTTTTTACTTTTTATTTGCTTTTTATTTTTTTTTTATTTATTTATTTTTTTTTTTTGAGACAGAGCCTCAAGCTGTCCCCCTGGGTAGAGTGCCGTGGCATTACAGCTCACAGCAACCTCCAACTCCTGGGCTAAAGCGAGTCTCCTGCCTCCGCCTCCCAAGTAGCTGGGACCACAGGCGCCCGCCACAACGCCCTGCTATTTTTTGGTTGCAGCCGTCATTGTTGTTTGGCGGGTCCGGGCTGGGGATTCGAACCCGCCACCTTAGGTGTACGTGGCTGGCGTCTTAGCCGGTTGAACTATAGGCGCCAAGCCTTTATTTGCTTTTTAAAAACCATTTTAGTGTGTACATCTTCAAGGTCTATAAAAGTAGCGAGATTAGTAATAGAAACTACCACAAACACATCATCTACATCTAACAATGACTGAGATGTTTTCCCATTTGCTTCTTGATTTTGTTTGTTTGCTTGCTTTTTTCTGGGATATTTTAAAGTAAACCCAAGGTATCATAACACTTCATCTCTAAATCATTCCAGTGTATTCCAATATACTTCTCTGAAAAGGAAGATATTTTTCAACATAACTGTACTATTATTTATCATGATGAGCAATATTAGCACTACTATAATTATTAATAATTCCTCCATGTCACCTAGACAGTGCCTCTATTAAAATGTTTCTGATTGACGCTGAATGCCTTTGTACAGTCATTGGCTAGGCTGTGATCCTAACGACAAGGTCCACAAATTGTAATCAGTTATTGTCTGTTAAGTAACTTTGTACTTTGTTGTCACTGTTCCTATTACAATTGCTATTTTCATTGTAGTTTTGGTTTGGTTCCATATGGCTCTTTTTTCCTTGCACTTTTTTTAGTCTTTGCTTCCACTTTATCCTCATAAGGTTAGACTGCAATTGCAGTGATTTCTGAAGAGCAATACCAGTCCTCAAACCCAGTGCCTAGGCCATTGGGTCTCTTATCAGAGTAATTCACTTGAGCTCAAAAGGTGGTGGGATTGCGTTGCTTTTTGATCCTTTGTCTGAAATGCCTTGATAGCCCTCTTGTTTTTCTCTTACTGATACAAAAATCCTCAATTTACAATACAGTACCATAACGTATCCCTTAACAAAGGGATATGTGCTGGCTGTTTGCTCATGAGTATAAACGTCATAGAGAATACTTGCACAAGCCTAGGTAGTGTAGACTACTACACACCTATTCCTCCTACTCTAAAAACCTTCACAGCTTGTGACTATTGAATACTGTAAGCATTTGGGACACAATGGAAAGTATTTGTGTATTAAACCTACCTAAATGGTACAATAAAAAAATTATAATCTTACAAGATCACTGCTTTATATGCAGTTCATCACGGACCAAAATCCTTAGGCTGCCTTTTCCTGTTGTTCAGGAATATCCCTCACCTGTGTTTGTAGCCTACTAGAGCCGGTTTTCAGTGAGCCATATCAAGTGGCCACTTAGGTTTAGAGCTGAGAATAGTACTCATTGACTGTGAAATACTTTTCTGCCTTCTCCCTGGAGCCCTTTTGATGAGTTTCTGGATCCAGAGATGGCCAGAAGATGTGGTTCCTGCTTCACACTTTCTGCTCCATCTCAAGACCTTTTCTTGTCTCTCCTGGTAATCATATTTTGGGAAGTTCTTATCACTTTGCTTCAGAAACCCATTCTCTGCTGAGGAAAAAGGTCAATGTAGACACCTACTAATTAGAGCATCTCCCCAGGGACCACCTGAAACTGGTTGAGATACATCTTTATTTAGGAGAGACCTAAGGATCAACAGAGGACTCTGGCAGAGGACTTTCTGGCTGACAAAGGCAGGAGGATTTGGGGCTTAATCTGAAGACCCTTCAGACTTCTCTCTTGAGTGGGTCTTCTTTTTAAAGTAAGACATAGTCTAATTTCTTGAGCTTCTTCAAGTATAAGTCTACATGTTTAATAAAGTTGAGGTTTAAAATTTGCATCTTTGTATCCCCCAGAGTGTAATTCTTTATGACAATCATTATAGCCACTCACTCCAGGGGTGAGTTTTCTCATTTGCTTTTTTATGCATCTGAACCAGATGTTTGCATGTATATTCCATGCAATTGAAAGTCATTAGTGAATATACAGTGTTCTGAATATCACAGAAAGGAGCATGAGTAATGCAAGATGTGATGTAGTTTGTACACATGGCCAGTGGGCTTTGAGAAGGGCCAGAATCGATGAGGGACAAATGTTGGCATAATCTTCCTTTTTTAATGATCCCCAAGTCTCATATGATGGAATTAGAGGTGAGGTATTAAAAATACAAATGATGTGTGGGAAAAGGTCAAGGTGATGTGATTGGCTTTAGAATTTTAGTGCTAAGTTTTTTTGTTGTTTGTTTATAAATCCTTTTATTTTCTGTTACTGTTTCATAGTGTGTTTATCCATTTTTATATTAAGGTAATTTACAGGCCGTAACAGCCATCCTTCTTAGTGTGTTAGCTATACAAGTTTTGCAAATGTGTACAGTCACTAGACCATCATCACAATCCAGTTACAGAATAGTTCCTGGAGTACTTTGCAGTCAGCTCTACTCCCTACCTCTCTTCTCTGTCTCTGCCTTTGACCCTCCCCCAGAATATTATATAAATACAGTCACTGAGCAAAGTGCATTTGAGGTTCATCCACATTGTTGGCTGTATCAGTAATTCACCTTTTTTTTTTTTAATTGCTGAGTAGTATTCTATGATGTGGATATAGTACACCAGTTTGTTTAGCTATTACATAGTTGAGGGACACAGTTTGGGGCTGTTATAAATAAAGCTGCTATAAACATTTATATACAGGTTTTTATGTGAATATAAATTTCCATTTCAGTTGGGTAGGAGTGAGATTGGTGGGTTATATGGTAAGCACTCTGGTTAACCTTACTGGAAACGGCCAGTCTGTTTTTAAAAGCAACTGTATCGTGTTGTAACCCCTCTGGCAAAGTATGAATGTTCTGATTCTTCTGCATTTTCTCTAGCACTTGGTATTATCAATATTTTGTTGGGGCTTTCTTGTTAGTGGTGGTGTTTTTTAAAAATTTTAACTTTTATCCTAGTAAATGTATAGTAAAATCTAATTTTAGTTCTCAATTATATTTCCCCAATGACTTTTGACGTTGAGCATTTCTTTGTGTTTATTTGCTAACCATGTATCTTCTATGGTGAAGTGTCTGTTCACATCTTTTGCCCACTTTTAAAAATATCAGAATGTTTTCTTTTTTGTTATTGAAGTTTCAGAATTCTTTATGTATTCTAGATAGAACCCTTTTATCAGTTAGGTGGTTTGCAAATATTATCTCCCAGATTGTATTTTGTCTTTTAAAAATATCTCTTAATTTTCAGATTATTTCATGCACACGTTTTTCTTTTATTGCCAGTAATTCATGCATCCTAGATTTCACAGTGTCCTAGAACTACACAGCAAGAAGGTAAAATGGAGGGTGGAGTATAGAGTTTCTCCAGGACACGGGGCAGAAATGGAATAGGAAAGGCTTATTCAGGACTTGTTACTCAAAGCTATTGTTTAGGCTGACAGAAAAGACATGTTGTAATAGTTTTTATTGCTAATTGATATCCAGAAACTTAACTCTCCATGCCCAGCTGGTGTACCTTCTCTCAGCTCATGGGCGAAAACAGTTTACAAAAGAGTCACCACGTAGTTAACCCAAAGATGTTGTTTTGCACATGTGCATACACAGGAGAGAAAGCCAGGGAGCTCCAGAGGGCAGTGACACAGAGACAGAGATGGAAGAATCTGGTAGTGTGCGATTCATCCCTGAGAGACCATAAGCTGGGTGGAGGGGATGGAATGAGAGATGTGAATTCATTATTCTTTCTTTTTTTTTTTCTTTTTTGAGACAGAGTCTCACTTTGTCACCCTTGGTAGAGTGCTGTAGCATCACAGCTCACAGCAACCTCAAACTCTTGGGCTTAAGCAATTCTCTTGCCTCAGCCTCCCAAGTAGCTGGGACTACAGGTGCCCACCACAATGCCCGGCTATTTTTTGGTTGTAGTTGTCATTGTTGTTTGGCAGGCCCAGGCTGGATTTGAACCCGCCAGCCCCAGTCTGGCATACTAGCCACTGAGCTACAGGTGCCGAGCTGTGTTTCTTGAAAGTGGAAATTTCTTGTTCTGTGCTTTGTGGCAATTTAAGAGTTTTCCAAAAGTGTCTTTGTGTGTTATTTTTTTTCTTTCAGGCCAATTTCCTTCTCCTCCTGTTTGATTTTATATCATTGTAATACTGAAAGTAGAGAACAGGGAAATGATTTTCAAAACTGTTGCTGTTATAGCAGGTCCAAAATAAAGACTTTCCAATAAGCAATGGAGACACCCATACACTGTACCCACTTCCCACTATAATTAAACACTGGCACATGCCTACTTCTGTGGCCTTAGTCTCTACTTTGGAGGTTTTCTGTCTCCCACTACCATGCCACCCTGCTTAATCATTTGGTTATTTCATCCATCGCCTTTCTGAAAGTGACAGTGGCTTAGAGAGAAGCTCTGTTGGGTTTTACCTCTTTTGAAGGAAGACTTCATGTTTAATCATTATTCACGTTTATCTTATAAAATATAAGAACTCATTAAATTTCAATACTTGAAGGAACTTTAGAGAGAACAAGTATTCCAGGGCAGCGCCTGTGGCTCAAGGAGGCTCTATATACCAGAGGTGGTGGGTTCAAACCTGTCCCCGGCCAATAACTGCACCAAAAAAAAAAAAAAAAAAAAAGAACAACTATTTCAGTAAGTTGGAT
The DNA here is from genome assembly GCF_000181295.1 of Otolemur garnettii. Classification (NCBI taxonomy): domain Eukaryota; kingdom Metazoa; phylum Chordata; class Mammalia; order Primates; family Galagidae; genus Otolemur; species Otolemur garnettii. The sequence continues at coordinate 22,758,014 of NW_003852410.1, forward strand.
CAAGGCCCAAAACTTTTGAAGAGACTCATCTCCTCAGAGCTAGGACAAATGGCAAAATGGACCCTGAGCACAGGCCTTATATTTCCCAGTCCTACGTTGGAAGCAGTCGGTGAACAGTGCTTGAAAGGAGATGTTCAAAAGTATGACTCAAATGAAGTTTGGGGGGTACCTCTGGATTTCTATTAGGTATAAGGATAATTAAAAATAAACTAGCAAGTTTGTTCAAGAAGTTGTATCAGGCCTGTAGAGGAAAATATTAGGCTTTTAATTCGCTAAGGGATTAAGTTGTTGCAGAAAGAGCTGAGTATACAGTCACAAAATACAATTTTAAAGTTGATCAATTGGTCTCTTCTGAGCTTGGCCAGGCTGCTAGGGAAGGTGGTCTGTGCTTGAGGAGGGGAGGGGATTCTAGTGAGGGCCACCTGTCCCCTGCCTACAGCCTGCCCCTGTGGCCACTTCTGTCCATGGTCACTGAACATTGGGGTGAGAAACGGGAGCTATGGCAGGCCCCGGTCCTCAGTCACTTTGTAAACTGGGAGGCTTGTGTATCAAAGGAATGTGGGAGATATGCTCCCTCCAAGTAGCTGAGAAGCCTTTTAAAGAGCTGCAGCCCAGCTGCTCTTTAATCTTTGTTATGGGAATGATACCTCCATCTGCCACAGGCAGCCAGTTTGGCCTCAGGACTGCCTCCCACAAGCTGCAGTGAAATGTCAGATAGCAGGCAGATCACCAGCAGGGACCCCAGGAGCTACACATCTTAAGTCACAGAGTCACCAAAGCTCATGCCTCCAGAGCATTTGCTACACACCAGGCCATTTCTATACCTGGCATAGATGAAGCCATCTAACCCTCCCCCCCCACCCCCCGGCCCCACCCCCAGGCTATTAGACAAAAGCAGTTATTATTCCCATTTCACAGATGAATAGACTGAGACACAGAGGTCCTAATGAGATATTCTCGAGGTCACACAGGTTGGATGCAGAGCAGCTTGGATTTAAATGCAGGTCTCCCTGACTCCTGCACCCAAAGTCTTACCTACCACATCACACTGCTTCCTGTGTTCACTCTGCTTAGAATGTAGGGTCCTCTGTGTCGCTGGTACGCCCTTGAGAAGAGGCTAGTGTCACATGTTGAAGTGATAATATTATGGCTATATTAACTTAAATAGAATATATCATTAAAATTAGTTTCATCTGTTGCTTTTGACTTTTTTAAAATGCGGCTACTCCAAATTCTTAACTTCCACATGTGGCTCGCATTTTATTTCTCCTGGAGAATGCTAGGCCTGGATCCCAAACTGTGGCATAAAGGGGACTGAGACACGGCCATTGCAAACAGGCTGCAGACAGCACAGGATAGCTGTGGGCAGTTGGGATCCTTCCAGGTGGAAAGGTCAGTTGCCCTTTACTGCTAATAGACGGAATGAATCAAAACCTACACTTCTAGAAGAATATTTTACAGGATATTAATAGCAAAACCAAACAGTCCCTTAATAAAATACAGGTCCTGGTATGTTCAGAATTTTATGTTACTTCAAATAGGTATTCTTTAAATATTTTCTCCAGTTACTTCAAGTGACCCTCAGTTTCCTCATTTATCAAATGGAGACAATAGTCCCTACCGTATAGGGTTGCTGTAAGGATTACTTAGGAGAGTGATACAAAGAAAGAAAAGCACTCAACAAACCTTGGCCACTAGTCCTAGTTACTGTATTTAACAGGAGAATGCAGAAAGGGCTGTGTGTGTGGTGTAATCCCCACCCACATACCTGAGTCAGCAAACTCAACTCCCCAGGTAGCTGGAGGCGCCCACCCCCTTAGCAGATAATGAGGTAGCCATCTGGACTTGCCTCCCCTTGACACCTGCAGCTCCTTGAACACCGAGAAGCTTCTCAATTGTTTTCTTCCAAGGGCATGTCCTTCTCTCCCTGAGAGGACAGCTTATCAACACACTCCCTCCCCCTTCTGGTCTTCCTATGTGTGTTGCCTCTTAAACTGGCATAGATCCCTGCAAGTTTGGCAGTCATTTACATGGTAAATGTAAACTGGTTGCTTTCTTGCAAGACTTCTCAGAGCTTTTAAAATGCTAATACACATGGAGAAAGCTCCAGATGTGAATGCTATGTTAAGTGTTTTGCAAACCTAATTGATTTTTTGGGGGGAGTATCTATGGGATTAATGTTCTGTAAACTAACTCTCATGGAAACATTGTTCATAAAGTTTCAGGCCAGCCCCAAAGGCATCTGAACAGCCAGAATCTCCCCTGCCATTGCCCTGTGCATCTGCTTACTGTCAGGATGTGCGTGGAACACTGCTTGACACTGGCCGTGTCACTATTTTTTTTTTAAATGCAGTTTAGGGTCTGTTAAAAAAGAAAGAGAGAGAGAGAGAGAGAGATGGGCTTGAGAACATAATTCTAATGACTATCTAGGGATTCAGTGTTGTTTTGCAAGCTAGCAAATTGAGGACCCTTACGAATAATTAAACTTGGTTGACTTTTCATTCATATACTTTCTATATACAGAACAATTCTTTCCCTAAGCTCTTTCTCCACCCAGTTACTGGAAAATATTACTATATTTTATTATTAGAACATTCATGGGTTTTATGGCTGTGGTCTTTGTTTTTTGACCACTTTGTGCTTGTCTATTCATCATTCTCTGATTCCAGTAGACTTTATTTCTCTGCATGAGGCTTCATGAAGTAACTCCCTAAACGTGCCCATCAGCGCAGATCTGACTACAACCAAGAGAAACTGACATTGGCTTCCAGTTTTGGAACTGGAGCCAGTTTTGGAACTGGAGCCAGTTGAGAAGTGGAAGTATTTGTTGCGTTTATTTACATCTAATCACATGTCAGACTGTCTTTCTTCTCACTGTCAGTCCCTGTGTCCTTTATATCTAGACTGGACCTTCCGTGGTAGCAGGCACTGGTCGTTCATGCCTTTAGTTCCTTCCTTCCCAAGATTCTTTCTGAAATAGATTTATTTTATTTGAAAAACCCTCGTATACTACTAGTAAAACAATAATCACTAATGATTATTATTATGTTAAATATTTAGGCTCGGCGCCTATAGCTCAACCGGCTAAGGCGCCAGCCACGTACACCTAAGGTGGCGGGTTCGAATCCCCAGCCCGGACCCGCCAAACAACAATGACGGCTGCAACCAAAAAATAGCCGGGCGTTGTGGCGGGCGCCTGTAGTCCCAGCTACTTGGGAGGCGGAGGCAAGAGACTCGCTTGAGCCCAGGAGTTGGAGGTTGCTGTGAGCTGTAATGCCATGGCACTCTACCCAGGGTGAAAGCTTGAGGCTCTGTCTCAAAAAAAAAAAAAAAAAAAAAAAAAATATTTAATAAATCTTTATGTGACATGCCCTGCTTTGAGAGTATTTTATGTATTATCTTTTTTAATCTCTACTGTTATCCTTTGAGGTATGCTGTTATTATCCCCCTTTTACAGATGCAGAAACTGAGGTTTTGAGGCAGGAAACTGTCTAAGAAAGGGTAACCAGAATAGCATTGGGGCAGAAATGGGAACTGAGGCTGGTCTGGCTCTAAAATCCAAGTGGAAAACCACTCATGAATCCTGTCCTGTCTTCCTTTTCTCTGTTACGCTTGGGTGGAGCAAAAAGGAGACTTGCCTTTAGTGTTGTGCTGTGTGAGGTTACAGGGTGGCTCAGTGCCCTAAGGAAACTCAGTTAAATTGTGGTAAACCTTATGAAAATAGAGAGCAATCATTAACTTCCCAGGGGTTAATGTGACATTCGAATCTCCTCAGCCCAACTCCAGTTGGTGGGAAACAACTTCAATGAGTAACCACTGACTAACAAGGCATGGCTGTTATATTCTAAAATAATCCCAGTTATTTAGTAATGTTATGTGCGTTTCATTGTATTGCAATGTGACATGAAGCTCATTTAAAACATTTAAGCAAATATTTTTATGCCCATTTAAGAGGTCAGTAAACTGAGGACCAGAGAATTGACTCAGAAAAGGCCCTTTGGGTGTGGTATGGCAGGTGGAAGCCCAGCTCTCAGCACTCTGGTTTGGAAGTTACTACTCTTTTTGTAGTACTATGAAGTTGAGTATCAGAAGTGAAATCAGACACACACAATGTTGGTTTGCCCTATTTAGAAGTATAAACACCTCATGTCTTTGAAATCACTATGGTAAGCCATAAAATTGTTTTTAAACACAGGTCACTTCCTCTTAAATGGTTCCATTTAGTTCTAACTCAGTGTGTGACTGGTAAAAATAGAGAAAAAAATGATAACGATATCGATTCATTCCTTTCTACATGCTAGGCACTATGCTAGCATGAGGGATCTCCAATCACTCCTCAACGCCATTCCATGAAATAGGTACTGTTCTTACACCATGTTATAAGTGGGAGAACTGAGGGTGAATCAGAGTCAGTTATATGCCCAAGATCAAATAGGAGCTGAATTAGGTGTCCCTCCCTTCATTGCATGAGTTCTTAGAACACTGGCTGTGGTAGTATAGGCAATGCTTCTTCCCTTTTGTAGGCATCAAAGCCAAAATCAGTACAAAAGCCAATGTTAACTCATGTCTTTGGAATAAGATGTCTGAACCTGTGAGGTGGGGATAGTAAGCGTACACCTGCCAGTTAGAGCTTTTTTTCCCCATATGCCTGAATTTGTTTACATGCATGTGTAAGTGCTCACATTGCTAAATATTACACTTTTCTCCAAATGTAAACATGCATTAGATACACTTGCAGGTATCAAAATGCCATTTTAGGATTTGAACTAGGCCAGTTTTCTCATAACCTATTTAGTTAAGTAAATGTGATTAATTTTTGAGGAATCCTCAAAGAAGAAGAAACATGAGAAAATGATATTCTATTTCCAAGTATCTTATCTGAACTTTAAGAAGAGGCAAGAAAATGGTGTAGTCACTTTGGAAAACAGTTTGACAGTTCCTCGAAATGTTAAACATGGAGTTGTCATATGACCTAGCAATTCTACTCCTAAGTATATACCCAAGAGTAATCAAAATATATCCATCCAAAATCTTGCACATGAACATTCATAGCAGCATTGTTCAGTCGGGTATTGAATGTCCACCCAAATCCCCACCAGTTGATGAGTGAATGAACATAATGTGGTATATCCATACAGTCGAATATTTGATAATAAAAAGGAATAGAATACTGATACACACTATAACGTAGATGAACCTCGAAAATATTATGCCAAATGAAAGAAGCTATTTACAAGTGGCCATATGTTCTATGACTACTTATGTGCCATCCCAGAATAGGCAGATTCATAGAACTAAGTATACATTAGTGATTCCCAAGGGGTGGGAAAACAGGAGAATGACTGCTGATAGGTATAGGATTTCTTTTTGGGGTGATGAAAATATCATAAAGTCAGATGGTGACAAGAATTGCACAACTCTATGAATATACTAAAAAGCACTGAGTAATATTATTGTATTTTTTTAAGTAATAATAAATATAAAGCTATATATGTGATTAAAAAAGCAAAAAGAGCAAGAATACACGGACCATTTGGATTGTTCTTTCCACATGAGTGAGATTTCATTATGTAGCCCATTCCGATTAAACTATTAGCAAAGTGACATTGCAAATGCCTTATACACTAGCCTCCATTCCTTTGTACTAAAAGGTCACTAAAGAGAAATGTCAATGACTTTTTTTTTAATCCTAACACTGTATACTCCCTTTGTGGAAGTTATTTCTTATTATTACAGTTCTACTCAAAGGCAGAAGGGTTGAGTATATAAGATATTGGGTCTATTTTATATGCTCTTCTTAAATTTAAAATTGCTTGCTAAACTGGTTAATGTGCTAGAATTTAGTTGGGCTAATTAGGTTAATAAATACATTTCTAACTCATTAGCAGAAGAGGTCAGAAGGATGAAAAGACAAAGTATGATGTAGTAGAAGATACACTTTCAATCCCAAAGAAGCAATTTAGTTCTTGCATTTTCATGCCACCTACGGTATGCTGAATTATTTCTGTGATACACAGATTACTTGAGATTGAAATGTCTTCCAAGGGGTGGCACCTGTGGCTCAGTGGGTTAGGCACCAGCCCCATATACCAAGGGAGGCGGGTTCAAACCTGGCCCCAGCCAAATTGCAACAACAACCAAAAAAAGAAAGAGAGAAATGTCTTCCAAAAGCATTAGAATTTACCTCAATTGTTCTCTGTTAGATATTATAGCCTTTTGGAGGTGCCTTAATTTCTTCAACTTTATTTAAATAGGTGTGCTTTGTTTCCAATTATTGCTTTGATTCATCCTCAGTTTTTCCCATACCAGTCCCCCAGTTAATGATTCTGAGAGTGGTCAAAAAGAATGAATTTTATATATAGCATTTTCTGTTTTTCTCACTGCAGGTATACTTTCCTCTAAGTAAATCTAATAAATTGGAATACTTACAGACAATGTTAAATAAAGATTATTTACTTTTCACAAACTCAGTAAAATAATTTCTCTTTTTAAAACAGCTTTATTGAACTATAATTCTTTTACCTTATTATTTACCCATTTAAAGTATATAATTCAATGGATTTTGGTAGATCCACAAATATGTACAAGCACCACCACAGTAAACTTTAGAATATTTCTATCTCTTAAGAAGGAAACCCTATGTCTTTTAGCACTCTCCTATCTTCCCCCTTTGTCTCCGCCTTAAGCAATTATAGGTTGAGTATTCCTTATTCAGAATGCTTGGGACCAGAAGTTTTTTGGATTTTGGATTTTGGAATACTTGCATATACTTAATGAGATATCTTGGGGATAGGCCCCATGTCTAAACACAGGATTGAGGTGTGTCTCATATACACCTAATATATATAGCCTGCAGGTAATTTCATGCAATAGTTTTGTTTTTATTTAAATAGACTTAATTTTTATTTATTTTTGCAGTGTTTGGCCTGGGCTGGGTTTGAACCTGCCACCTCCGGCATATGAGACTGGTGCCCTACCCTTTTGAGCCACAGGCGCCGCCCCATGCAATAGTTTTAATACTTGTGTACATGAAACAAAGTTTGTGTTAAGTGCTTGTATATGGAATTTTCCACTTGTGGCATCATGTTCGTGCTCAAAAAGTTTCAAATTTTGCGGCATTTCAGACTTTGGATTTTCTAATTAGGGATGCCCCACTTGTACTCCTCTACTATCTGTTTCTAGAGATTTCCCTCTTCTGGACTTTCCACGTGACTGGAGTCCTATAATGTATGTGGTCTTTTGTGACTGGCTTATTATATTTTCCTGACACAGTAAAGTTTATCAAAGTGTTTTGTAATAATAAAAGGATCAATTCTTCAGGAACATATTAACAGTTATACATGGAAACACATATATACCTCAGAACATCAAAATATATGAAGCAAAAACTGATAGAAATAAAGGAAGAAGTAGGTCAATAATAATAGAAAGTTCAATACTCACCTTTTAATGATGGATAGAGCAGCTTGGCAAAAAAATCAACAAGGAAGTAGAATACTTGGACACTATGAACCAACCACATAGAACAGATATCTATAGGACACTCTACTCCCACACAGCAGAACATACTCCTCTGAAGTACACATGTAACATTCTCCAGCTTAGACTAATGCAGGAATGTAAAACAAATTCCAATACATTTAAAAGGATAAAAATAATACAGCATATATTTTTGCTGATCACAATGCAATGAAATTAGAAATCAATTATAGCAGAAAAGGGATGCTCAAACATACATGAAATTAAACAGCATATTCCCTAAATGACCAGTGGTTTAAAGAGAAATTAGGAAATACTTTGAGATGAATGAAAATGAAGATACAATATACCCACACTTAAGGCATGCTGCTAAAAGATAGATTGGAAGGGAATTTACAGCTGTGAATACCTCTACTGAGAAAGAAGGAAAATCTCCAATCAATAATCTTTCACTTTAAGATAATAGAAAAAAAGCAAACTCAACCTAAAACAAACAGAAGGAAAGAGATAAAAGAGCAGAAATCAATAACTAGAGAATAGGAAAAGAGTAGAAACTTTAAAACTGATAAAACTTTAATACTGGTTGTAATTAATCAATTTAAAAATATTTACAGAAGACATTAAACAAGGATTATTTATTTTTCACAATATAGTTGACATTTCTGTAATGTATTAAAAGTATTTAATTTTCAACGTGGCTTTCATATACCTGTTGTCAAACGCAAGTCTTCTTGAAAGTATCCACCAGGCACTTTTTCCCAGTTCAGGTTCACCTTGGAAACTGTCAACTAAACTGTGAGCCAATTTCAATTCCCAGGTGTTGAGAAATCTTGCTTGATAGAAAGAACCTTGCTTAGGAGCATTGATTAAATCTATGCCTGATTCCTTATACCTCCACTTTCTGCTGTGTGACTTTGGACAAGTTGCTGAATTTTTTAAGACTTACTTTCATCATCTATAAAATAGTTAGATTTTATAGAAGAGCCTAATTCAGTGCCTGACACATAATAGGTGCTTGCTGGTATCTATTTTATGTCATTTGATGATTTAAAAATGGAATGACAGCCTAATTGCTCATATGGCATTGATACACATATGTGACTATCCTTGAAAGACTAGAAGAAAAACAATCTGATGTTGAATTCTACTGTATTTCAGGGTTTGGGCTAGTCATTTTACCTGGAGTTAACTGCATATAACTTGTTTGACAGTTTTGACCAGTGTTTTTCAACCTTTTTTATCTCATGGCGCACTTGAACCTATAGTTAAACTTCCACGGTACACTTAAATTATGTTGATCAAAACAAAAGAGTAAAAACAAAGACTATACTTACTGTGCTTTGAACTTCTTTCAAAAATGATTTAATAATCCTTAAAAGTTTTTGTGGCACACCTAAGATGCTCTCTGAGCACACCAGTGTGCAGATTTTACTATGGTACCCACCCCCATCCTTTGGATATATTCAAAGACCTTCAGTGCATGCTTGAAACCACAAATAGTACTAATTGCTGTGAATTGGAACACCTTTTCTATTGATGTTTTCCATCTGCAAACTTAACGCCTTTTCCCTCTTACCTAAGCACTTACCACTCTCGGTGGCCCTAACTTTCTCCGTTTGAGGTGCAACAGCAAAAGTAACAAATTTCTTTTTCTTTCTTCACAATCATGAATAGAAGATTAATTCTTACTGTACACCATAGCAACTCAGCCTGCAAATTTTTCTTTCCTTTTTAAGTCTAGAACTTTCACCTTTTCAATTAAAGCTACAGTCTCCAACCCGCAGACTGTACTGGTGTGGGTCTGTTAGGAACTGGGCCACACAGCTGTACCCTTTGAGCTCTGCCTCCCATCCCATCCCCCAGGTTCCGCCTCCCACCTTCCACTCTATCCCTAGTCTGTGGAAGAACCGTCTTCCATGAAACCAGTCCCTGGTGCCAAAAAAGTTGGGGACCGCTGACTTAGAGGAAGCATTTTATGGCTTCCTTTTGGCATATCCAAATTGTCAGCATCATTCTTTCACTTTGGGGCTGTTATTAAGTAAAATAAGGGCAACTTGGACAGAGGTAATGTGATGATGTGGCCGTAGATCTGATCAGTGACATGGCTAGTAGGTGCCTGAAGGTTAGGGGTTGTGTACAGGGTAGGTGTGTTGCCAACAAAAGGGTTCACATCCCCTACAGGGTAGGATATGGGAGATTCCATCACTACTCAGAGCAGTGTGTAATTTAAAGCTTGTGACGGGTTTATTTCTGGAATCTTCCATTTAATACTTTTAGTGACCTAAGGTAACTGAAACTGAGGAAAGGAAAAACAACGATTTAATAATCACTAAAACAGTCCACTTGGGCAAAATACACATCCTGGCCTAAAGTGATTGGTTTAGCAACTGGTTATAGTGGTCAGATAGTTGGGTCCTTCAAATATGTGATCACTTACAATGTAACTTTTTGTACTTGGGGTATTGAAACAAATTCTGGTCCTTACAGTTGGGGGGCATACTTCTTAGTTGCATAATTCTGTTGCCTGTCTTAAACTACGAGCTAGTGACATTAAAGCAATAAAGCACATTTGTGTGCGATCTGGTAGTCAGGATAACTGATTAAATCCCATTTTTATTCAGAGTATCTTTTGACAGGCACTTTCATGCTTATTCTGTTTATTGTGTGATGACATGAAAATTGAGTGTTTTCATCAGCAATACAAGCTTCAAGGCAAGTTGTAGACTGAGAATTTCAGTGTGAATGGAATCACCTGGGGATCTTGGTGAGTGTAGCTTCAGGTCTAGGGTGGAGGCTGAAGAGCCTGCAGCTCCAGTAAGTTTCCAGGTGTTGTCAATGAGCAGCAAGTTTGTGTAGAAACTATGAAGCTTGGGCAGGAATGGGTACATGAGTAGAGCGAACCTGATGTTATGTATCATGCTCCCAGCTCCCTGCCCGCATTCTCTGAGGCTAATCTACTTCCTTAACTGAGCCCTAAAATAAATTTGATTACAAATTCAAAGCATTGAATAGCAGTAACCCTATTCTTATATTTCAAGTACTGCAATGATCTAATTAGGTAATAGAATACCGTTTGTGTTTTCTGCAGTTCCTTTGTATCATCTGCTAGTATGTCCACCTCTCAGACCTCTTTGTACTGTATATCATTGAATATCAAAAGCGTACATATGAAACATTTTCATTTCCATTCTTTCCAGCTCTCTAGCTGTGTTGATGGCTCTTACTGAATCTTTAGCAAAAAACAAGGTATCTTGAAACAAAGATAGGGCTTTGTTACCTTAAAAGTAAGAACCTATGTGTTCTTTTTGAAAAGAATCACGTGCAATTGTTGCCCTTAAGCCAGTGTCTATGGAAGCTTCCCAGGGAAGCTAATCTCCAATCCTTAGTCATTTTGGTGAGCGCGTGCACTGGATTGTACCAGTAGAGGTCTGAGTACAGAGGACTTTGTTCTTGTATGTAATTTGACTACAGAAGCATCATTTTAAGATGCATCAAGTTAAATTCTTACTATAAAATAGATGTGGCTTGAATTTAATGCAAACCACCTGATTTGTTACAGAGCACAGAAATATTCACAGTAAAGACAAGGAGACCCGAGGAAGAAAATGGGGAGAAAGGAATAACCTGGCGGAGGATGTGGAAGTATTAAATGGTGGTTTAGCAACAAAGGCGTTTTCTGCCTCTGGTAACAAGACAAGGGAAAAGAGGACCCACAGAAGGACAAAACGTTTTTTATCCTATCCACGGTTTGTAGAAGTGATGGTGGTGGCAGACAACAGAATGGTTTTATACCATGGAGCAAACCTTCAACACTATATTTTAACCTTAATGTCAATTGTAAGTACATTCAAGAGAAGGTCTCTAAATGTGTCATTGGGGAATATGGGTTTTCACCCCGTGCTTTCCAGACTCACTCAAGCAGGTGACCGAAGAGAATGTAAGATCATTCATGGTTCCCTTTCTATGATGACAATAGCAGTTATCAGTGATTATCAGTATCATTTATTAATATTTATATTACATTATTATTTATGATTTATTCTGTGTTAGACAACATGCATTTTACTTAAAAGGAATAATTCCTAATCCTCCTGGCAATTCTGCTGGGTGAGATTATCATCCCCATTTCTTAGATGAGAAAACTAAGTCTCGGAGGGGTTAGGTCACTTGCCCACGGTTAAGAAAGGCTAGAAAGTCACTTAGACACTGCATATGAGTTGTAAGCTTGTCCAGTTCCCCAAACCAATGCTTTTGGTGCTTTTTAGCACATTCAGGTGTGGGATGCTGACTGTCAGTCATAGTCACACCCAGAGCTTTGTAGCTGTGAGCCTCTCGTGTTCTAATTAGGTAGGTCTGGGGTGAGTGAGGCCTAGGAATCTCTCACTCTCTCTTCCTACTCTCATTTAATATCTAAAATACAGTATATTTGCATGATTATAAAAATCAAACAGATGGCTCAGTGCCCATAGCACAGTGGTTACGGCCACATACACTGAAGATGGTGGGTTTGAGCCCGGCCGGGGCCAGGTAACCAACAGTGACAACTGCAACAGCAACAACAACAACAAAAAATCAAGCAGAACCAAAAACAATTGATTTAAACATAAATATCCTTTCCTATGCCTACTCCTAGCCCCTTTCCTGAGGAAACCACTGTTAAAAGTTTTGTATGTTTCTAAAAAACACTGCCCAGTAGAAATGTAATGTAAGTTGCATTTACAACTTTAGTGTTAAATTTTCTAGGGACCATGTTTAAAGTAAAAAAAAAAAAAAAGCAAAGTTAATTTAATAATATATTTTATATCCAAATATGATTCCAAAAATTGATAATGTATTTTACTTTTTTTTCATCTTGCATACCCACCACTGCATTTCCACCCCATAACTTCAGATCTGTCATAACACTTAATTACAAACATCAACTTTGGGTCAAACTCAAACCTAAATTGAGAATTGTGGCTTTACTGTTCACCGTTGTGTAGCCTTGGACAAGTTACTTGATTTCTCTGAGCCTTAGTTTCCTCATTTGTTGAACAGAGATTGTAATAATAAGCAGCCCAGAGTTTTGTTGTGGTGACTGAAGCAAATGCATATGCAATCTTCACCACATTAAGCATTCCATGAATGTCAGCTCATAATTAGTTATGGTAATGGCAAAAAAAAAAAAAAGGTTACCAGGTTGTCACGGACACAAATGAATGGTAAACATAGAGAACAGTAGTATTAGCAAACATGTGGTCATTGTGAGATTCTGTAAGTTGGCAATCCAAGACATCAAATGGGAGAAAAGAGCTTGATGGAAAATTAAGTCCAGTGTTCCGTACAGAGAAATGTTCAGTTGCATGGCAGTGCAATTTCAGAGGAAAACACCTTGGAATTTAAACTTGTTTGAATTTATTATTATCTGAAATGGCCATGTATGAATTTTACAAAGAGACTTTAAATAAATGATTGTTGAATGAATGAAAATTCAGAACGACAAAATGCATATGATGCATGAAACGTAAAAAGAGGTGGAGCCCACCGTAAGACGTAAACTGCTTACTGCTTACACGGAGTTCACAATTAACTTTGAAAACTTTATCTCGGTTGCAGGTAGCCTCTATCTATAAAGACCCAAGTATTGGAAATTTAATTAATATTGTTATTGTGAACTTAGTTGTGATTCATAATGAACAGGTAATGAAGTTTTTTTTTCTTTTTCTTCTATCTGTATCCGAAATGGCATATCTAATTGGTGTTGGTTCAACAGACCAACCATAATTCTTCTCTGTATTTAGGATGGACCTTCTATATCTTTTAATGCCCAGACAACATTAAAAAACTTTTGCCAGTGGCAGCATTCAAAGAACTATCCAGGTGGAATACAGCATGATACTGCTGTTCTTGTAACAAGGTATGTGGATTTCTTATTCTTCATGCAGTTTCAGGTCAAGTTGATGGGATGGGGTCATACATTCCTAGTGGCAGCTCATAGTGCAGAGAGTTTTTCATCTCAGGTAATACTGACATTTTGGACCAGACGGTTTTTGGTTGCAGGGGTTGCCATGATCACTGGGGATGTTCAGTAGTACCCCTGGTCTCTGCTTACCCCATGTCAGAAGCATTCTTCCTCCCAGCTGTGACATCCAACAATGTTTCTAGACATTGCCTAATGCCCTGTGGAGGATGCAGAATTACTCCTGGTTGAAAACCATTAACTGGTAGGTGCCAAATGAGGAATAAATCTGTTAGGCAGGCTGGAAAGTAAATGGCTATGTGTATAATAGGGGCAGCTGCTATTCAGATTGACCTAGTATTGCCATGTAATATGGGTCCGGTGTTGCCAGCTTTTGTGATTTTGTAAGAAGCCTAAAAGATGGATTTTTTTTAATGTGAAATTTCCTAATTTTTAAATGGTAGCTACTGTCCCCAAAATACTATATGGGACAGAGAAGAGGGGAGCTGGCCTGCTTGTGACACCTGTCTTTTGCCACCTCTAATGGGATCATAAACACTCTTAAATGAAATTAAATGAATGGCGTTTAGTGCCTTCTCAGGAATGTTCTCAAAGAGTCTTTATGAAACTAGGGTCACTTACTCCAGGGTATTGGGTGAAGTCCTGGTTGGAAAGGTTTCTAACTGCTCTGTGGCCTCCCAGGCTGCAGAAGACTTCTTAATGTAGCTTTTAATCCTCACATCAACTATTCCCAAACTTTCTCAAGTTGTGAAACCCTAGCTTTGTTAATTTACTTTTCATAATACCCCTTCCTAAAGTATGTGCTGTTGTGCATGCCTAGAAGACTCTAAAGGGTTTGTTTGTATTGACGTTTACTCTCTGGTGTTGTCAAGACCTAAGTCTGCTTTGCTTTCAGACAGGATATCTGCAGAGCTCATGACAAATGTGATACCTTAGGTGAGTCCTCCATGTGTGTCCTCTACGGCTAAAACAGTTCATTACCTGTTTTTATTTCAAGCCACAATTGCTCTTTAAAGTAAACCCTTGTTGGTTTTCCCCCCTCTTTGGATAGGTCTTGCTGAACTGGGAACCATTTGCGATCCGTATAGAAGCTGTTCTATTAGTGAAGACAGTGGATTGAGCACAGCTTTTACAATCGCCCATGAGCTGGGCCATGTGTGAGTTTCCTTTCAGTAATTTCATTTAATTCAGAGTGACCTAAACCTCTTGTTCCTTCGCATCAGTGAGCATTCACTTGACTTTAGAGAGAAAGACCCTCCCCAAGTCATAGTAGAGTTTGCAGGGTTGAAGAGCTTTGAACCTAATTGGGGGAAATGACTGATTTCAGAAAGTCGAGTAAGTGCAGTGCACCCTGTTCAGACGTAGCTCATGCATGTCTTTGGTTTAACTGCTGGAGTTTAATATGCAAGATCTAGTATTCTTTTCTGAATAGCAGGAGGAAAAAGGCCTTCCTCTCCTTCTGCTAAAGCAGAGGAGCCTGGGGAACTTTTCTAACTTAACATCTTTGTCTGGGAGGGTGCCCTCATAATGCCCTGGTTACAAGACTTTCACAAATCTACATCATTCCTAATTCTAGTTATACACAGCTCTAATTTGGAATTTAACATCTGGAAACAGTAATATCCCCCTTTCAGGAAAGAAAATGAACAAAAATGCAGAGAAGGAATCATTTCCTAGTTATGCTCACTAAGTGGTCATTATAGAATGACTTTTCCCTTGGATTCTTTAGAGACAGGGCGTGGTTAGAGCAGGGAGTGAAGCAGTGTAAATTTACTAGAAGTTATTCTGATTTTTATCTGCATTATTTTCTTTCTGGAATGATTAAGGAGTTATTTTTGAAATAAATTTCTAAAAAGTTGTCATTGATAAAATCTACTTGTATATTGATTTGCATGTCATATGTTAACTTCATTTAGAGCCAGCATCCTCTGTTAGGTAAGATTTTCCATGCAAGTGTTTTTTGAAGGCCACTTATGTACAGCAGACTGTGCTTTTCATAGAGCAAGATATAAAGTTGTCTCCAATTCAGTTCAACGTATGATGGGTACATTTTTAAATTAGCACTCTTCAAACTTATTTTAAGAGCACATCCCTTTCCTTTTCTCCAATGGAAATATTGTTAGATGCCCAATACTTAGAACAGAAAAGAGTCATGGCTTTGCATTAAGCAGTTGCGACAGGCCAGACCTGCTTTCTCAGTATCCTCTCTATCCTTTTTCTGAGGCACCTTTCTGAAATGCAAAGACTCCTTCAAGAGAATTCCAGTTATAGCTCCTCTACCTTAGTAGCCATGGGACCTTAATCAAATAATTAAATCTTTCTATGGGAACTTCCTTATCTGCAAAATGTGGGTGCTAATAGTATAGGTTGAGTAGCCGTTATCCAAAAATGCTTGGGACCAGCAGTGTTTTGGGTTTCAGACTTTTTTGGATTTTGGAATGTTTGTGTATATATATGTATATATATAAAACTAGATACCTTGGGAATAGGCCCAAGTTTAAACATGAAATTCACTTATGTTTCATATACGTGTTATACTCATAGCCTAGAGATAATTTTATATAATATTTTTAATTGATGCATCAAACAAAGTTTTTTTGTAAGTACCAATGTATAGTTTTCCACTTGTGTCATGTTGTCACTCAAAAAGTTTCAGATTTGGGAGCATTTTGGATTTGAGGGTTAGAGAGGCTCAGCTGATGCTTTTCATTAGGTCAAGTAAATGATTAAATGGCATAAAGCATTTAACACACTTCCTGGTACATTGTGAATGATGAAAATTCTTGGTTATCTTTGTTAAATGTTCATTAAGTATTTATCATTTTTCAGTGTTGGGAGCTGGGTGGGTCCTGTTTCCCCAAACCCAGTTGACCTATTTCAATTACTTGGCTGAGCTAGAAAGTTTAACCAAAGGACAGCAGTAATTGAAAGCAAAAATGAATGAAAACAGAAAATAAAATTGGAGCAGAACAAGCAGGTTAACTAGAAAATAAAAGTAACTTGCACAATTACAGTATAACAAAGAGAATTCTATTTAAGAATAACAAAGAGAAGGTTTAGAGCACCTCCAAAGAGAAATGGAAATGGGTCCTTCTCACGAGGAAGCAGAGGTGAAAGAGGAGACACAAAGGCATCTCCGGTATAAGTACCCTCTCTGTTTGAAATTGCTGCAAAACTTTCCTTGGCCTCTCTGCACCTCCAGGCAGTATTGCTCTTTTCTATTGGTCATTGACTATCTCTTTCTATTGGTCATTGGTTACCTAGGTTACCTTATACCCCATATTCTTATGGGCCCTTTAGACTTCCTAGTTCAGCAGACCAGGTTTTCCTCCTTCCCTCCCCCCAGGAAGCCCCTTACTTAGTGTCCCTTCTCATATGGCCCCTGCAGTGAGAAAGTATGCCCCAGATTTGAATGAAAATACACTTTCTGTCTATTTACATAAGGAAATAAACTTGATTTTATCAAGTCATGGTCAGGGTGGAGAAAAAACACCAGCTGCTTTCGACCACAGAAAATCAACTAAGATTTGACTAGTTTGCTTCTCAGGGGCTTGTTGATGTAGGTATTACAATGTGCACTGGGAGTTGCAAACCAGAGCAGTCATTCTTTTCAGGAAATGGATTCTTAAGCATGAAAGTCTTAAGTTTTAAGAACTGTTACCAAGTTCAATCAAGACATAATCTAGTGTTCTTATCTCTTTTGGCAAATGTTGAGGTGCCTACATTTTTTAAAGAAAAAGAAAACAGAACACAAGAGAAATGAATGAAATAGACATCACAGGCTTTTATCCCGGCTTTGACTCCCTTAGGAAGCATGTCTGCACACTTCTGTCTCACTTATTTCTGTGTTCAAGATGAACGAGGGAAGGGAATGCTCCTTCAATGCTCAGTTAATCACATACATCAATTTTGTGGATGGGGATGGTCATCCAGAGAGAGAAGGTGACCCCTTTGAGCTTATCACCCGATCTGTATAATGCCTGAGCTGAGAATGGCATGTGGGTCATAGAATTGAGTTTCTGAATTAAAGAAATGCTTCCTGTCCTTTTTCTCCCCCATTCCCTCTGACTAAGCCAAGAATGGCAAGTATGTGTTAACGCTGCTGTGAGTTCCCTCCCTTGCCCAAGAGATCATTGGCAGTCCTTCAGGTCCTTCTCACAGGCAGAGCCTGGATTAATTTAAGAATCCTTTTGTGCCTGACTTTTCAAGAAGCTAGTACCAATCAATGAGCATTGGCATGAAGCACGAAACTATTTGCCATCTCTGACGGAAGCCAGTTGAATTGGCATACCTTTGGTTTCCATGCCTGCCACGTTCTTTCATGGGTTTTATTGTGCGCGAACCTCACATACCTTTATAATGATAGACCTACACTGGTAGATCATTTGTAAACCTGACCCCAGGAGGGGAAAATGCCAAGATCCATAGTGAGTCTCTTTGTAGAAAGCTTTTGGCTGCGATTTTTGACACCTGACTCACTCTTCATATTTACAGTGTTATCATAACCTGCCAAACTCTTGACTCTGTAAATTGTCCTTTAACGACTTATTAGGAATGCCAACTACTTTATTTTAGCACAAACTACAGCACGCGCAGAGCCTCTGTAATTCCAAAAAGTACGCTTCAACCAAATAAATGGCCCAACTTATCTTTTTTTATACATCAAAGGTATTAAATAGGGTGAGAATTATATTTTAAACTACAGTCCATTTTGAATTGTCTCACATTATGTTTTACTTACCGAGATTCAGGTTCTTACGCAGCAGCTAGTTAAATTTTTTTCTTAGGCAGATGCATTCCTGAAGCAATGATAACAACCACAATCTTTTGGGGTTTATTGACATTCTCATCATTGTTTCCTTTGCTTTAGGTTTAACATGCCTCATGATGACAACAATAAATGTAAAGAAGAAGGAGTCAAGAGTCCCCAGCATGTCATGGCTCCAACATTGAACTTCTATACCAACCCCTGGATGTGGTCAAAGTGTAGTCGAAAATATATCACTGAGTTTCTAGAGTAAGACTTGAACTTTTTTTTTAGCACAGTCTTCTAATATCTGCCCTACATGCGGTGAACTAGTTGTGGGAAAGAAAATACAGAGTCAAGCATTCCTTTTGGGTTGTTATTTTTATTGACATTCCTTGGAGGAGGGAAAAAAAATGCTCTTTGACATCTGTGTACTAAATATTCTTGCCAGAGTTTAGAAGATTACAAACTAGGCTGAAGAAAAGGTTGGGATCTCAAAGAGAACGTGTAAATGGTGGTTTCATTTTGGGTAGGGCTTTGAACTCTGTTCAGGTCTTGGGAGAAGGACTGTGGATGTGATTCCATGCTGCAGGCCTTAGGTGTTTCTATGCTTGTAACTTAGAAATTCTGGATTGGAAAGGGGTGAAGTAGTGAGACGATTCCAAAGCACTTTATGTGGGTGGGTGGAAATTGCAGCAGCCCTCATGTGTTGAATTGAGGACATCTCTGTCCCTCTCTGCCCTCCACCCCTTTCTCTTCTTTCTTTTCTTGTTTTGTTTTTTAAGCTTCTCCTGCTAGGCTGCTCAGAGATCCAATTACATTAGACAATGACCCTGTGTCACAGATTTATTGCTCTTCTCTCCCAGAAGTATGAAAGGTTAAGTGATTATCTCCAAGTCACTGGGTGTATATTTCTGCAACCACAGGGAAGAAGAGGCTTTATTAATCAGAACTCACCGGGTGTGAATTTTCCAAGAGAGGTGTTTGCAGCAAAGTGAAAGAACTGAAGGGCTGCTGTTTTTCTTTTTAACCAGATGGTGTAAGGTGTTTCCTCTGAATGTCCTTTCACTCTCTCATCCCTTCAGCAAACATTTACTGTACACCTGTTGCTATGGATGGGTGCACATGCTTGGATGACAATGACCCTGTCTTTGCCTCTAAGAAACTTTCAGTCTTTGGAGAAAGATAGTAAAAAAATAAACAGATAATTACCCTGAAATAAATGCTGGAATAGATACAGCGTGCGTTTCCTACCGACCATGTTGAATACGTAGCTTGTGGTTCCACCAAGTATAGAGCAGAAATATAACTTCAGCTTCTGGATTTAACCTTGGACAAAAAGAAGGAAGCAAATGTAAAAGTGAAATTGTCCTCTGTCTTTAAAATGGTGGGGCGCCCTTCACGTTCAGCTGAAGACTTTGGTGGCCACTGTGGTCAGAAAGCTCCCGCTTTCTATAGCCCTGGTTGCTGCAAGCATCTGCTTCACAAAACTGAATCCTGACCCTACTTTTTCTCCACAAATGCTGGGCCTCTTCACAGTGTGAGTAAACAGTGCATCTCACCATCTATGTGTTTCTGCTTTCCGCAGCACTGGTTATGGCGAGTGTTTACTTAATGAACCTGAATCCAGACCCTACCCTTTGCCTCCCCAACTGCCAGGCCTTCTTTACAACGTGAACAAACAATGTGAACTGATTTTTGGACCAGGCTCTCAGGTGTGCCCATATATGGTAAGTGTGTGTGGGCTGCTTCTGCCCTCATCCACTGATTCTGTACTTCGTTTTATTCCTAGTCTTCTGTTGGATTCTCACTGTCATATAAAGTACCCAGGGAAAAACTGAGAATGAAATGGGCTATTAGTGATGGCAGGGATTACGATGAGGCTGCTTGTATGCTGTCAGACGGTGCCCACCTGTGCTTTCTCACCCCACTCTCAGGACAGCCCAGGAGGGGGATGCCATCATCTCTTTTGCTGAACAAGTGAGAAGGTGAAGTTAAGAGGGGACAGGGTGATAGAGCTGGTGATTAAAGAGCTCAGCTTTTTCTCCGTGTCTCTTTTCATGCCCTTTGACTTGTCTAGGTGATTTAAATTATAAGGACTTGTCTAGATGCAGTAGAGGGAACTCGGGAGCCAAACTCTTGCCCTCTTTGACCTTGTGAAAGTTGCATCCTAACCACCTGGAGTTTGAAATCATTTCTGGTGATGGCTCCACAGGGCTAGGTGTGATAGTTGGATGTATATGACATGGATGTTTGTACGAGCTGTAGGACCCAGTGGCTATTGGGTGACATATCAGTAGAACTATGCTTCTGTGGGGTGCCCCATTCTATCATTTGGGGGTATGTGTGTGTGCCTGTTTTGCTGGGAGAGGCTTTGAAGACTACATGGAGAATTGGAAAGTACAGTGATTCCAAGGATATGATAAAATATTTTTGAGAAGACCGTTCCCATAATGATATTCATTTCTGTCTTGCTCGTGATAGTAAAAATTAGAAGTCATCGAAATGCCCAGAATGATAAAACACAAATATAGCCCAGAAAGAAAGAGGGGAGAGAAGGGAGGAGAGCGAATGGAGGGAGGGTATTTGGTAGGATCTCACCTAATGTGCACAATCCAACGGTACATTTCAAAACAAGTAAGAGTATATTATAAATGTCTTACCACAAAAATAAGTGAGTTGATGGTTATGTTAATTAGTTTGATTTAAGCATTCCACATTGCATATTAAATCATCACATTATACCCCATAAATATATACAGTTGTGATTTAATAAAAATTAAGTTAAAAAAGTTAAATAAGCAGAATATTTTAAGGAAAAAATTAATTGTCAAAATGAGCATAACACCATAAGCTAAGAAACATAGAAGAAATGGGGGAAAGAAAAGATTTGGAAAGTGACATACAGTAACGTAAGGCTAATTATCATGTCATTAACTGTCTATCACTGTGGTTCCATGGAGATGTGTCTGAACCAGGAGGAGGACCCAATCCATGAAGTAGAATATGGGACCCAAGACCATTACCAGAGCCTTTTGGTTACAACAAGGGGCCCATTCATTGTCTGTGGCTAGCATACTCTATTTAGTAAACCTGTATCTTGCTCTTGCTCTGGCTCTGTAAACCTATCTTTAGCTTCCTCAATTAACTTTATTTTACACTTGCAAAAAAAAAGAAAGAAAGAAAAAGAAAGGTTAAGCAAATTATAATGTTTCTGTTAAGTGGAATATTATGTAACAGTTGAAAATGATCTGTAACTGGGAACATGCTCCTAATATGATTTTTAAAAATTTTTACAGAGTGTGTTCTCAAGTCTAAAAGGGAGGAAAAGCTACAGAAAAGCCTTGGTAGTTTGGGACTTTTTTTCTATTTTTTAAAAAAATTACTTTTAATATCTTCTTAACTTTTCTATGACCACAGTTTAATAATTAAGAGCAATAAAAATAAAAATTATCTTTTAAAAGTATGCCCTGAAATAGAGGCAAATATACAGATATTGACTGGGATAAGTCTGTAAAACATAGTATCTGAAGAAGGAAGAAAGCAAGTTGTAGGATATATCAGTCTGGTACTATTACATAAAGCTTAAAAGCTGTATGTTATGGGAAGATTCTTACACATAACATGTGGAAAAAGTATTGGAAAGGATGAAGTGATGACCCCTACTCAGGACAGTGGTCCCTTCTGGTGAGAATGGCAAGGGACCCTGGATAAGTAGGTAAGATCTTCCACTAAGCCTGTGAAGTTTTCTTTTCTTAGCTGGGTGGTAGGTACATGGGTACCCCTATGTTCTTTTTTGGGGGGTACTTTTTGTATGCCCAAAATATTTCACAATTTTTTGTCTCTTCTTTCCTCTGACAACCTCTAAAAGTCTTAGAAAGGAGTATAATATAAGGACCATGACCTTATGTGACCTAGTAGAAAAAACAAAACCACTAGTTTAGGGGTTCAAGCCAAAGTTTAAACATAAATTACAGGTAATCACAACCTTGCTGAAAATTTAAATTCAAGCCACACAATTTCAGTGTGATGTTGAGTGTTCTTCTCTATCACTTTGAGTCTCAGTTTCTTTATCTGTAATATGGGGACATATCATTGAGGACCATATATGTCATGGGTATCTCCAATGCATTCTTCTTCTTTTTTTTTTTTTTTGAGACAGAGTGTGACTATGTTGCCCTTAGTAGAGTGCTGTAGTGTCACAGCTCACAGCAACATCAAAATCTTGAGCTTAAGTGATTCTCTTGTGCCCACCACATGCCCAGCTATTTTTTTTTTGTTGCATTTGTCATTGTTGTTGGGCAGTCCTGGTGTATGTGGCCAGCGCTCTAACCACTGAGTACAGGCGCCAAACCTCCAGTGCATTCTGCTTCTCATTTTGCACCACTGTAAGTCCTCCCAGGCACAGAAATTTGTCTTATAGGCTGCACTCTATATCCCTTGGAACACTGTGTCATTTATTATACGAAGGAAAAAAAGACCCATTTCTCACCTACCTTGAATCACCAGCAAAACCTTAGTTGAAAGCAATCTTTCTCTTGTCCGAAACCATCTTAATCACACTGTCACTTACTTGTCATTCACCCGAACTGAACAGATGCAATGCAGGCGGCTCTGGTGCAATAATGTGGATGGAGCTCACAAAGGCTGCCGGACGCAGCATACGCCCTGGGCTGACGGGACAGAGTGTGAGCCTGGAAAGGCAAGTAACGCCCCATTTCATCCTTCTCTCTTAGAGCAGAAATGCACAGGAGTTGGTGTACAGTCAGTCAGCTGCCAATGTTTAGAATGTAAGATAATAACAACCTGTTTTAGCATGCATATCTTTTTGAGACAGTTCAGCTTGAAATTATGAAACTCATATTATAGCAAAATGCTGGCATCAGGGTATCCCTATCATTATTGCCTCAATTTTAGGACATTCTGTCAATTTGAGACCTTCTTTCATTTTCACATTTCTAAAATTCCAAAGTGCTTTTCAATTTATGAGTATATTTAATGTGAGGTGGTGGTGTTCTTTTTCTTCTCTCTCTTTTGAGGGTGGTATTGGAAAGCTATTATTAAGTTGATAGAACATTGCACAATTGAAATACAGAGATATGGTAAATTTACTGTGCTCATGCTGTGATACCAGGCTTTCGCCAACTTGTGTCCTTTCCTTTAATGGGCTAAGGTGCAATGTCACCTAGGATATATCCAAATCCAAATTCTCGTGAGCTGGTTCTAAGGGTTATAATGGTTCTCTTTATTTGTTAATAACTAAACAAAATCTGCCATTGTGTGCCCAGTGGGAACGGTGTCTCACGCCCCTAGGAATATAATTAACTTACCCTTCCGCACCTGCTGTGCATCTACAAAAGCCAGTGGCATGTTAGTGATTTAGCATCATCACCAGTCCCAAAATTTGGTTACAAAAAGTTTTAGATACAAATCTTGACTTTTTTTTGAATCCATATGGATAATGGCATTCTGTCACTTACCAGTGATATAATCCCTAAACTGTATTTCTAAGTCATTTATTTTTCTTATATATATTTTTCTTTTCTTCTCTCATCCATCATCTGCTTTACTTACTTTTAATTCTATATTTTTATCCTAATGCCTTTTTCTCCACTTTACCTTGTAATTATAGGACCTGGAATGTTTCAGCAGAAGGAGTCCTACCTAAGAGATGGTGGAACTCAATTCTGCCTTGTCTGGTTTTCTAGACGGGGGACTGAGAACAGTGAGGTGACTTGCCTAGAGTTGCACACATCTTTTGGGCAGCCTCTGCCAGCTGCAGTTTCCTTTTTGACTTCATCTGAAGAGATAGCAGGATCTTTGGGAGCAGCCATAACACAAACTTACCAAGCTCCTTCAGTTTCCAGGGATCTCACAGGAGGAATAGTGGGTTCTCCACTTACCTCTCAGGATGGTTATAAAGTGTAGTGAAAGTTATTTGAAAAATGGAAAGTTCAGTACAAAAATGACTGGGATCTCGCATTTGAGAGTACCTCTTTCCCTAAGAACAGCCTGACAACAATGACATAAGGATGTTGGCATAATAGCTTCTGGGATGTCTGTTGGCTTAAAAAGTATTACATCTCTTTGGCTAAAGAATGACTCTTAACCTTTTACAGGACATTTAACTTAGTCTGTTGGTGGCCAGAGGATCATTGTTTTGCTTGGGAATATGGTTCTCAGGTTTCTATGGCAGTTGTTAAAAATCGAACATGGTGTCTTATAAGATCAAGGTGTGACTTCAGAGTCCTTCTAAACACAGTGACCCAACTGGTTGGTGGAAGATGGCAATAAATATGACACCTATTGGACAGGGTTAGCTGGCTTGAGTTAGAGCCCCCCGTTATATTGAATTGGATGTTTGGTCTC
Source organism: Otolemur garnettii (assembly GCF_000181295.1). Taxonomy (NCBI): domain Eukaryota; kingdom Metazoa; phylum Chordata; class Mammalia; order Primates; family Galagidae; genus Otolemur; species Otolemur garnettii. Next base: position 22,782,568 of record NW_003852410.1, read on the forward strand.
CACTCCAATACCAGTGGGTATCATGCTGTGGTTTTTAGTCAACCTGATGCACCCACCCACTGTGTGTGTTTTTGACCCATGTTACTGCTGAAAAAAACACAACAAAGAATTCTCAGTAACATGATGAAATGACTTATATTTAGGAAAATTGTTGTGAATGGGCTTCCAAACTCCAGGTATTGGTGTGGTTTCCCAACCAAATCTGGAACACAGAAAAACTTGGAGGATGCCTGTCATCTTTTCCTAATCTTCTGTCTTTTGCAACAGAAGTAGAAGAGAAGGGATTATAAGGCAATCTTATGTCTTCGGAGTGATGGGGATCTTTGGGGAGCTTTTAGAGAAGCAGGAGAAAATGTTTGGCACATTTTTAGTAGTTGAGAAAAGGGGCCATTTCTTGCCACTTTTACTAAAGATAGATATACAGGGTGTTCGCACACAAGCTATATGGACACCCTGTATAAATACCCTGAAGAATCTTTATACATTTTATAAGCCAAAGAAGGTAGATATGTTGGCACAGAAATTTTGTGGGTTTTTTCTGTTATTTTGTTTCATAGATTTGGCAGTATATGTTCTTTTTCTGTATATGCTGGCAAACTCTGACTCCTTTTGCTATTGGGTTAATTTCTTTCTTTCTTTCTCTCCTTTCTGCCCTGCTCTCAGCAGTAATCTGTCTTGGCTGCTGACACAATGTTATGTTGATGAATGACTCACTAAAGTCTCTTTATTTTCTCCATTCTCTTGTTAAGTCCATTAACATTTTTATTTTAACCTTGGTTGTGAGTATAAGGTTTGAAACTTTTTTGTTTCAAGTTTCCTTGGGACAGAATTGACCTCCAAAGTCTCCCCTCCAACCTCTTAAAAAGATCCACATATGTAAAATATTATTTAAGTGATTTGGGACACTTGTAAGAAAAATTAACTTTATCTTGGCTTCACTGTCACCAGTCACTTAATGGTTTGTTATGACATAATGGTTGTTTCCATGTGTAATTATTGTTTAGATATTTGCTGGTAAAATGAATTATCCTGGTGCATGTTTCCCAAATACTCAGAAATTTTCCCTATTCTTCCTCTCTTTTGGATACCTGTCAATGGTCATACCAATAAGGAATGTTTCATTTGTAGACCATTTTTTTTTTTTTGAGATAGAGTTTTAAGCTATTATCCTGGTGACATCACAGCTCACAACAACCTCAAACTCTTGAGCTTAAGCAATTCTCTTGCCTCAGCCTCCCAAGTAGCTGGGACTATAGGTGCCCGCCACAAGGCCTGGATATTTTTTGTTGTTGTTGCAGTTGTCATTGTTGTCTAACTGGCCCAGGCTGGGTTTGAACCCTCCAGCCTCAGTGTATGTGGCCAGCACCCTACCCACTGAGCTATGGGCACTGTCTGTAGACCATTTTCTTTTTTTACTGTTTTGTTGTTGTTGTTGCAGTTTTTGGCAGGGGCTGGGTTTGAACCTGCCACCTCTGGCATATGGGGCCGGTGCCCTACTCCTTGAGCCACAGGCGCCGCCTCTTTTTTTTTTGCAGTTTTTGGCTGGGGCTGGGTTTGAACCTGCCACCTCTGGTATATGGGGCCGGTGCCCTACTCCTTTGAGCCACAGGTGCTGCCCTGTAGACCAATTTTTAATGAGAAATTTTCTCTTTACAAAAACGACCATGAGGCTCAGCACCTGTAGCTTAAGCTGCTAGGGCACCAGCCACATACACCGATGCTGGTGGTTCCTATCCAGCCTGGGCTTGCCAAACAACAGTGACAACTATAACCAAAAAATAGTGGGACGTTGTGGCAGGCGCCTGTAGTCCCAGCTACTTGGGAGGCTGAGGCAAGAGAATTGCTTAAGCCCAAGAGTTGGAGGTTGCTGTGAGCTATGATGCCACTGCACTCTACTGAGGGCAACAGCTTGAGACCCTGTCTCAAAACAAACAACCAACCAAAAAAAAACTACCCTGAGTCCATTCATATGGACTACATTTCATGTGAATGCAGTGCTGAATGGTAGCACTATAATAAAGCTACTCTTTTGTTTTGTTCTGATGTTTATGGCAATGCTTAATGAGAGTAAACTTCCTTTGGAGTTTGCTCATGTGTGGATGTGAAGTCTACAAAATAGAGAGAGATCAAGAGACTGAAGTCAGAAGTGTTGAGAGGGAAGGAAAACAATGTATCTTCAGGAAACTTCTCATTATTAAAATCCATGAATATGAATTTTCTCCTCATATTGTAGAATTTATGAAATGTGTACCTGGCAGCAAGATCTATGATCTTAACTGTATATTAGTTAGCAATTTTGTTCAGGTCAGATCCAGTTATTGTAGTACAAACATGTTGGCTCTTTTCCTGACACAAAAGGCTAGTCTAAGGGCAAGGCAGGTTATGGAGCTCTTAGGGATGTTCATAAAGTCATGAGAGACCCGGGCTTCTAGGCTCTTTCTGTCCCACCTTCCTATGCAAATGGCTCTCATCCTCAGGGCCACACAATGGCTGTAGCTCCAGCCACACACTCTTCTAGCAGAACGAGGTCAAAGGGCAAGGAACAGAAGGTTGGAAGGACCTTCCTAGGAATCCCACTCAGAGCATTCTGTTGATGCCTCTTTGACCTTCGCTACCTGTAGGGGAACTTTGGAAAATATAGGTTCTGTTACCAAGGATGAAGGGAAGAATATTATATTGGGTGAACAACCTGGAGTCTCAGCCTCACTTAACTATCTCACTATTCTTACATTTAGTGAAAATTGCAGTCTTTATATGTCAGAAATTGTCACCAATATTTTAAATAAAAATGTTTAAAAAAAAAGAAAAAAGAAATTGTCCCCAATTGTCTCAAATTTGCTAATTGAGAGGCAGTGTGTTCCAGTTCAGAGCAGGCATGTTTAGACTGGAGTTGTGTTTCAGTCCCATCCCTGCTGCTCCCCGACTGATGCTTGGTGTTGATCCCTCTGTGTCTCCGTTTTCTTTTCTGTAGAAATAGAAGTGATATGTACTAGTATTCCTGTATTCCATCATACCTGCTCCTTAGTGTATTGTGAGGATAAATATGTGTGTGTGTAGCTTAGAACAGTGCCTGGCAGATACTGAGTCTAGGGCAGTATACATGTTTGTCATGATTATGGCCACTGTTATACTCAAGACAGCTCTGGCAGGTAAGTCCCCATTATTTCAGACTTCCGTGACTCACCTAAGACCACAGGGTTAGTCTATGGAAAAGCTACCACTCACAGGCAGACTTCCTTACCAGTTGAAGAGTCACCACTCACAGGCAGACTTCCTTACCAGTCAAGAGCCACCACTCATGGGCAGACTTCCTTACCAGTTGAGCTTTGTTCCTGTAGACCTGATCTGTCCACTCTGGTGGCCACTTGCCACATGTGGCCACTGAGCACTTGAAATATCAGTCTGAATGGAGATGTGCTTAAGGGCAAAGTATGCCCCAGGTTTTGAAGACTTAGTACCAAAGAAAAGACTATTAAAAAACAAACCTCATGAATAATTTTATATTGACTACATGTAGAAAGAATATGATATTTGAGATATCTTGGTCTAAATAAAATGTAATTAATTTCAGGGCTTTTTTAATGCAATTTCTAGAAATTCTTGAATTATATCAGTGGCTCGTTTTCCATTTCTATTAGTTAGTGATACTCTAGGCCACACTGCCTCTCTGTTCGTTTGTTTTCATGTGCATATATTCCCAGAAATGTTCACAGAAGACTGATGATAAAGTGGTTTCCAAAATGACGTGACCCCTGCTGGCTCAGCCCACGTTTCTCGAGTGTTCCAGGGTTCCAATGCAGAACCTTTTAAGCCTCTGCAAAACAGCCCAGGGAAAAGGACATGTCCTCAGATATTGTCAGAGGATAATTACCAGGGAGGTGGCGGGTAGACCAGAGAAAGCTTAATTGCGCTGTTTAAATAATGGTTCGCCTTTCATAGCAGAGAGGCTGACTGTTCTGAGACCTTCACCTGCCTCTTGTTTTTCCAGTCTCCCTACACACCACCCCACACCCTGGCCTTTCAGGCCTTTTGCCTCTGCCCTCCACGGCTGTGTCCTCACTGGGATTAAATCACGACGGCTGCCACCAGCTCTGCTTCAGAAATCTGAGTGAGCTGCAGGGTTTCACCCTCCTGAGGCCACTGCCACCACTGTTCCTTTGTCCAGTGCTTGGTGACCTCAGCTTTGTGTCAGGATTTCACACCCCAACAATGGCAAAGGGTTGGAAGGGGCTTCTTCACTCACTTGTCCTGCTGTGGAGTTTTATTTTTACTCTTTTTTTTTTACTCCTTCTTCCTGCTGGAGACTCTGAAACCAATAGTAACAAAAAAGTAATAAAATTTGGGACTCTGTGAGGTGTCTATTTTGCTCCAGTGTCAGCCTGAGTGCTTTCTTGGAGTGAGTTTACAGGAATCACGTAACTAGCCTTTTCACGTAACTAGCCTTTTTCTCTCTCTCTCTCTCGTATGTAATTAAAATTGGGTTTTCAAATCCATGGGAAGCAATGGAACATATGCCAGTCTCGGTACCTGGTAATATCTCTAGGCCTTGTCAGTGGGAGACATTACACAAATCCTGGCACTCACTTTGGCCCTGTCTGTAACCGGTTTGCCAGTTCTCACTCCTAGCTTTTCCTAGTAGACTAATCGAGCAGTTTGAAGGCGACCATTGGAGTTACTCTATCAACCCAGAGCCAGTCACTCCCTGGCTGGCCAGCTTTATCCAAATAAGCTATAAATGAAGACACGGCCTAAAATCAATAAATGTGAAGTTAAAACTCTGTACAGTCTCATCATAGAGATGATGAATTTGAAGCATTTCCAAGCAGCACGTGGGAAACAAGTAAAGTGTGGTGTATTTGAAAGGACAGCTGGTCCTACAGTGACTCACAGCACCAAGCTCTCCCTCACTGTTCCCCTTATTAAATACAGCACTGCAAGTTTGGATTTTGTGTTCCCAAAGAAATGGAGGTCCCCGTGACTGATGGAGCCTGGGGAAGTTGGAGTCACTTTGGAACCTGCTCAAGAACATGTGGAGGAGGCATCAAAACAGCCATACGGGAGTGCAACAGACCAGAGTAAGTCCTCAGTGTCGATACTGCTGTGGCAGGAGCAGGATGTTCCTACAGGGGTAGGGGGGTGGGGGGATAAATTACCTAAAGGCTGATGAAGAGGACTTTCCAAGTTAGATAGCAGGTGGACTTCAAGGGCTGCTTATACCCAAGGTACCCAAACTCTCTGGCCCCAGGCATCTCTTCTCTGTATTACTTTTCACGCAAGGAAGTTTGTCTATCCATTGAAGGGCTTTGTGTAGGCTGTTCCAAGTTTCCCAGTTTTGACGATCAGGAATATCTACTGCCTACCAGTCCCCCAACTTGAGATAGTGCATAAATAGTGTGAATAGATAGATTTTCACAAGGAAACAAAGAAGTCAAGGGAAATACTAAAAAGGGCTCATAGACTCCAAGGGACCTGGGACCTCAAGTTGGGAATTACATTTTAAACAATCTAGTTGTATTATAGGTAAGACACCTGAGGGTCTCCCCATCCCACAATGTGACAGTTTGTTGATTGGGAGTCTCTTGCCTTTCAGGATAATTCTTCTTATGTGACCATGGCAAACTCTACCAGCCTTATTAGGACTTACTTATGGTTTGTTTGTTTGTTTTAAGACAGAGTCTCACTCTGTGCCCTGGGTAGAGTGCTATGGCATCATAGCTCACAGCAACCTCAAACTCTTGGGCTCAAGCAATCCTCTTGCCTCAGCTTCCCAAGCAGCTGGGACTACAGCTGTCCACCACAACACCTGGTTAGGTTTTCTGTCTTCAGTAGAGAAGGGGTTTCACTGTTGCTGAGGCTGGTCTCAAACTCCTGAGCTCAGGTAATCTACCCTCCTTGGCCTCTCAGACTACTGGGATTATAGACAAGAGCCACCGTGCCCAAGCTTTCCCTAGCATTTATTACAGCTGACTTGTGTTCGTTGGGAAGGGGGCTGTTTACACGTAGATAATAAATTGTTATCTTCATTATGAGATAAAGTTTAGAAGGAATAGAAAATAGTACATAAGTAAAAGTAAGTAATAGCTTGTATGGTACTTTGTTAGACTTCCTATTGGGCATGTATAGGCTAGGGCACCTAGGAAGAAGTCTTTACAGAATAGGGGTGGTTTTTTGATTCATAAACCAACAACTATTTTTAAAGACCCCAGGTGCTTTGGCTTTATGTGAAATTATTTCATTGTGCAGTACTCATTTATTTTTAACAGCTCAGATTAGGGAAAGTGAACTCTGTTCCTGAGAGAAGTCAGAGGTGAACTAAAGGAGTTAAGTGGGCTAGTGCAATACCATAGCAGTGTTGGACAGTCTCAGAGACCGCGTGCAGGGTGCTACTCGCATCTAGCTGATTGTGGAGCGGTAGGAAGAGAGTCTAATGTGGACAAAGCTTCTAAATTTTTTATAAGAAAAAGCTGAATTATAAGAACATAGCTGTAGGCCACTAATGTGCAAACCTTGGTCGAAATAAATACTCTGTAGTACAAATCACAGATGATGATCAATTTATTTTAATTCATTTTGTTTATAGTCTAACGTCTATTTCATATCCATCTAATATTAATCTCTAAAACAATTAAAGGACTGTAAGACAAACTCTGCTCACTAAAACTAACACCGTAGCTATGGATAAAAATGAATAGGCATTAGATTTCCTATATAATCTACAGTTTTTATTAGTTTTTAAAATAATAGTAAAAATATAGCCCATGCTTTTAAAAAAAAATTAGACACAAACACATGTGATATAAAAAATTTCTGTCATCGGGGTGGTGCCATGGCTCAAAGGAGTAAGGCACCGGCCCCATATGCCGGAGGTGGTGGGTTCAAACCCAGCCCTGGCCAAAAAAAGAAAAATTTTTGTCATCATTATTCCTATACTTTACTTTCTCCTCACAATAAATACCACTGGAAAATAATTTGTGGATCATTTCAGACTTGTAGAAAAGATTGTGAATGAGGTATGTATTGTATGACATAAGTATCATGTAAAATAAGTCTCATACTGCTTTTCAAACTCAACTGTATATTCTACCTGTGTGTATTGTTGAAGGTTTTTTAAAAAACCTTGCAACTAACAGCTAAGATGATGAATTTTCTACAAATTAAAAGTGATTTGGTGGCTTCTTTGAGCACAATTCTTTTTTTATAGTTAAGTGGTATTATGAGGGTGTGGATACTACAAACTTACTAACATTTTGATTCAGTAATACTTCATTCAAAAGAAGTACTTGGCCTTTTTAATTGTAAAGTCTTAGAGCAATTCTAGAAGTGATGTGAAAAGTGGAGAGAGATAAATCACTCTATCATTGGAATGGGCTAGACAAAGAAAATCACCCAGTGTAAAGATCTCAGCAGAAAAGGATCTTGAGCTTCAAAGAGAAACAAAGATTTCACATTCAGAAGTTAAGAACCAGTCACCAAAGACCTCAATTAGAGGTTCTTGTCCTTGCTGTTTGCTATGGGTGGCTTTAAAATAATATAATCCACCTAGTAGGTGTCAGCACTGACATCATTTCATTAAAACTCCTCCAAGTTATTTGCACATTCGGATGTCCCTTCTAATTGAGGAAGGAGACTGTCTCTGAATCCTGAGATTATAATGGCTCTGGGCAAGTCAATTGAAAAAGAGAAGGGGACATAGGAAAGGGAAAATCAGATCCAAATCCCAGTTTAAAAGCTTGTTCAGAGAAATTCAGAGAGCAGATGGTTCATTCTGTAGAATGTGAAAGTGTTTGCAGTCATGCTTCTCAAGGGGTTTGAGGGGAGCAGCCACCCCTCACTGGGAATATGCCTTTCCTCAGTTTGATGAGCCCTTGGAATATAATGTAGAGCTCCATTTTTAGAATTCAAAGTATGACTCTACTAAGGACAGGTGGATTATCCCCCCTCCACACACAGAATTCATCTGATTCAAGAATGTATTTATTTAGCATCCAGATACTTTGTGCTATATTTTTAGGGCTTTTTTCCCCCTCTGAAAAGGCATAAAAGCCAAAAAAGATGAAAAGTAGCCTTGTTCATGGGATTATGCAATATTTGATGAGCAAGTCGTAGAGACCATATGCTTTCTAATTTCGGTCAAAAACTTTTTTGATCTCAATTGGCATTTGGTGTTACAGGTGGGGTCCTAATATTTTGTCTTGAAATGCTATTTTAATTTTTTAAATCTCAATTTTGATTCACATCCTTTGGATAAGGTGATTATGCATCCTGGTTTGCATATAGTACCCAATTTATATCTATTGCCTTGGAGAAATTGTTCTTAGCCCTCATTTTTATTCTGAAAGGATCCTTGATTGGATAATTAATTTTATTGTCATGTGACCTATAAGAAACATGTAAAAGAGTACAATTTAAAATTAGGACCACCAGCTGGGCACAATGGCCCACACCTGTAATCCTGGCCCAGGTGGGAGGATCACTTGAGTTCAGGAGTTCAATACCAGCCTGACAAAAGCAAGAGCCCATCACTACTAAAAGTAGAAAAATTAGCTAGACATGGTGGGTGCCTGTAGTCCCAGCTCCTTAGATGGCTGAGGTAAGAGGACTGCTCAGGCCCAGAAGTTTGAGGTTGCTGTGAGCTATGATGATGCCACTGCACTTTTCCCAGGTAACAGAACGAGATTCTGGCTCAAAAAAATAAAAATAAAATAAATAAAAGATAATATTATGTTTCTGGGACTACCAGAAACATAATTTACAGTGAAAAACAAGACTAAGCTTTAGAACTAGAAGATGCATTATTAGACCATTGGGTCCTTTACTTACTATTTTGTGCTTGAAATTTGGCTCTGAGCTCCTGGTAGCTAAAACAACATGGTTTATAGAATTGTAACAGTCTGTCAGAATAAAAAAAAAAAATCATCCCAATTCTTCAGGAAAGGCAGAACTTATTTTTCCCCCTAATGCTTGTATTTTGCTTTTAAATTAGCTGATAGGATAAAGTTAAAAATAATAATCTCATAGATTTGAGAAAATGAGAAGATTGTGAACTGGATTTTTCCCATTTAGGCTTTCGCCATGGCAACTGCTTACGAAGTCTTACATAAAAAGAATATCCAAGGCATATGTCTATTTTGCCCCCTACCACCACTACCACCACCAAAACCCTGAATTTCTCATTTGGCTATAATAAAGAATTACAGCACAGTTTTTTAGAAACAATTCAGATGAACTTGTTATGTAATACTGAAAAATGATTACTAGAAAAGAGCTATAACTAATGAATGAATAAAGGGCTGGGCATGTTGTCTCACTCCTGTAATCCTAGCACTCTGGGAAGCCAGGGCAGGTGGATAGCTTGAGCTCATGGGTTTATGACCAACCTGAGCAAAAAGCAAGATCCTGTCTCTACTAAAAATAGAAAAACTGAGGCAAGAGGATCCCTTGAGCCCAAGAGTTAGAAGTTGCTATAAGCTGTGATGCCATAGCCCTCTACCCAGGGCGACAGCTTGAGACTCTGTCTCAGGGAAAAAAAAAAAAAAAGGGAATCAGCCTATACACTGCCCCATTTGGAAGGATCATCAAAGATGTTCTGAGACAGCTTCCTACCCCGTCCCCTCTAGTCTTCTGATAGCCTTTTAGCACTCTGCACAAGTGGCTATCAGCCACCTTCTTAAAAACCTCAAGGGTAGGATACATACTACCTTTTGGGGCTGCTTATTGTATATCATTTGAAATTTCTTGTGCCACCCTTAAATCTGCCTACTCATGCATTGTAAATAAACATAAAAGATAAGATTTCTGTTCGGGTCCATCTGTAGACTAATGTTCAGCTTTTTCCTTGAGGCAAAATGTACCTGTGAAGATCTTTTAAAATATTCTTTCATGGTTTCCGTCATGCCTCACCCCGCATTTCCTTTCTGTCTGTTAACAAGCATGGTTGTATAATGTGCTTGAAAGAAAAATCCGACTTGGCTGTGTAAGACAATAATTAATCTAGAAATTTTCCTAAATCCTTTCCATCCCAATTTGACATGCACTATTTTAAAAGAGTTTTAATAGTTAGAAAATGTGGTTAATATTATTTTTAAAACTGCATCTCCTCATATTTGCTTACATGGACAAAATACTCCTTTCCAGCTAAATTCTTAAATTATAAAATAATTTTTTTTCCAAACTAGAAGGTGAATTCAGTTGGCTAAAGCTTTTCCTGATACACAGTACCTGCAAATCAGGCAGAAATCACATTGTTTAGGAGGGAATAAATAGCATATAATTCAAAAAGACTCACATTTGTTTAAGTCATATTGATAATTAAGAAAGAAAATTATAATCTGCCTTTGCATAAAAATAAATAAAGTCACAGGCCAAGCTTTGATATAGGAAGAGTCCTGTCTCAAAAGAGGCAGCCTGGAAGAGAAGCTGAATGAATCATGAGCTTCGGGTCAGGGAGAGCTGGACTGGCTTTCCAGCCAGCACCTCTCACTTGACTGGTTGTGCCCTTGCCATGTTACTTAGCATTTCTGAACGTACTTCCCTAGTTTATAAAACAAGGATGCTATTTGCCTACCTCACAAGTGGCTGTGCATACTTAGTGACAAAAATTGGGTCAGCACACTTTTCTGTAAGGGCCAGATAATAAATATTTTAGGGTTTGTAGTTTATATGGTCTCTATTACAGCTACTTAATACTTGCCAATATAGGGAGAAACATACATAGACAATATGGGTCTGGCTTATGTTCTAATAAAACTTTATGGATACTGAAATTTGAATTTCACATAGTTCTCACATGTCGTGAAATACTCTTCTTTTTTAAATTTGTTTTCCATTATTTTAAAATGTAAAAATCGTTCTTAGCTTACAAGCCATGCAAAAACAGTATGTGGTTAGATTTGGCTGGTGAGGCTGTGGTTTGCTGAACCTTATACTAGCTGAACACTTATTGAGCACTCACTGTGTGCCAGGGCTTGTTTAAATGCTTTTAATGTATTAACCTAGTTAATCCTCACCACAGCCCCATGAAGTAGGTATCAATATTGTCTTCCTTTTACAAATGAGGAAACTGAGGTTTAGAGAGGTTAAGCAATTTGCCTAAGATTGTACCATTATTAAAAGGCAGGGCTGTGATTCAGACCTTCTGTTTCCAGAGTCTGCATTTATAACCCTGGGCAGTATTCCCTAGTATTTTTTTAATGTGGTATTTATGAAAAAAAATGTTTTTTATAAAAAATAAATTACAAAATACAATTTGCCATGTTATAGTGGTCAAAGCAGGCAAAGGTGGAAATTGTTGCCATCTGAAGGGAAGCCACCTACAAGTTGGAACTATTTGCAGTCCAAAGAACAACTGCATTTGATACATTTCAAGAATCAGCTAAGGCTTGTTAAATAAGAAAGTGAAAAGAAAATCAACTTTAAAAATTTTATTTTCAAAGGGAAAGAAATATGAGTTACTTTCAGGCAATAAATAAATGATCCATCCATAGTCGGTTGGGACATCTAAAAAGATTCTGTAAAAATAATTTCAACCTGAAGAAAAATTGAATTGGGGGGGTTCTTCCTTGTAGCACATTTAAAACAAGTTTCACCTGAGCAGGTATATGGGCCAGATCTATTATTTATGTGTAATCTGTAATGTTTTATGCATGGGCCTGGGGTGCCGGGGTACTGAGAAAAGGGCTTGGTATCCAAGAAACCAGGTCTGCATCTCTAAATGCTGCTAAAAAGGAAAAATACTCTGGACCACAGCACAGAGGTACTGTAGCAGTGGGGCAAGAATGTGGGGGAATTTGGCCGGACTCTGCTCCTTTATTAGCTGCTAGACCTTGGGCAGAGTACTTCTCTGAACTTCCTGTCACTTGGCCCTACCCCCAGGCAGGACATGAAAGAGCTTTAGCAAGTTGAGTTGATGATGTAGATGTAGAGCATACAGGCTTAATTGGGCTTAATGGGGAAAACATGCAAAGGAGACACTGTGTTAAAGTGGCATTTTGCATCCCTCCATACAGTCTTCTTTATAATAAATAATGGTAAACATTTCTCAGACTCCTTGCTAAGCCCCTCAGATTCCCAGCAAGCCCTTCAGTGTCATCATCTGTGTTTCATATGTGAAATGTGAAGGAGAGAGCCCAGGGAAACCAGGTAGCTTACACAGAGGCACCCAGCTAGTAATGGCAAAGCTGGTGCCCTCACTTTACTCTCCAGTCTTTGATCTGGAAAGGACATTTATAACAACAACAGGACAGCCTTCCCTAGGTGGGCCTTCCTGAGACCTGGGTACTGAGTCCAGGCCTCACTGTGCTCGTAGGTTGTGCTCAGATCAACTGCTGAATCAGATCGGATTAGACTGGGTAGTGCTGTCATGTTATAATAACCCAGCAGCTAACATTTTCCAGCATCTACTGTGGGCACTCATTTTAGAGAAGGGGAAAATAGAAGCCTAGGGAGATTAAGAACTTAGTCTAGGGCCCTATCATGAGGATAGGGCAAGAACAGAACCCAGATTCAACTCCAGAGTTCTTTTTACCTTGTATTCTGTATTTTATGGCCATGGATATATTTCTCATTTATCAAAACCCCTGTTTGAAAAAGAAAAAACTCTACTTTTTATAGTCAGAATTATTCTGAAAGATTCATTGTAAAGAAAAAAGTGAAAATTTTTCTTTCAGTCTCATGGGCATCCTAGGGTTGCTGTGAAATCCAAGCTGTTTTAGCCTTGGGTAGATGAGCCTTGACTTCCTATGATTCTATGATGAACTTGGCAAGCTGCTGACTGCTGATAGATATGTTGTATAATTTACTTTCTGGATCACATCTGGAAAATACATGTACAGGGTTGCATGCCGAGATTAAGTTTGCACCATGATGCTTTGCAAAGCATATTCCATTCGCCTGTCACACAAAAGCTAATGAGACCAGTATGTTCTTTCCCACTTCTCTTTATTCAAATATGGTACATTCCCTTTATTACATTTTATCTATGAAACAAACAAAAACAATGGTTGCCAGCAGAGAGGGTGGTTAGGGACAGAATGAATGGAGGTGGAAGGGCTCAAGTTCATGATGGTCTACCATGGTAATTCAAGGTTGCAAGGTAGACAGGGAGTGTTCTAAATGCTCACAGGTACCTTTCACCTTTTACATTTTCAAATTGCAAGGGCTGTGAATCTTTTGAAGAAAAGGGACCAAAAACACTCCGGGAGATTCAGGCTTTGTATTTCATACTTTAAGCTACATTCCCTACCATTTTATCCTCCAAACAGACTTAGTGTTGAGTTCAGCAGCTCATGCCCATAATCCTAGCACTTTGGGAGGCCAAGGCAGGAAGATTACTTGGCCAAGGCCATGTCAGGAGTTAAAGGCCAGAGTGGGCAACATAGGGAACTCCCTTCCCCCCCACAATGCCAGTCTCTGCAGTCCCGCAGTCAATCAGTCAATCAATAAACAGCCATGCAAGATAGCTACATCTCATTTTACTAATATCAGGACCGAGGCTTGCAGGGATCAAGTGACTTGCCCAGGGTTATATACGTAATGGTATTGAGGCAGCATGTGAACCTGGATTTCAGAGCTCTTGCCTTTCCCTTCCCAGTCATCTGCTACCTGAAATCTGCTTCCCTAGAAGACAGGAAGTCATGAATGAGGGAAGGATGTGTGGGAAAATATAATAATACAACGTGTGTTCTTTACTTTTTTCTCAGGCCAAAAAATGGTGGGAAATACTGTGTAGGGCGTAGAATGAAATTTAAGTCCTGCAACACGGAGCCATGTCTCAAGCAGAAGCGAGACTTCCGAGATGAGCAGTGTGCCCACTTTGATGGAAAGCATTTTAACATCAACGGGCTGCTTCCCAACGTGCGCTGGGTCCCTAAGTACAGTGGAAGTAAGTCCGTCTGAGTAGGTGCCTGCTGTTGGCAGGCTGGTCCTGGGGCCAGGCACAGAAGTCACATTGCATCCTGTTTCTCCTCTCTAGTTTTGATGAAGGACCGATGCAAGTTGTTCTGCAGAGTGGCAGGGAACACAGCCTACTATCAGCTCCGAGACAGAGTGGTAGATGGAACCCCGTGTGGCCAGGACACTAACGATATCTGTGTCCAGGGCCTTTGCCGAGTAAGTCTCAGATGGTGTTTTCTTCATTGTGTTGTCCCACTGCCATGCTGTGGTTTGTGGCTTCCATGATAGAATAGCAATTCTGTTATGTGTGCACTGTCTCCAGGGCAGTGATTCTCAAAGCATGGATGTTGGGCCAGCATTAGCATCAACTTATTTTGATGCATACTGTGCCAAAGTTTGGGAACCACTGCCCTAGATTTTCCTGGCCTCTGTGGGTGGTCTGCACAAATCTCCCTCTAAAGATTTATTATAACAATTTACACACTTGCTTTCCTTTACCTTGAACTCATTGCTTAAGTAAATGCTTCCTGATGGCAGGTTTTCTGGATTGAATAGCTGTGCTCCAGGAAGAGCTGGCCTCATTCAGATTCGTCTTTGTGATTTTAACCACAAGTGCTTCTACCTGTGACATGCTCATTAATTATTCTTGAAAGGGAAATTGAGAATCTCTGGCAAGTGGCAAAGCACCAGAAGGGCTTGACACCATTTCACTGTTCTTGCCAGTCGGAAGTCATTCCTGGTCCAGCCAGGTCTGAGATGATGTATTCATTTTCTTGCATATGATCTAAAGGCAAATTGGAGTTCTGGTTGGTAGGATTTGATTGAAAGAGCCCTAAGAGCTTCACACACTTCCCACCTCAGAGCAACAGTGTGGATTTCCTTGTCAGTTCATTCCATGGCACCATGTTGAATTTATCCTCAAAGATTATATCGCATAAAGGAAGAGAATGGACAGGAGTGTGGACTCTGTTACAGATTCTGGTCGTTTCTGGTGTCCTTTTCAGAGCTCAATGTACACTGCTGCATTATGTTAATGTGTGAGGAAGTTCAGGAATCCATGTGCTGGAGCCTCAGGCCTCAAGCTGGCTGTCCTCAGTCATGCTTTGATGTGCATTCACAGTCCATATTTAAACATAGGGGATTTCACAAGAAATCAGATTTTCCAGCTCCCCTTCAAAAATTGGAAAATGTCAACACTGTCCTCCTATTTCTACATGGCAACAGTAGCCTACAGTGGGCAGCTGCTGCTCTCTTAAGATGAGGTATGAGTGCCTTAATTAGATACAGTTCTTAACACACCCCCTTTTTATTTCTAAAGGATTTTTTTTATTTCCTCTGCTTATTCATAGACATGTGCTTCTCAAACATGAATCTGTAGATGCAACAGCTGGGGAATCCTTTTAAAATGCTAACTCTGTAGAACTGGGTGGGCCTGAGGTTCTACATTCCTGATGGCATTGAGGATGCCCATGGCTATGCCCATGGCTGCTGGCCCAAGGACCACCTTTTAAAAAGCATGACTGTATATAATTTGAGTTCAAGATCCTTGCAGGTTTAAAGGGGACTTCTCATTCTCGTCATCTGAATGCAGATCATTCAAAGAAACACATAACTTGCCATTTTGTAATCACTATAATACTTACCATTTATTTCAAATGTTTTCTTTTTAAAAGCAAGCTGGATGCGATCATGTTTTAAACTCAAAAGCCCGGAGAGATAAATGTGGGGTTTGTGGTGGCGATAATTCTTCATGCAAAACAGTGGCAGGAACATTTAACACAGTACATTATGGTAAGAATTTGTTCCTAAGAACCGTGAGAAGGGAAATGGTCAAAGTTTGAAAATTGTTAACCGCACGTAATACATAAAAGTATTAATGTCAAGCATGAAATTAATCTTGATATGGTACATTATCCGTCTGACTCTAAGGCACCTAGCAGAATTATGTGAGAATTATATTATATTCCTTTGTTGCCTACCTTTTATTGCATATTTAAAGGAAGTGAACCATTCTGTGGAATACTGAACTTCTGCTAAATTTTTTCCAGGCTACAATACTGTGGTCCGAATTCCAGCTGGTGCTACCAATATTGATGTGCGGCAGCACAGTTTCTCAGGGAAATCAGAGGATGACAATTACTTAGGTGAGATGGGATGCCCCCAGCCATTGCTAAAATTTTGTTTCTCTGGAGCAACTGGCAGGTGCCACTTCTGCCACTACAGAGAACCAGAAAGAGAGCTTTCCAATGTCATGGATCTCATAAAAGATGTTGATCTTGAAATTCATGATTTTAGTTCTCCTCTCCTTCATATATCATCAGAGTATTGATCTAAGGGTTGTGTATTTTGTACTGTTTGCTGTTAAGGGATTTACTCTGGATCCGACAAAATACAAAGGCCCCAAGTCAGATTTTGCAAGTGTTTACTATCTAAGGTTAGCATAAAATCATTGCTTGTGTTGAGTCCTTTAAAAAATATGTCCTGTGGGTAACTGGCTTGCAAATGTTTTATTAGAGACATTACTTGACTTAATTTTTAGGTTATCAATAGCAGATTGTTGGTAGACTTACTCAGTATTTCATTATGCTGGTTCATTCCCAACGGTTCTAGAGTGGCATGTGTTTTTCTCAAGTCTTTTATTAGAAGGGCCCACTTTGTTCTTTACAGAGTCTTCACCCTTCTTTCACTCACTGAGCCCAGACACATTATTAATTCATGTCTGTTCCTTGTATTTAAACCACCACATACTAATGACCCTGTGTTAGTTTACTCGGTCTGATCCCACTTCAATTCATTATTTTGTAAACTGCCACAAGTGATTATGAAATTTGCCCAACTGGCATTTGAAAGAAAGACCTGGAGAGTAGAATCATGAGTGAAAGAGATCAGCTGGCTGCCTTGTACACCTGGATTCCTCCCAGCCTTGAAGAGTGGCATGGTTTACACTCATATCTGGAAGAAGTGAATGTATCATAGAACCAGTGTAAGTTGACCACCCAAGAGACTGTAACAAACGGGTCAACATATGGAAGTGGTCAACATATGGAACTAGGTCTAGGCTCAGTGCCCATTGCTCAGTGGTTAGGGCGCTGGCTACATGCACTGGGGCTAGTGGGTTTGAACCTGGCCCAGGCCTGCTAAACACATAGAATGAAAAAAAAAATAGTCAGGTGTTGTGGCACAGAGGTCCTCAAACTTTTTAAACAGGGGACCAGTTCACTGTCCCTCAGACTGTTAGAGGGCCGGAGTGCGGGCCCTGGGACAAGTCAGCTGCTAACAGGACAGGCAGCGACGGCAAAAACACCCAACGGGCCAGATAAATGTCTTCAGCGGGCCATAGTTTGAGGACACCTGTTGTGGCAGGTACTTGGGAGGCTGAGGAAGATAATTGCTTAAGCCCTAGAATTTGAGGTTGCTGTGAGCTGTGACACACTGCACTCTCCCGGGGCAACAAAGTGAGACTGTGTCTCAAAAAAAAAGAAAGAAAGAAAAAACTGGGTCTATTTTGCTGGTACCTACATGTGATATGTACCTGGTCTATGAAAATTAGATCAACTTAAAGAGGTGGTCCATGTAGGGAGGTGGTCAACTATGGAGGTTCCATTGTACTTTGTCTCTTATCATGTCCAGGAGAAAACTTTATTTATCTACCTGAATACAGCCTCTATAGAGGCTTAATCCAAACATTTGGACATATGAAGCCAGTAAATGAATATTTTTAAATCAAATTAGGACCTATATCTGTATTTTGAAATATCTACATGAAATCTTGCATAGATAGCCAGTGATCCTTTAGCCAGGCATGCTAGTTAAGAGTAATATTTATACACGACCCTGTTACAGCATTTTTTGTTATTTATCTCCATTCATTCTTTCACTTATTTAATACAAGCCAGGCACTGTTCTAGGTGCAATGAAAAAAACAGACCAAAAGAATAATGCAAATTCCCATCTTCCTGGAGTTTACTTGGTAATGGGAAAGAAACAGATAGTGAACACTAACAACAGATAAGCAAAATCTGGACTATTAAGAGGTTACCTGTGCTATTAGACATCAGAGCAGCATAAAGGAAATTGGGATTCCAAGGGTGGGGAGGGGACAGTGGAGTTGTGATGTTTGAACCATGGAGAGAGATAACAGGCTCCCTCGGAAAGGAGCATTCCAGATAGAGGAAAGAGCCATTGCAGAGCACTTGAAGTAGGAGCATGTCTGGATTGTTGTAATAACAGAGGGAAGCCAGTGTGGGTATTGCTGAGTGAGCACAGAGGACAGGCCTAGATGAGGATGAATAGGTACCGGGACTAGGTCTAGAGGGCCATACTCATTACAATTGGAAGGACTCTGAGAGACGTGAGGAGCCCCGTAAAGTTTTGAGCTGAAGTGTAACATGAGATAACTGCATCTGTGTTTATAAAGGTGCATTCTGGCTGCTATGTTCAGAAGAGAAGGTATGGAAAGGGTCAGGGCAGAAGCAGTGACACTGATTGGGCAGTTGTCACAGTAATCCAGGAGAGAGATGCGGGTGGCTCAGCAGTGGAGGTGGCAGTCGAGAGTGTGGTCAGATTCTCAATGTCTTTAGAAGTCAGAGCCATCGTGAGGTGTTGGTGGACTGAGTATAATGGGTGAGAGAAAGACAGGAGTCAAAGATGTGAAAAAATCAAGCAGAGTCAAAAATGGCAGGGTTTTGACCAGAGCGATGGAAGAGTTGGAGTTGCCACCAACGGAGATGAGACTTGTTCCATATTTAGTCATAAGCCTGCCAGTATCGTAAGGACAAGTCCCCACTTTACATCTTTAGCTCTTGATAATATAGCCTACACATGACATGTCTGAAGTAAATGCTGAATCATTGAGCAGCCTTGTTCATGCACCCTTTACTGAGTACCTACTGTGTGCTTCATAGAGAATGGGGTTACCTTGGAAATACAGATTCATCCCCACCTTTAAAGGCCTATAATGTCTTACTCGGAATTAATTACTAAATGGCTGCACTGGCTGTTTGCCACCTTAAACATTCAAAGGAGTGTTGACTTTATAAGACAATTAACATAATTCTTGAGAACTATGTTCAAATTATTTGAGGGGAATTCAGCATTTCTCATTCCACCACTGTGCAAAATGTGCGTTTTTCTTCGTGTGCTTGGTTATAAATTTGAGCATGTGACTTCTTTGTCCTTACTACTTCCTAATTAAATCAAGCTGCATTGCATGCAACCTCCTTTATAAATTAATTTCCTGAGTGCTGAAAACCACATTGAGTTGCTCTTTTCTTCTCCTCGAGAGGGAAAAGAATTCTCTTCTATCCTTTTCCTCCTTGGAAAAATAATCTCCTCCAGGTAGTGGCCTCCATTATGTTCAACTTAATCAGCCCATGTCAGGTGCCTAAATTCAGGGTGGGCGTCCTGATAACTTGTTATTTCTCACTGGAGGTTTCTTAATCTCCTTGTAAAAAAAAAAAAAAAAAAGAAAACAAAATTAAAGAGTCACCTGTTGGCATAAGAAAGCATTTCTGGAAGCAAATGAAAAGTGTGTGAGCATAGATTGCTAGTCACAGGCCACTGAGTGTGAAAGTCAAGACCTCAGAGCCTTTGAACCTCATGGTGGTTACTTAACAAGTTAGGAAGAATTTGATGTTGTCATCAAGTCCGGGGTGTGTAAATGTTTACTCTTGGCTCACCGGAAGGTTGCAGCAAATGCCCGAGGTTTTCCGACCCATGCTGTGTCTTGCAGGAGTCATAGCCATTCCTTTGCTAAGCGATCTTCATCCTTTTCCCTCACGTTCTTTTAATCGTCAGTCAAGCCATACTCTCCTGCGTTTTTTGGTGAGGAAGCGATTTCCAGGAGAGAGGGCCTTTGTAGCAGCCTAGTTCTGATGGGTGCAACGGGAGGGAAACCAACCCAGGAAATTAGCTCCCCTAATCGCATTAGTGGGAGGTTGGGCATTAGACAGTTGTTTTCAGGAAACTATTTGTTTCACAAGGTACCGAAGCAGAAAGACTTTCTGTCAAAGGTCAGCCTTTCACATGGACTCTTCCCTCCTGTTGAGTTAAAGTCAGCTTGTACCCAGGGCCACCATGTTCATATCTCTTTGGAAGAAAAAGTAGCCATTTCTGTCACACTTATTTGTCTCCAGCACACTTAGCTCTTGATTAATTGTGATAATGGGAAGGCAGGAATCGATTTGGTGTAAGATAAAGCAGGAATTTCTCTTCATCTGATGATTTTAAGGATGTCTGGGACCTTTATGAAAGCAGATCGTAAAAGGAATCTTCTATCATTTGAGCTTCTATCCTCCTCACTGTTGACTGGGATAAAGAACATGCAGTGAAGGGTAAAATGCCCCAAATCAATGTAAGCATGAGAGGAACCCTGGGGACATTGGAAAAGACCGCCCCCCAATTAACCTAGAATAGCCCATCACTCTTTGTATACAATCAAACTGGATTATCACTTAATTTACAGAACTGGCATGTGACATTTCATTTCCCCCTTTTAGTGAAACTCCAGCTGAGTAGCTAGTATAGGACTTCACTTGAAAGAACTGGGTGATTTTGTTGACAGCACATCATGCTGTCGCCACGTGAGTGACCCACATCGGGCAGTAGCCTCGGGATGCCCCAGGTGCTGCAGAAACGACCTCAGTTCCAATCAGTGACCCACTGAAACTCCTGCATCTGGCATGGCCAGTGGGCCTCACGCTGCAGGAGCTGCAGGCCAGCCGGGGTTGTCAGAGGCTCACACCGATAGAGAAAAGCTGCTTGGCTGGAAGCTCTCCCTTCTCCCTGAGTGTCAGCTTCCACGCAGCACGCATTCTTTCACCATCATCCATGGAGCACCTTACTGTGGATTAGGATCTTTCTTGGGCTTACGAAAATCAATTTTTAAATGATTGCTTTGCTGAAGGGCTTATGCAGTCTAGCAAATTGAACAATTTGAATTTTTAAAGATCTGTAACCTAAGCATATTTTTATTTCCATTTATATGTAAGAAAAAGTGCTCAAATTCATTCACTAATTTAACAAACATTTGCTGACTCCCTTCTTGGAAAATTCTCGTGGTTAACAGACTCTGGAAATAGATTTCCTTGATTAGAAACCATCTGGCCTTGGCAAATTAACAATCTCTGAGTCCCGCTTTTCTCATCTGTGAATTAGCCTCTACATAGTGTAAGAGACCCTGCCTCAGAGTTGTAACAGGTTAACAGTGCCTATGCAGGTGTTGTGGTCTGCTGAGAACTAAAGCCTCAGTGCACGGTCTTATGTAATCCACCTAACAAACCTATAGGAAACCCATTGTACAGAGAAGGCAACTGAGGCTTAGGGAGCTTAAGTTATTTATCTAAGATTACACAGAGAATGGGAAGAATTGTAATCCTCACCGGTTTGCCTCCAGATGTGACAGTTTTAACTACTTCACTTAACTGCTTCCATGTAGAAAAAAATAAATGACTGACCTCGGGGTATACAGGTCTGAAAGTGTACGTTTATTGGTAGGAGTGAGTGGAGAGACTAGAACAGTAAATGAGGATAAGATTTGTAAAGTTATAGCAAGGTTATGTAAGGAGTGTGAACCATGTTTTATAGGGAGTAGAGACTATCAAAGGATGTAGAGCCAAGAAGTTGGATGGTCTTTTATCATTTTAAAAGCTAACCCTGGCTTTTTTCTGTGTCACTGTGTTCTTCCCAGCTATTTCAAATGAAGGCCTTTCTTGTTCCTCCCTTGGGGCTAAATGGTGTTCCTATGAGTGGAAATTCTGGTAAATTAAATACTGGATTGGGAACAGAATTCAATGTAGTTAATCCCTGATCCTAGGAGAATATCCTTGCATGAGTAAAGTATCCAACTGCGTAAACTCTGTGAGATTTCTGTGTCCAAGAAAATGAAGATCCCACTGCCAGTGAACCACAAAGAACATTCAGAGCTTCATCTCAGCCCTCTTTCCTTTCCCCGTCAGGGTGCACTACTTGACCTAAATCCCCTTCTGCATACCCATCACTTCTTACCTGAGTGATGAATGGACAGCCCCAGCATCAGTGAAAGATGAGTTGGGATCTGGCACTTGCCTGAGATGAATTGGTCACTCCTCATTCTGTGACCAAGACAGAGATTGTTAATATGATGCTGGGACGTGATGCTGCTCGTGAATGTTGTTCTATGTGATTTCTCAGGCAGCTGGTACCAACTGATTAACATTGGTATCTGGGATGTTACCTTTATTCACCTGAGTACCTGTCAAGGCTTTCCTCACTGCTGAGATTTGCTAATGTGCACAAATTACAAAAGATAAGGGAACCTTTTTCTGATGTTTTGTTCAGGGCCCAAACGTTGAATGGCTCTGATGTATTATTGAGTACCTGGTTTGTGTGTGTACTCAGGAGGACTCATTATTTAAGGAGCAGTGGTACCAGGGTAAGACCTGTACTTAAAATGACACCAAAATATTGTAATAAATACTTACTAAGGGGAAAAGATAACATTGGGATTTTATCATGAGAAATTAATACAAAAGTAGGAAGATAAAGTTTTAGAGTCAAAAAATTATATTTTCACTTCAACTATGCTAGGGTTTTGGAAAGAATAAAGCAATAGATAAATATTTTTCAGAAGTTTTCCATATGAAGTCGTACAATTGCAGAGTATGAAGTTTGGACTTAACAGTAAAATCTGAAAGGGAGTAGATTTTAGAAAAGCTTTCACAGGGTTCATTAACTTTACTGAGAATCTCTCTTGGCCCTTTGATAAGTAAATTATTCTTTTTGAAGCAACTATTTTATCATCCTCGTTATCAATTTTTTTCCTTTTCTTCCTTTTTTCAGCTTTATTGTAGTACCGATGACAAATAAAAATTGTGTGTGTTTAAGGTGTTCAACTTAATATTTGATATTTCTATATGTTGTGAAATAATCACCCAAACCAGGCTAATTAACATATCACTGAACTTAATTACCATTTTCTTTTGGTTTTTTCCTTCCTTCCCTCCATTCTTTTAAAATGTATCTATGTGTGTATGTGTGTGTGCACATGCATGCTTGTGGTGAGATCTCATAAGACCTACCCTCTAAGTAAATTTCAAGTATGCATTATAGTCTGGTTAACTGGTCACATTGCCTTACATTAAAACCTCCAGAGTGCATTCATCTTGCATAACTGAAACTTTGTATCCTTTGAACAATATCTCCCCATTCTCCTTCTGTCCAACCACCATTCTTCTGTGTTTCTATGAGTTGGACCATTTTAGATTCCATAACTGGGCTAACTCTTGTCAAGTCCTCATTTGGCCATATTTTGACAGTTGATTTAAGCAGTTCTCCAACATCACTTTTTCAGTATCATTGCTTTTTTTTTTTTTTTTTTTCATTCTTGGCAGTATCTGGAGCATCTGTCATGTGCTATTTCAGAAACTGGGGTATATTTACCAATAAAACAGTTTCAACCTTCTTGCCCTTATGGGGCTTACATTCTTGTTTGGGGAGAGATCATGAACAAAATGCCATTGAGAAAAATTAAAGTGGGAAAATGATAAAAAAAAACAAAAAACATGAAATCTGTGCTGGCAGTGGAAGGTGGTGGAAATTTTAGAAAGAATGGTCTGGGTGTTGTATAACACCTTGACAAGAATGGAAGAGGGGAGTACTAACCACTCTGCATGCTGATGACACTCATACAGTCAAGGCATTGCTACCTACTTTGTGGCATCTAGCCATTGTTTATATCCAATGCACTCAATTCTAATATGAAGGCAGTAGATGAGCTAATACAAGGTGGGGGACAGTAAGGGAATGAGCAAGTGGGGAGAGGAGTGGAGGGAGGAGGATGAGGATGACGGTATATGGCACACCTCTTGTGGGTGGGACACAATTATAAGAGGGACTTTATCTAACAGATCCAATCAGTGTAACCTAATTCTTCATACCCTCAATGAATCCCAAACAATAAGAAAAATAATGGTCTGGGGAGCTCTTACTGTATGACAAGTTGTCTCAAGATATAGCAGCTTAGACCAGCAAATATATACTCTCAGTTTCTATGTCAGGAAATTAGCAGCAACAGAGCTGCTATTACTGACTTCTGGTAGTAATACCTGTCATGTTGTAGTCAAGATAGCAGGTAGCACTGTGGTGTTATCTGAAGGCTTGACTGTGGACTGAAAGATACACATCTCAGACAACTTGGAGCTTTTGGCAGGAGACTTCAGTTCTTCACTGATGTTTGTAGGGGCTTCTCCATGGGCTCCTTGAGTGTCCTCCCAACATGGCAGCTGCCTCCTCCCAAAGTCAGCAGTCCAAGGAAGAACAAGGCAGAGCCACAAAGCCTTTGACCTTGCCCAAATTATACTTTATCATTTCTGCACTATCATGGTGATTACCTAGTAATTCCTATTCAGTATGAGAGGGGATGATACAAAGTATGAATATGAGAAAGCAAAGATCATTAGGGCCATATTTGAGACTGACTACTACAGTGGTCCTTACTATACAGGTGACATGTGAGCCTTCTATTA
This sequence comes from Otolemur garnettii, assembly GCF_000181295.1. Taxonomy (NCBI): domain Eukaryota; kingdom Metazoa; phylum Chordata; class Mammalia; order Primates; family Galagidae; genus Otolemur; species Otolemur garnettii. Next base: position 22,806,960 of record NW_003852410.1, read on the forward strand.
ACCATGTATTTTTAGATTTCAGCATCTGTCAAACAAAGACAATTTATCCAAGACTCAGTAGGATCAACTAATCCTAAAATACACAGAGAGATTTGTGTGGGAACCAGTTTTATTAAGTGTTCAGTTCATTTGTACATATTTTCAAATCATTACACTTTTGCTTTCATCATAATCCTGTAACTGTGGGTCTTGGAACACCTACATTATATATATTTTTTTCACAGATACCATGAGGGTTGGGTGTTCTTATCTCCACCTTAGAGATAAATGGAGACTGACAGAGGGAAAATGATTTCCAAATGCCACACAGGTGGCAAGTGGCAAACCTAAGATTTAAAATCAGGCCTGTCTGGCTCAGTAGTTCGTGTTCTTTACACTATGACTCCCTGTCCTTATTTCATGTTTTAAACAGCTAGTCATTGGCACCAGATTAACAAACTTCCTTTTCTCACAGCTTTATCAAGCAGTAAAGGTGAATTCTTGCTAAATGGAGACTTTGTTGTCACAATGTCCAAAAGGGAAATCCGTGTTGGGAATGCTGTGATAGAGTACAGCGGATCTGACAACGTTGTGGAAAGGATCAACTCCACAGATCGCATTGAACAAGAACTTTTGCTTCAGGTAAATACTTGTCCATGTACCCACCACCTTTTTTTTCTTCCAGTTGGAACTACCAGGCCCACAAACATCCTCTCCATTCTGTCTATGCATTCCAGGTTCTGTCGGTGGGAAAGTTATACAACCCCGACGTGCGCTATTCTTTTAATATTCCAATTGAAGATAAACCTCAGCAGTTTTACTGGAACAGTCACGGACCTTGGCAAGCATGCAACAAACCCTGCCAAGGTATCTGCTTTGAGTTTGAGTTTGGGGGATTTGAGAAATTTTAAAAATCTCTTCATTTTTAAAAGAACAGCCAAATGTGCGCAACCTATGAACCTCTCTATCTACATACATCCTATAATCTGCTTTGTCTGAATCTATCTGGTTATTTTTGGCTATCAAGTTGAATTTTTAAAGGAATTCAGTAAATGGTAGTTTTCCTCATCCTAAGAGGTTTGCACAAATGTAAAACCAAGCAAAATCAGTCCTGTCACCTTAATTTTCTAGAGACATGGTTTTAGAAGTCATATCATATATTATTTATCTTGTTTCCTTTTATTTAAATTAGGGATTGGCAAACAACAGCCCCAGGGCCAAGTCTAGCCTACTGCTTACTTTTATAAATAAAGTTTTATTGGAACATAGCCATGCACATTTGTTTAGGTATTATCTACAAGCAGCTGCTTTTGCCTCATAATGGTGGAGTTGATGCAAAGAGGTTATTTAGCTTGAAAATATTTACTGTCTAGCTCTTTAGAGAAAATTTTGTCCAATACCTGGTTTAAATAGTTTATGGAATAGGTTACTTTCCCTGAATAATTTTTTTTCCTCCCTGCTTAGGGGAACGAAAACGAAAACCTGTTTGCACCAGGGAATCTGATCAGCTTACCGTTTCTGATCAAAGATGTGATCGGCTGCCCCAGCCAGAACCTATTACTGAACCCTGTGGCACAGACTGTGACCTAAGGTGGGACTTTGCTGCTGACTTGTGAGGGTCTTGTGGGAGGCCTCTACATGTGGGAAGGAGAAGGTGGGGATGCTGGTCTTCAGTTCCCCTTTCTTGTGTTTCATGAAAAAGCTTTAGCCAAATCTTCATCCCTCTGGAACTGATGATTGAGGACATCTGCCTGCAGATTTCTTGTTTGCCTGGAAATTAAAAATAGCTAATAGAGTGTGGCACTTGCCAAAAAACATTCTCATTTGATCCTTATAACTCACTGCCTAGGTATTAGCATCGTACACAAAAATTTGGTCTGACAGTCAAAAGAAAAGAGGAAACCATAGTCGCTCAAAGTACTTATATTGTTATGTATCCCCCTACAGAGAGAACTCTTAGGCATGTGAAAGTTGTGGTGCACTAGAGTCATGTGAGGAACAAGAAGAAAAGTCTACAGATATCTTGATATTCAGACAGTTCTACATAGAAGAAAAAGATGAAATCTTAGGCAGGAAATATCGGGTGGGTGGAGAATTCTAAAGCTTTCCCATATATTTGTGAGGTCGACTATGTCATGTTTAACCCTGTGGACCTCACCAACCCATACCGATTTAATTCCATCCCCAGATTCCCCAGCAATTTTTGCATTATTTTGCTTACTCATCATTATTTACATTAATCTAAGAATATCTCTTTTCAATAATACTTAAGGTCAGCAACTAATAAGTAAATTGATCAGTGTACTGGTTTACCTAGTGCTTGGGATTAAGCCACCATTAATGAATATAGATAGGAATAAGGAAAAGGCAGTCAAACCAGTCCATAGCCTTGAACTAGGCTGGAGCTTGTATTGTGTAGTCTTCATGACAGTGAAATGCAGGTCAGGTGAGTTGCTGTTTTATTCTCTTTCTAAGAAGAGAAATTACCAATGTAGAGTGGTATCGAATTGTGTTAACTCACGATTCATAAGTAGCAAAATGAATATGGAAGCATTTTGAGGGTTCCACATGACCATGTCAAATCTTGTCCAATGATTGGCTGCCTACAGTGCTGGAGTACAGATTATAAGACTCTCTTGAGGCTCTGAGAGAAAAGAGAAGTGCTGTGATCAATTGGTGATGCCTGCCATAGGAGTCAGAGGGGCAGTTGTGGCCCAAGTGCCATATCTTCTTTGCCAGTCCTGACCAAAGGCTCTGACTTTAAAGCCCAGGATTTCTGCACCCTACCACACTTCTCTACCCAGTGTCACTGACTTGCTTGTCACTGACTTGTAGAAGAGCATTGACAAAATTCATTGTGGAAAGACAAGAAAATATTCAAAAGCTGATGTTTGAACTGGGGAGTATTCTTGTTTTAGGTTGCATCCATAAGCCCATTGTTTGGCAAGTGACTAAAACTAGAGTTAAAAGGAAAGGTCTTTTCAGAAAAAAAATAGTTAACTAACTTGAAGTATAACCTTAATAAATTGAGTGAGGTGACTTTTCAGATTAGCCTAATATCAAATAATCACTATAATTCACAATACTCTGAAAGTAGTAGTAATAGAGCCAACCATTTACAAAGAACTGCTTTAATACAGTTATGTATTATCCTGTTAATACCCTTTTATTAATAGGATAGTTCTTATCCTATTATACTATCCTATTAAAATAATTAATACCCTATTAATTCTTCAAACAGCACTATGACATGGTTATTATTATTATCACCATTTTCCAAATAAGGAAAAAGAAAGCTAGGAGAAGTTAAGCAAATTGCTCAAGGTCACACAAGTAGAGTGACAGAGGTTTCAGTGTTCCAAAGCAGCTTGTCTACCCCTAGATCCTGTGTGCTAAACCCCTAGGAGAAAGCTGTTTTATTCTTACTTCATTTATAATGGTGGGTGATAGTCATTGATCCATTTTGTGTAGCTTTTATTCCTTTGTGAAAAGAAATAATTCCCGTAAGTTTTCTGCCCCATTCCTGTTCCCTATCTTCCTGGAACTCCTCACCTTTCCTTTTTCTGGTAGCTGAAGTAGATTGTGGCTGGTTGAGTCCTTCATGATAGATGCATGCTCAGCATGCTCCTGTGATCACAAAGAAGGCAAGTCTGTACAAAACATTTTGAGTGCTAGAATGTGACCATAGAAAAGAAGTTGTTTAAGAACTCATGGAGGTTGGTTGTGGTGGCTCACACCAATCATCTCAGTAGTTTAGGAGGCCAAGGCAGGAGGATTCCTTGAAGCCAGGAGTTCCAGACTAGTCTGAGCAAAAATGCGACTCCTGTTTCTTATTAAAAACAGAAAAATTAGCCAACTGTGGTAGTGTGTACCTGTAGTCCCAGCAACATAAGAGGCTGAAGCAGGAGAATTGCTTGAGCTGAGGATTTGGAGGTTATACTGAGCTATGATGCACTCTAGCCTGGGATAGCAAGACTCTATCTCTAAAATAAATCAATAAATAGTATATTCTATTTATTTAGTATTAACTGCTAATATTACCTCAGTAGGCCTCCTATGATGGCTTACACCTATAATCCCAGAACTTTGGGAAGCCATGGCAGGAGGATCGCTTAAGGTTAGGAATTCTTGACTGCCTGGGCAACATAGACACTATCTCTGAGAAAAAAAAAAAATAAAAAAGAAAAGAAAGGAAAGGAAAATTAGCTAGGTGCAATAGCTCACACCAGCACTCAGGGAGTTGAGGCGGGTGGATTGCCTAGCTCAGGAGTTTGAGACCAGCCTGAGCAAGAGTGAGACCCCATCTCTAAAAAATAGCCAGGCACTGTGGTAGGTGCCTGTAATCCTAGCTACTCAAGAGGCTGAGGCAAGAGGATTGCTTGAGCCCAAGAGTCTGAGGTTGCTGTGAGCTACAATGCAATGGCACTCTATCCAGGGTGACAGAGTAAGACTCTGTTTCAAAAAAAAAAAAAAAAGTTAGCAAGACATGGTGGCAACACACACAGTTTCTCAGGAGGCTGAGGTGGGAGGATCACTTGAGCCTAAAAGTTTGATATACACTGACTGTGGTCATGCCATGGCATTCCAGCCTGGGATTCAGAGTGAGACTCTGTCTCTAAAAAATGATGAATTAAAAATGAAAAAAAGTTTACTCCCAGAGCATTAGTTTGAGAATAGAGATGATAATTGATCTGTAACTTCAAAAACCAATGTTTTTCAATATTTGAATAGACTCCAAAATGAGCCACAATATGGTTGGTGCTGACACTGGCTTATCTGATATTCTCCAAAGTTTCTCTGGCATTGGAAACCCTTAGACATAAAATTCAAATAGACCTTACAAAGCTAATACATTAAAAGGTAGCCTCAAAGCCACGTAACTTTTATGTAGGGTCATACAAATGATCTCAGGTGGATTTCTCCTCATTGGCTTATGTGGAATTACACAATTTAAAACTTGGTTGTAGAATAAAACACCAAAGATAATAATAATAAATTATACTTTTCTTGAATGCTTGCCATATGTGCTTTGTCTCAGTGAATCCCCCAAATAGCCCTATTTTCCCCCGTTTCATAGATACCCAAGCTGAGGCTCAGTGATATTGGTTAAGTAATTCACTTAGGGTCACTTAGTAAATAAGTGACATTCACACACAGGTGTTCTGCCATAGCTCATCCTCTGATTGTTACTAAAAATAATTTCACATTATCTAGATAAAGTCATGGCTTAAAGTATTTTCCTTTCATATGGTAGGTATATCAAATGCTCTATTCTAAATTCCTAATTTGGTAAAAGTCACTGTTTTTTTAGTGCTTACCTTTATTTCTTTAAACTCTATGAAGACCAAATGAGAATAGCAGCTCAGATCACAGGCTTGGATGGTAATAATAATACCTCTAACTCATTAAGGAAAAGAAGGTAAAGAGATTGCGGCCATGTCTTTTGGTAGAAGTGAAGATCACACAGTAGGAAATAAAAGATTAAATGAAAAAGGCAGAGTTCAGGATTGGCTAACCGATGCCTCCTAACTAAAGAGGTGCATGTCCATGCATAAAATTAAAGAGAAGATCATATTTATTTGTCCAGATTCAAACTCATGTCTTACTGGTTTTTACAGATTAGAATGCACAAAGACAGAAATCCAGCCTAAAGGTATTCTTTCTTCTATCGACTAAAGGTCAATGTAATAATGATTTATACTAATTATTGCCAAGTGGCTAATGTCCAAAACTGAAAGGCTGGAGAAAGGATTGTTACGAAGTGATCAAATTCTAAAATACTGTAGTTTTTCCCATAGCATGTTTGTGGATCCCTAGTTCCACAAGACAATCCATGGCAAACCAGTTATATCTGAGAATCCTCACCAGTTCTCACCTTTCATGTGGAGACTCATAATGCTGATCAACATTTTGAAGGCCCTGAGAAGTTCTGCAGTGTAGAAACCAGTTTAATTCAGTAGTTCTCAAAACCATTTAATCCTACAACCCCGACAGTGACATAGATATATTCACCTATTTTTTTCTCAGTTTCCACTTAGTAACAAACACTTTGCAATATGCTTTTCTGAAATGTAATAAAATACACTTGTGTTTGATTCCCATGAAATGAACCAAATGATTGCAAAGCACTAAAGTTGAGACCGCTGTTCAGGGCAAGACCATGAAACAGAGGGCGGCATTTTGAGAAGAACTTCTCTAGGATTCTATGGAATCTTGAAAGCTCTCTGCAGAAATTCTGGGGATTAAGTGTCTACCAGAGAGACTCTGCTTTGCCACCCTGAGCTGCTAGTGTGTTCTCTTGGAAGGGCAGGACTCCTGCCTCCCTTAGCCGTAGGAAACAGTGACAAAGGCAAAGAGAAGGTAGCCAGGAATCAAAGGGCAGATGAAAGTTCCAGATGCTGCTATTGAATTGGGCCACATTTTTGCCTCATTTCCTGAAGGAAGTGAGAGTTTGCCTTGCGCAGGCTGTGACCGGATGAGATAAAGCGAGCAGTGTCCAGCCCGTGGCTCAAGATAGCTATGGATGCGGCCCGAGACAGAAATAAAATCATAAACTTGCTTAAAATATTAAGTGATTTTTTTTTGTTGGTGGCTCTCGATTGTGCTCTTCTTGAACAACAACACTGTTTCTCTTATCACATGAAATGAACATACTGCGCTCTCACTGTTTGCACACAGTGTGGCATCAGTTTTGTGGTGGTGTGCAGCCTCTAGTGTATTATCTTATAAGTGCAGTTGAATGACACCATCAGACGTTACATGTGCTAGTGGTGACTTGGGAAGGCAGCAATTATTGATTATATTTCAATGTGCCATTGCAACATTAGGCACTTAATGTTATTTAGAAGTCAGGTATTTTTCACGGATTATCAAGGGTACTTCCACATTGGTGGTGCTTCACAAACTGTCCACCACGCTTTCCAAAATAGCCCTCCACCTTGCCTTCTATCAGCAGGTGACATGTGGAAGAACCCAAAACTTGCTTTCCATTTTCCTGTCAATTAATTTTAACAATAAAAGTAGGTGTAGTCCCTTATCTATTATCATTTTTTAATCCCAGCATGGTTTCTACACCATCTCAAAGGAAAACAGAATCCCCCAAAAGAAAAATTACAAATGAAGGAAGATTTTTTTGATGAAAAGTAGACAGATGACTACTTATTTTGCTGAAACAAATGGTAAGGCAAGTTTCCAAAGATGATAACTTGAAAAGGCATTATATGCAAAAACATGCTGCCAGATTTGAGGCATATGAAGAATTGTGTCATAAGGACAAAATAGTGGAACTTTAAAAAGTCTGTCTTCTGAACAATTTTTTTAAAAGTTCCGATTCAAATGGATTCCTTTGTAAAAGCTAGTTATATGTAGCATATTTAATGGCAAAAAAAAAAAAATCCAAACCATTTACTGATAGTGAGTTTATTAAGCAGCGTATGGAAACCATAGGAGATATAATTTGTCCCAGAAAAATGGGGAATATTTCTAAAATTAGTTTATCTCTCCAGACCATAACCAAGTGAATTGAAAAAAACTGGAGAATTTATTTTGATGACAAATATAATGTCACTGAAGAAATAGCTTCTTTAGTTCCATTAAAAGACATAGCTAAATCAAGAGATTTATACAAAGCAGTAAAAAATATGTTAAAGTGATTTTCCTTTTCCATTGTCAACATATTTGGGTAGTTACTGGTGATACCCCAGCCATGGTAGGTAAAAGAGAGGGACTTTCAAAAATGATAGAAGATGATGCAATTGCCACCCCAAACTCAGGTTTGATGAAGTATCACTGCATAGTATATCAAGAAAACGTATGCTCAAAAGCTTTAAAAATAGATAACATCATGCCAATCCTCATCAAGACTGAATTTCCTAAGGGCCAAGGAATTGAATCGTCACCAATTCCAGGAATTCCTTAAAAACATTGATGCTGACCACAGCAACATCATTTGCTTTTCAGAAGTAAGACGACTAAGTTGAGGCCAAATGTTGACAAGATGTTAGGATTTATGACATGTTATCAAGTCGTTTATGGTATCAAAACCAAAGTTGTGCCAGAAATTGATAAAAACTGGCTTACAGATTTACCATTTTTAGTGGATTTAACCATTCACTGAAATGAGTTAAACATTCATCTCCAAGGTGAAAACCAACTCGTCAGTACAGTGTTTCAAACCATAATGGCATTCCAAGTGAAACAAATCATAGCAAGCTCAAACCAAGGCTCTCAGCTTTCATCAGTGTTTGTGTATTTAATATGTGGCAACTCTTCTTTCAGTGTGGCCTGGAGAAGCCAAAAGGTTGGGCACCCTGATATAAAGCATTGTTTTCCAGTCCTTCACCGACCATGTAAGAAACAAAATCTCCAATACTGTGTCACTCTAACAGAAAAACTCCATAGCCCACTTTACTACCAAATGGCTAACTGGGACCTATTTGTGGACATTAGTGAGAAATTCCAAGACCAGCATGTGACCTGTACTCCTCTTCCTTTTCCTGAGTTGTCCCCCTGGACAGGTATGCAAGGAAGGGCTGGTTAGGACATTAGTAATTAGCCAACCACCCAGTCTTTGAGCAGTTAGAGACTTAACCATCAAGGATGAAATCAAATGACAATTACAAAAAAGTTGTTCCTTTCAGATTTATAAGACCTTTATTTTAAGGTCATTTCTTGTTCAGCTTAAGCATTTTATTTATTTTATTTTTTTAAGTTAAGCACTTCTGACCATGTTCTTGGGGCATTAAAAGAACCAGATGGTTCATCAGCGCCTACTGTGTGCCCCAAAAGTCTCTTTTAGGTACTAGAGATTCAAAGGTCACAAAGATTTATAGATTCAAATCTGATTTTACAAGTGTATAATTGAGTTGTATAGAATATGGTCTATAGAATTTGAGTCTGTACTCACAGATAATATATACAGGGTTTAGCACACTTGAAATTCATAATTACTGTCTAAGTTATTCATTCCTTTATTAATTCACAGAATGTCTAGTGAGCACTTCTAGCACAGGCCCACATAAAGGAGGATTCCTAGGCTGAGTTTCCAACATCGATTCTCTGTTAGGAAAAGGCAAATGATACAATGGGTTGCTTGAACCTTTTAAATATAAAATTACGTTTTTTTGTTGTTGTTGTTTGTTTTTTGCTCTGTTGAATTCCAGTGTGATTTTTTTTTTCTTTTTGGTTGCTTAAATTTCAGAGTGACTGTTTCTGGGGGGAATCTTCACAAAGACAGGACCTCTGGCCATCATTCTGTGACTGCCATGTGCATTGGCAGCCGTGAAAAATACATGGATATGTTGGTTTCAAACTGGATTTTAGTAATTGACAGTGGCTTTGAGCTTCATGGTATTTGAGTTAATGAAAAACAAAATAATTCAATTCTTCTCCCAACTGAATATAGATAAGGCATATATATTTGACGATAATGTTGGTTCCTCATTTTGTTATGCTTAGGTGGCATGTAGCCAGCAGGAGTGAATGTAGTGCCCAGTGTGGTTTGGGTTACCGTGCATTAGACATCTACTGTGCCAAATATAGCAGGCTGGATGGGAAGACTGAGAAAGTCGATGACAGTTTTTGCAGCAGTAACCCCAAACCAAGCAACCGGGAAAAATGCTCAGGAGAATGTAACACAGGTGGCTGGCGCTATTCTGCTTGGACTGAAGTAAGTTGGCTCTCATTTAAAGAAGTCTCAGATGCTAAGACTCATTAGCTGATGGTGGCTCCTTGCAGGGTTTTGTTGAGAAGCCCCAGATAGGCTATCTGGAAAAGAGAGCCATGATTTGTTTGTAATGCCTGACCTTATTCAAGCCCTGCAAAAAAAAAAAAGACTACCCTGATTAATTTGTACTGTGCCTGGTATGTGGAACATTGGGAGGGGTGAGAACAGCTCAACCTGTCCCCTTCCATACTCCACACTGATTTTTGTGTGCCAGTGAGCTAATGTTTACTTCAACAAAACCTGGTAAATAGGTTGGTAACATGAAAATATCTCCCCTAAAATAGCCCTATTTCCCCCCATTTCACAGATGAGGAGACTAAAGCTCAATGATGTGAAGTGACTTGCTTAGAATCACTTAGTTAATAAGTGACATTTTCACCCAGGGTTAGTTGTTTGTTTCTTAAAGACAGGAAAAAACAGCATAGCCAGGATTTTGAGCATGCTTTGTATAAAATTTGGCAACAGCTTGATTTAATTTTTTTGTCTTTACAGTGTTCTAAAAGCTGTGATGGTGGGACCCAGAGGAGAAGGGCTATTTGTGTCAACACCCGAAATGATGTACTGGATGACAGCAAATGCACCCATCAGGACAAAGTCACCATTCAGAGGTGCAATGAGTTTTCTTGTCCACAGTGGAAATCTGGAGACTGGTCAGAGGTGAGATGAGAAGGCTATGATTTCTCCCTCCAACTCAGGAGTGTCCAACCTTATTTATTCAACTCTGCTACATTTTAGAAGAATAAGAGTTGTCCCAGTCTACACGTTAAATATGCAAACACTAAGAAAAGCTGATTAGCAAAAAAATGTTCCATGCATACTTTTCATGATATCTGACACCACGGATAAACAAAAAATCGTCCTCACAAAATCAGCAGGTGGCCTGCGGCATGGACACCCCTCCCCTAGCTCATCTCTGATACTGCAATTCGGGGGCTCTCCTGGTCTATCCAAGGCTAAACCTGCTGCACCTTTCTCCCATCCATCCTTGAGGAAACAGCTCCAGCTCTCCACCTGCAGCATAACTTTAGAACTGGATGGAACTAGTTTTCCTGTGACCTCAGAGGTATGGCAGGCTTGACTGGATCACCAACCATGATCACTTCTGTTGGTGATTTTGAGTTCTAGTCCCTCACTTTCCCTCGTCTTTGAGCCCTAGCTAAGTTGCTGAAAGGAAATGAGGGTTTTATTAGTCATAAAGCTATACTAGCTTAGATCTGAAGTCAACACGAGGTTTCCTACTTCCTTGACTTTGAAATAGAGGAATTAGACCCCAGGGAGTGACCTCTCTGACTTATCATCCTGTTGCTTGAGAAAAACTTGGAATAAAGAGAAATAGGCCAGGCTGAGTATTCCAGATCCATGCTTTTCCTTTTCTTCACAAAACACCAGGTGAACCCTCCATTGCTTAGCTCTGGTGACCCCAAGATAGCAAGATAAAGAAGATGGGGCCTCTTTCTTCAATTTATGGCCCAGGCTTAAACACTCACTATGAACAGGGCACAGGGAGATTCTCCCTGAGCAGGTGACTCACTCTACCTTCCTTAAGAGGGAATAAGTGGAAAGAGCAAAGAAGTTTTCTTATATGGGCTAAGTCAGGAAGGTGAGGAAAAGAAAAACGGGTCCCTGCTGCAGCAGCTGCGTGCATGCCCATATCTCCTCCACGTAAGTGGAGTAGTAACTGTTTACTTTCACTGTGAAATACGTAAAACAGGAATTTGGAAAGGACACCAGTAATATCCCTGGAATGGTGGACAATTAACAGGATATGTGATTAACAGTATCTGATTTCTGGACAAATTAACAGCAAACCTAGTGCCTTTAGTTCTAGGTTAATAAGCTGCCTTTGTTTACTCTAGTATTTGGTTTTAAAAAGATAAAATAGGCTCAGCGCCTGTGGCTCAAGTGGCTAAGGCGCCAGCCACATACACTTAAGGTGGCGGGTTCGAATCCAGTCCG
>NW_003852410.1:22818794-22894665 GCF_000181295.1 Otolemur garnettii
GTCTCAAAAAAAAAAAAAAGATAAAATAAGGCAATGGGTTTAAATTTTACTTAAACAGCTAGTATTAGCTAAAGTATCATTTCAAATTAAGTAACAGACTTTACAAAAATATTAAAGTGGGACTGGGGGGAGATCAAAACTGTAAATTCAGTATGATCTAAAGTTCTTTAAATTAAAGAACTGGAAAGAAAAAGCAAAGTGTTGATAACAGTTATTCTTGGGTGGTGAGATTTTGGATCACTATAATTTCTCCATTGTAGTTATCTATGTTCTAAAATTTTTCAAAAACGGGCATAGATGATGATTATATTTGACATTTATTGAGTGAACATTGTATTAAGCACTTGACTTGGATCTTTTCATTTAATTTTCATAACTCTTGGCAGTAGGGTTTGGCATTATACCCATTTTACACATGAGAACATTGAGGTCCAGAGAGACCATGTGACATGGTTGTATAGGGATTAAGACCTTGGTTGATCTGACTCATAATTCCCCACAGTTAACTCCGATGCTAGAAGATCGTGAATGTTGTTCTTCAGTGTTTTAGAGCCTGTTGCTGAGTTTATTCAGGGCTTGAAAGTGGCCCAGGGACTAAAAATACAGAATGAATGAATGAATGAAAAGAAAAATATGAGACTTGGTGTGCTTACAAATTGCTTTGGGAGAAGAAATTAAGGTGTGGAAAGAACACACCTGTTCCTGCTAATCAATAAATAACTCCCGGAAACCACAACACATTGATCAGCAGTGACCCTGACTAGCTCTGCTTTTTATTACAGTGCTTGGTCACCTGCGGAAAAGGGCATAAGCACCGCCAAGTCTGGTGTCAGTTTGGTGAAGATCGATTAAATGATAAAATATGTGACCCTGAGACCAAGCCAGCCTCCATGCAGACTTGTCAGCAGCCGGAATGTGCGTCCTGGCAGGCGGGTCCCTGGGGACAGGTATTTTGAATGATAAGATTCTTAACTACATTCTTTCCTTTCTTATCTGGAGAGGGCTTGCAGAGGAGCATTCCAGTAGGAAGGATTTAACCCCTGTGCTGTGTGGCACACATTATACCTCCGTATGGTGCCAGGTAGAGCACATGTACCTCTTCAACCATTTCGCCCCACTTCTGAGGGTTGCTGCTTGCCCTCCTGGAGCTGATTACTCCTTTTACAGACCCATGTGCATGTGTTCACCCTTTGGCTTGAACTGTAGCTTGAGCACATGAGCGTTTGTTCAAATTCACAACAGATTTCATGTCTGGCTGATGTTATCTCCTAGCATGCCTCTGTGGGTCTGTTACGGAATGTGACCCAGCACCAGAGTCTTTGGCAGGAGGGTCTGGAAAGGGATTTGGAAGGGATGTTTTGCCTCCCAGCATCATAATTCCAAAGCTCACCTCTCATAAATAAGTCAGACTTTTCAAACATAATTAATTAGATCAAAGTTCGCAGAATCCTCACGCTCGGAAAAAATCTTTTCTGATTCCTCTAGTCTATTATGTTCTACAATCTTAACTTGTACCATTCTTAAGGAAAAGAGTGAAAGGCTCCCCTGGGCTGGCATGTGAGAAGCCACTACTCTTGGAATTAAGTCCTTCCTAATCTAGAAGCAGAGGGCATTCTGGGTACTATTTGAGCAGCACTCTGAGTTCCCATTAGAAGCAGAGCAGCTGTCTGCTGTCACTTACATAATCTCTTAACGAATGACCCTCCCTCCACTCTGACTAGCCCAGCTAGTTTGGTCCCTTAGCCTCTGACTTCATTTCCAAATATGCACACTTTATTATTGTACCCTTCCAATTTCTGTCTTTTCTGAATCTTCCCCATTTCGTAGCATCCCAGTCCAAATAGCTAATTATGTTTAAATAAATGGGAAGTCCACTTATACTTCTGATCGTGCTTTCTTTTTGTTCACATCTGCATAACTTTAGGGAATAACAAGAAGAGAGCACAGCTCAGGGTCACTGTCAAGTTTTGAATTTTAACATCTATTAGAACTGACAGGCTTGTTTTTTAGTGCATCTACTCTAGGCCATTCTTAGTCCATCTTATATCCAGAAATTTGTTCTTTCTTTGACCAGATGTACAATTTAGGGAAACTGGCTTTTTGAAAATATTAATTTCATAAGAGAAATTTTGAAATTTTCCAAAATGTAGTTTAGCAAAAAGAAGAAATCCAGCTGCAGAGATTCCCAGTGTTAACATATTTGTGATTTTCTTCTAATATTTTTAAACTAATATTTGGATTGTGTTCTGCCTATTTTTATTAATTGAAAGGAAACTCCTATAATAAATTTAGCCATTTTAAATGACCAATTTGGTAGCATTTAGGGTATTCATTATGTTTTCCAATTACTACATCTATCTGGGTTCTGAAACAGTTTCATCTCCCCCAAAAGAAACCTTTTCATGCCTGGCTTCTTTCACATGCCATAACATTTTCATATTTTAGTGTGCAATGGTACTTCATTCCTTTTTATGGCTGAATGATACTCCATTGTGCGAATATACCACAATTTGTTTATTCATTCATCCAAGATGGACATTTGGGCTATTCTCACATTTTGGCTACTGTGAATAGTGGTGCTTTGAATATTTATGTACAAGCATTTATTTTAGTAGCTGATTGCACTTCTCTTGGATATAAGCCTAGGAGTGGAATTGCTGGGTCACATGGCTATTTTATGTTTAACTTTTTAACTGCCAATGGTTTTCCACAGCAGTTTTTTCATGTGACATTTTTACCAACAATTTACGAGAACTTCAGTTTCTCCACATTCTTGCCAACAATTGTTATTTTCCATTTTTTTAAATTATAGCCCTCGTAGTTTTGATTTGTATCTCCCTAACAACAAAGATACTGAGCATCTTTTCATGGGTTTGTTAGTTATTTGTGTATCTTCTTTGGAAAAATGTCTTTTTAAATCTTTTGCCTGGTTTTTAAAATATTGTCATTGTGGTAGAATACATTTAACATGAAGTCTGCCATCTTAAACCTTTTTAAATGTATAGGTTCTATACTATTCCTTTTCTCATTTTTTAGCCCAATTTTTGACTTTTTTGTTGTTGAGTTGTAGGAGTTCTTTATATATTCTGGTTATCAGTCCCTTATGAGATACGTGATTTATGAATGTTTTCTTTCATTCCATGAATTGCCTTTTCACTCTGATAATAGTTTCCTTTGAGAACAAAATGTTTTAATCTTGACAAAGTCTAATTTGTCTGTTTTTTTGTTGTTGCCCCTGCTTAAGGTATCATATGCTGCATGTGAAAAGGAAATCATTGCCCAGTCCATTGTTATGAAGCTATTTGCTATTTTTTGAAGAGTGTTATAGTTTTAGCTCTCATATTTAGAACACTGATCCACTTGGGGTTGACTTTTGTACATAGTGTAAGGTAGGATTCCAATTTCATGCTTTCCATATAGAGACCCAGTTGTCCCAATACACGTGTTGAAGAGACTGTTCTTTCTCCATTTCACGGTTTTGGCATCCTTGTCAAAAATCTCTTGGTCATACATGTATAGATTTATTTCTAGATTCTGAATTCTATTCCATTAGTCTGTGTGTCTGTTCTTAAGCCAGTGTCATACTGTTTTGATCACCTTCATAAGTTTTGAAATTAAAATTATGAGTGTTCCTACTTTTTCCTTCTTTTCCAGTATTGGAAATTGGGCTTAAAAAATGGGAAAAGGAATCGTATGGAACTATACATTTAAAAAGGTATAAGATGGCAGACTTCATGTTAAATGTATTCTACCACGATGACAGTGTTTTAATGGTCACTTACCATTCCATATGAATTTGAGGATCAGCTTCTCTATTTCTCCAAAGGGATGTAAGGATTTTGATTGAGATTGCATTGAATCTGTGGATCAATTTTGAGAAGACTGCCATTTTGAACATCACCCATTTTCTAGTTCATGAACATTGTCTTTGCATTTTTTTAGGTCTTCTTTCAGCAATGCTTCATAGTTTTTACTGTAGAAGTCTTTTATCTTTTTGTTTAAACTTGTTCCTAAGTATTTTGTTCTTTTGTATGTTTTTTGAATTAAATGAAATTATCTTTTAAATTTCCTTTGGGAATTGTTCTTTGGTTTATAGAAACATACCTGATCTTTATGTGTTTATCTTATACCCTACCATCACTGGGCTTGTTTAGAGCTCCAGGAGTATTTTTTATGGATTCTTATATTATGTATATAGTATGATCATTTATCTGCAAATAGAAAGTTTTATTTCTTTCTTCCTTTCCAATTTGCATACCTTTTAATTCTATACCTTGTCTAGTTTCTTTGGCTAGAATTTCCAGTACAGTATTGAATAGGAGTAGTGAAAGCAGCCATTGTTGTCATGTTCCCATTCTTGGGGGGAAAGTATGATGTTACCTACAGGTTTTTGTAAGTGCCCTTTATTACATTGAAGAAATTTCCTTCTGCTAGTTTTTTGAGAACTTTTACCACAAAAAGGAGTTGAATTTTTTCCAATGCTTTCCTCAATTGAGATAATATAGTTTTCTCCTCCCTTTGTTATATTAATATGGTGTATGCATTGATTGATTGGGTTTTTTTTTTTTTTTAGACTTGGCCATGCTGTGTAATCCTTTTACTGTGCTATTGGATTCAATTTGCTAGCCTTTTGTTAAGGAGTTTTGCATTTTTTCCATCTATATATAAGCAGTATTAGCGTGTAGTTCTACTTTTATTTGTTACTTTTGGCTTTGATATCAGGGTAATGCTGGCCTCATAGAATGGGTTAGGACATGATTCCTCCTCTTCAGTTTTTTGGGAAACATTTGAGAATGATTGATGTCAATGTGTCTCTAAATGTTTGACAAAATTTGCCAGTGAATTGATCTTGGACTTTGTTGGGAGGTCTTTCATTACTCTGTTCAGTCTCTCTGCTTCTTATAGGTCTGTTCGTATTTTTTATTTATCTTACGTTAGTTTTTGTGATTTATGTTTCTAGTCAATTTGTGTTTGATAATTTGCTGTGTCATCAAGTTTAATATATTCACATACAGTTGTCATTGTACTTTCTTCTCATTCTTTTTATTGCTGTAGGATTAGTAGTAATGCCCTCTCTCACTTGTAATTCTGGGGTCTTTTCTCTCTTTTTCTTAGTCTTTATAGCTGAAAGTTTGTCAATTTTGTGGATCTTTTTGAAGAACCAATTTCTGTTATTTTTTATTTTTCTCTATTGTTTTTCTGTTCTTGTCTCCATTTATCTCCACTCTAATCTTTATTGTTTCCTTTCTTCTCTTGATTTTAGGCTTAGTTTGCTTTTCTTTTTTGGTTCCTTAAGATATAAAGTTGATTGGAGATCTTTCTTCTTTATTAATGTAGGTGCTTGCAGCTATAAATTTCTCTGTGAGCACTGCTTTCACTGCATCTCATAAATTTTTTTACGTTCTGTTTTCATTTTCATTCCTCTGAAAGTATTTTCTAATATCCCTTGTGGTTTCTTCTTTGACTTGTTGGTTGTTTAAGAGTATGCTGTTCGATTTCCACCTATGTGAAAAGGTGATTTTTTTAGTGTTCCTTCTGTTATTGATTTCTTGCCTCACTCCATTATCATCAAAGAAGATATTTTGTGGAATTTTAATCTTTTAAAATGTATCAAAACTTATTTTGCGACTTAATGTAAATTCTGTCTTGGAAAATGTTCGATGTGCCTTTGAGAGGAATGTGTAGTGTGGTAGATGGATAAGAACAAATGCCATTATATTTTCTTACCAAAATTTGGCAGCTTGCTTTTGTTCATTAAACACTCACCTCGTCACTGTAAGTTTTTTGTATTTGATTCCATAGTAACAGAGACTCTACCAGTTGTTGCCAGCTTAATGTTTGCTTCAGTGGAAGGGCAATTCTTAGCACGCTCCACTCTGCCTTTTCTCTGACATAACTCCTACTTTCTGTCTTTTAACTGCTGTTTATAATCTAACAGTTTTCCTTTTGTTGGCGCTATTGTTTTCTTTACTACCTGTGTGCCACAATATATATCAACTTTTGATAGCTATATACTGAAAGTGGTGTTCAATATTTTGTTATATTTTATAAATAGTATTGCAGAAACCGTCTTATATAAAAATCTGAATGCAAACTCTAATTATTTCTTCAAGACAATTTTCTACAAGTCAGATAAGGTCACAGAGCTGTGGTAAATACCTATCTCAGGCACTCTGCTACATATGGTATGAAAGATATAAATATCATGGAGATGCATTCCCATCCTTCCAGGAGTTCACAGTTACAGGAGCTGAGCCTACAAATAGAATGCCAGTGGGAGGCAGAAGTAATTTCAAGTAACAATCATGATAGTTAATCAGCATAATTTGTGCAAAGAAGGATTATCCATTTTTTTTTTATTGAATGGTAACTATGTACATTAATGCACTTCTGGGGTACAGTGTGGGGTTTTCACATGCAATCTGAAATACTTCCATCAAACTGGTCAACGTTCACATTCTACTCTTAGAAAGACTCACCTGTACCCCTATAAGGTAAACCTCAGAAGTAATTCCTCCAACCCCCCTCCCTCCCAGGATTATCCATTTTTACCTAATTTTTCCCTTTGGCCCATTATCATAGAAATATTTTTCTCTTGTAAAATGTAATGGGGAAAATAAGGGAAAGAGAAGATTTACTGAATTTTTGTATCCTTTTTGTCTTACTTCCTTCTTCCAGTGCAGTGTCACTTGTGGACAGGGATACCAGCTTCGAGCAGTGAAATGCATCATTGGGACCTACATGTCAGTGGTGGATGACAATGACTGTAATGCAGCCAC
Source organism: Otolemur garnettii (assembly GCF_000181295.1). Classification (NCBI taxonomy): domain Eukaryota; kingdom Metazoa; phylum Chordata; class Mammalia; order Primates; family Galagidae; genus Otolemur; species Otolemur garnettii. The sequence goes on from NW_003852410.1 coordinate 22,825,574, forward strand.
TAGGCCAACTGATACCCAAGTGAGTCTCCTTTGTCCAACTCAGTTGTTGGCTTTGGGCACCAAGGTATCAAAACTTCTAAGTAGTTCAGACAAAATTGAAATCCTTTTATAGATTACGTAAATAGAGAAGCCAGTTCATTAACTGAGTTATCCAGATTTATTTGTTTGTTGCATTTAGAATCTAATATTTTGACATGCCTGTTTTGTTTGTAGTTATTTGAAATATACATATGTGTATGTAGTATTGATTCTGATTCTTAATTGGTGGCAAATGTTGGTTGTTTAGTCTCATTTTCTTGAAGTCAAACTTTTTTTTTTTTTTTGCAGTTTTCTTTTGGCCAGGGCTGGGTTTGAACCTGCCACCTCCAGCATATGGGGTTGGCACCCTACTCCTTTGAGCCACAGGCACTGCCCGACCTCAAACTTTTTGAATGATTTTCTTGCCTCAGCCTCCCAAGTAGCTGGGACTGCAGGCACCTGCCACAATGTCCAGCTTGAATGGTTTTAATGTAGGATTCAATAACCGGTATTATGCCATTAGTCAGAAATATGCTGGCACTAACTTGTATCAGCTTACAAGAGCCAACCAGTAAATTTTTCAGGAATTTTGTGAGTTGATTCAGTATAGCCATTATTAGCAATTGAAATACAAACCTATAATTAAATACATTGAATTAAAAACAATGATGAATCACAATGTATCGCTTCCAAATTATTTTACTACATGTTACTGTTGTGTATGCTTTTGAGGTATTTGCATCTGTATGGTGTACTATAGAAGGTTGTGCTACCAAGAATCTCTTCTCAACTTTGTGTTCATTGATGTCAAGTAGTAGCTTGAAGTTGGTCATGGCAAAAGTATTTACATCACAGAAATCAGCAAGCACTACAATTCAGGGCTTAATGTATTGTTTTTTTTGATTGTTTAGAATAAGAAGTCGATAAAGAAAATATTAATAAAGCAGATTAAATTTAAAAGATTCTTTGGTCTGTAGCTTTTACACTGTGAATAGCACAAATGTATGAGAAAATCTTCTTACAGGATTTGAAAATTATTATCTGATTCAGCAAAGAGATCTTCTCCATAACTAGTCAATGAACCAAGTTTGGACATGCATCCTCATCATCCCACTTTCACCCTACTCTTAAACATAAACAAAATGTCAATTAACCATCAGACCCAAACTATACTCTTTAGGCAGTTAATATCTAGAGTGTGGCAACGATTTCAAATTTCAGCAAAAATCAGTGCAAAAATATTCTATAGAATATTTTATTGGTTTTTATAAATTGTTTGCTATGTATCCTATATATCAGTAAAATTTATAATAAGTAAACATATGAGGCTGGACAGTTAAGTCTGCAAACTTACCCTAGAAGAAGTGCTACATACCTTGTTGTTGAATGTCACTGCAGTAATCTTTGAAGCACTCTTCTTGGGAAGCTATGCACTAATCCATCCTTCAAAGCACTTCTACGATGAGTTTTTGAACTTAACTGTCAGACTTCACCCAATGATGATAGCTCTGATAACCACTCCAGAAAAAGAGTTCCAAAATTTCTTTGAATGGTGGATGGGTGCTGGTGTCAGTGCATAGCTTCCCAAGGGAAGTACTTTGAAGATGACTGTAGTGATATTCAGCAATGAAATATGTAGCACTTTTTCTAGGATGAATTTCTGAACTTAATTGTCCAGCCTCCTCTGTATGCATGTATACATGTGTGTATGTAATATATATGTATTATATACATATGTGTGTATGTATTTGTGTATGTACATATATCTATAAATACACACATTCATTTTTTTTTCTCAGTTGAGGTGGTTGAGAAAGAGAACAGCACACAATTCTATGTAGGCCTTGATTTTAGCATCATTTATGGTAAGAGAGGACTCGGGATTTGCATATCAGCTGTGGTAATTGCCAAAGAGAGGATTTGAACCCAGACTATTCCCTGAACTCACACTCTGAGTGAGACCTCATGTGGCCGACGTGTCTCATTCATTCTAAACACCTCTAGTCTGTCACATCTCAGTCTATGTTTTGTTCTAAGAATGTCAGAAAAGTAAATGAATATGGTATCATTGTTCATGTCACTGATCAGTTAACCAAATACCATGGGTGATTTGTGTCATTTGTATTTTTATTATTCAATCAAAATGTTCCAAAACACACTGTGATAAAAGCCTGGGAAATGTTAGCTATGACATTTAAAATAATCACGGAGTGCAGACTCAGCAACCCCCTTTGAGATTCAAAGCATAATTTCCCTGTAAGTTATTTTGTAATACCCATTTGACTATGGGTGGCTGCCACCATTGCAGCATGTGAATAATTTCTGTACTTTGTGACAAATTTCCTGTGGCTTTCTTTGGACCTCAGGCAGAGAAATAAGCAAGTTCTGAGGCAAGTAACAGAATTTTGCATTCCATGTATAACTTTCCCAAGGCAAGGACACCTCAGTCATCTTTGGCACCAGGACTGCCACATCTTAGGCATTAAATCAGAGATTAGTTGCTAACCACTGAGGCCAGGAATGAATATGAGCAGCTATGTATTTTTTTTCACATCTGTAAATCTGGGAATATTATCTAAACACAGATGACCTCAATTCATTATGGAGACTTCCTCTGAGTGATCGAGAATTATTATATAGGCTGGGTGCCTATAGCTCAGTGGTTACATTGCTGGCCCTGTGCACCAACCTGGGCCTGCTTAATGGAAAAAAAAAGTTGTTATATAAATTCCAGATATTTGCCTATTGAATACACCTCTTATATCAAGATTTGACCTTTTGAACCTTGGGTGTTATCTTTAGATAAACTGGAAAAGCAAGTTTCATGATTAGCAAATTCTGATTATGAAACTAATTGCAATGTGGGAATAGAATCTGTCCTTCAAAATTTTAACACATTACCAGTTAATTTTAAAATGTTATCCTGCCCTGTCCAGACTTACATGCCATCTTAAAATATTTTTCTTTGTCCACATAAACAAGTAAATAAATATGGCTTTAAAATTCATTAAGTAAAGACCTGCCCTGTTTTGAGGGACTGACAAAGTCGCTCAGGTTGTATCCCATTTTGCAGTTGAAGAACTTGGGACTGAGAGATGTCACGTGATTTGCACAGACTCACCCAGAACTCTGAGGGCTTAGATTCTTAGACCTTAACGTTGTATGTACCATGCCCACTTTAATGTTCGTTGACTTAAAGGTAATTTGGACTTTTTTTTTCTCTCATCACATCTAGGACTGTGAATTACCATCTTGTCATCCTCCCCCAGCTGTGCCAGAAACAAGGAGAAGCACACACAATGTGCCAAGAACCCAGTGGCGATTTGGGTCTTGGACTCCGGTAAGAAATAGACTGGAAGAAATGGGGAGGGGAAATAGGGCACAGATGTTCTCTGTCGTGACTCTGCCATGTCATGCTACCATCCATTAAGCAGCCATTTCAAATATCTGCATGATTTTATTCCCACACCCAGTGCTCAGCCACTTGTGGGAAAGGGACCCGAATGAGATATGTGAGCTGCCGGGATGAGGATGGCTCTGTCGCCGATGAGAGTGCCTGTGCTACCCTACCTAGACCAGTGGCAAAGGAGGAATGTTCTGTGACACCCTGTGGGCAGTGGAAGGCCTTGGACTGGAGTTCTGTAAGCAACTGCATCCTTTGGGATTTGGAGAATTGGGGAACTGGGAGGAGGAAGAGTGGAAGATCCTAGATGTGAAAGGGTAGTATTTCAGAGTTGGTTTGTGGCCTAAAAGTTATTCTGCTCCACATATATGCAGCTGGCCAACTATGCAAGGAATCTTACCCAAGTAAATGTGCAAGGAATATACATTTTAAAAATATGTAAATCAGTTTATAATCTGCTTGAGCACCCATCCTGTTGGGTGACTGGAGACCCCAGTCTTCATTGAGTCACATCAGAATGCAGTGGGTTTATAGATGACCAAAAGAGGCTGGAGAGTGAGTGGAGACTCTCTTACCTTTGAGTCTGGGTGCATCCTGCCTCCTGCACCCTGTGGCCCTTGAGTAAAATGACTCTTAGCTTCCTTGCCAAGAGGGAAGTGGGGATTTTTATCCAGTGCTGGGAACCCAGCCTCCTATGTACACCAAGCACCATCTATGGGTTTTTTATAAAAGCAGAAGAACTTTTGTCTTCAGGTAACTTATGTTTTCTGTCCTGCAAAAATCTAGGAGTTCGGGAAATAAGGAGAATAGAGATTAACAGCTCAATGAATATTATAATATATATGTGAAATTTAAGAGGTGTAGCAAAATTGAACTATGTGAATACCCAGACCTTAGCATTTACTGGCTGCATGACATTGAGCTATGTGGCTAAACTCCTTGATTCTCAGTTTCCCTGTTCTTAAAAGAAGACCAAAAAGAATACCTCCTTTACAAGTTTATGCGGATTATTTGAGATTATATATGTTAAAGGCTTAGCAGAAAGTAGGTACTCAGTACATGGTGGATAATCTCACTCTAAGGCCCGGTGCCTCCAAACACTGATCTGTCTGTCCATCCATCCATCTATCATCAGTTCATCTTCTGTCAGATCCATCTATCTACTCACCAGATGCTTGTGAAAGCTCACTATGGAAAGAGCAGTGAACAATGAATAACAAAATCTCTGCCTTCATGAAGAGTATTCCAATAGAGGACCCAGTCATTGAACAAATAAATATATAATGTAACAATAGGAATGGATAATTATTAGATAGAAGTCAGGAAGAGTGATGGCTTAGAGAAAGATGGGGTGCTCTTTTAGATAAGTAGTCGAAAAGACTGGCTGTTGAGCAGGACCTGAAAGATATGAAAGAATGAGCCACTTGGATATAGATGGTACAGCAGGTGTGATGCTCCAGGGATGGGAGTGTTCTTGGCATATTCAAGAAGCAACGGTAAGGATGGTGGAGCTGGAGTGCAGTGAGTAGAGAATGATAGGAGGTGAGTCCAGGAGCAGCCAGTAGCTACATGGTAAACAACCCAGTAGGTCAAGATAAGGAATTTGATAATATTCTAAATGAATTGGGAAATTACCAGAGGGGATGACATGATTTGACTTTTGTTTTAAAGGGTCATGTTTTATGGTGAGGAGAGGGCCAAGATCAGGGGCAGGCACTCAGCTGAAAGCCAGTGGCAGTAGTATTGGCATGGAGGGTGATATCTCAGACTGGGAGGTGATAATGCACATTTTGAGAAGGGGCTGGCTTGGGGATATATTTTGAATTCTGAACAGACAGGATTTCTCACTGACATGGACATGGGGTAGGAAGAAAAGAGAGACAGAGATGATTCCAAGGTTTGGGGCCTGAGCAACTGGGAGAGTGGTGGTCCCTTCACAGAAATGCACATTCAGGAATTTTTAGCCACCTGCCTAGTGACCGACCCCTTTCTCTTTCTGAATATTCACTATAGTGCTCCGTGACATGCGGGCAGGGTAGGGCAACCCGGCAAGTGGTGTGTGTCAACTACAGTGACCATGTGATCGATCGGAGTGAATGTGACCCAGATTATATGCCAGAAACCGACCAGGACTGTTCCATGTCGCCATGCCCTCAGCGGACCCCAGACAGTGGCTTGGCTCAGCACCCTTTCCAAAACACGGACTATCGCCCCAGGAGCGCCAATCCTAGCCGCACCCATGTGCTTGGTGGAAACCAGTGGAGAACAGGCCCCTGGGGAGCAGTGAGTATTTGCTGAAGTCTTTTCCCTAAATGGCTGGCTTCTCTTTCATTTAAGGTAGAGTTTAGAGGAAAAACCTATTAGAAACACCTGGAGAATCCCCCCCCCACCCCAAGGGATTAACATTATGCAGTGTCACTTGCTTAGGGCGAACTCTAAGGGGATAGTTAGCAGCCCCTGAGATTTTGCCTGCGTGCACCTTTGACTGTCTCCCTTGGGTGGAGGAGGGGGTATTGCTACCGGGCGATGTGCTCAAGTGGCCTCCTGGAAGGTATCATGAAAGCCATGATTAATCCAGGAGGTGGCAGGCAGCACATCCCTGTAGGAGAATTAGGGACAGAGACATTTTTCGGATGGGGAATTTAATGAAAGTCACTTCCCGTCTTACTGTTTTCCAGACGAGTATAGCCAAGTGACAAGGATGCTATGTAATCTGTAGTAGATCATTATTGTGGAATGAGGGGAAATACTAGTTAGTCTAGGTAAGATTTGTACTTAGGTGAGAGATACCGTAACCTAATGGTTATCAGCACAGGCTCTGGGGGAAGATGTCTCAACCTGATCCAAAGCCTTAAGACTTTTAAACTTGAGGGCCTTAGTCAGTTCCCCTCCCCTCTTTGAACCTCAGTTTCCTCATCTGTAAAATGAAGAAAACTATAACTCCTGCTTTCTTGGGTTGTAAGAATTAAATGATACAATGTAACAACAGTGCTCTGCATATTACCACAAAGCGAGAACTTAATCAGTGTTGACAGTTACCTTATTATCATTGTCCTTCAAATTAGGAAGGCCTTAAAAAATATTTAACATCAAAAGAAAAATAGGCTTTGGGATGTATTTAAATTTTAGTGAATAATTCCCCCCCCCCAAATTATGTCATGGAATATTGGACATGTTTCATGAACTCGAGGAAGGATAAGGTGTCAAGGGACCCTGGGCAGTCACAGTTCCGTGTTCACTAATCTTTCAGAGGTCTTCTTTTGAATTGTTGACTATTGGGTGTTTTTTTGTTTTTGTTTTTGTTTTTTTTTTTTTTGAGACAGAGCCTCAAGCTGTCCCCCTGGGTAGAGTGCCGTGGCATTACAGCTCACAGCAAGCCCAACTCCTGGGCTCAAGCGAGTCTCCTGCCTCCGCCTCCCAAGTAGCTGGGACCACAGGCGCCCGCCACAACGCCTGGCTATTTTTTTGGTTGCAGCCATCATTGTTGTTTGGCGGGTCGGGCTGGGGATTCGAACCCGCCACCTTAGGTGTACGTGGCTGGGGCCTTAGCCGGTTGAGCTATAGGCGCCGAGCCTATTGGGTGTTTTTTATAGTACTCCTAATTCTGTTTATTTCTAGACTAAAAAGAAATAGAAGGAAGCTGACTGTTTTCCACTGTGGTTGTGTTTCAGTAAATTAGACATACTTTCCTTGAATACTAATTAGTCACTGCATATTCGCACCACTGCTGCTGGTGTTGGCTGGATGCACAACAGCTGCCAAGTTGCCCAGGGCCTTTGCTTCCCCCATCAAGGCTCCCTTTGCCTGGGTCAGAAGAGATTTCGGTTCTGAGAAATTAAAGGGTAGTCAGAGGAAGGTAATCCCTGATTGTCCCCTGGTTTTTCCTGATTGAAAAAAATTCGAACTCATGAATGTGTATTCTAATGATAGCACTAGGATTTTTTTTTTAATTTAAATCATATTGTTATTTCGTTTAATACATTTGGGGATGATGCAGTCCTTTAAAATTCAACAATTCTGCCCTTGGGCAGAGTTCTTAATTAGGGAGGATTAGGCAAGCTTTTTGAAACAATGGGCAATACCATTCTTTTCCTCGCTGTGCCTGTTTCTTGTTTGGGAATTTTTGTTTTCTAAGTTAAGTGAGGCTGAAGCTGGACAATATGATTTTCAGCCCTAGTTTGATGTGTCTGACCTACTCCCAGAGGATGATGATGGTGTACATTCATCTTTGCAACCTTCTGTACACAAACTGTACATGGGCTTTCTGCCTTGTATAGCAGAAAAGGTAACAAGGTGTTTTAAAAACTAGAAAATAGTAATTGAGTTTTTCAGTGGTTTCTGGAGTAAGAACTTCACTTTATAGTAGATTTCTGCATAAATTTGAACTCTTTGTTAGGTTTTCTGCATGTTACCAATTAGGGATTTTGCAAATAGAAAAGAAACTAACTCTTTCAAGTGAAAGAAAAAAACAAACCAAACTGTTCCTTCAGCCCCATTTGGGACAGAGACCAGAACATCTTCAGGGATTTCAGGGATCTGCCAAGGAGTTGGCTTGTTTTGTTCTGCAAAGGGCAGGATAGTAAATCTTTTCAGCTGTGCAAACCATACTAACTCTGTCACAACTAATCAGCTCTGTTATTGTAGCACAAAAGCAGCCATAGACAGTATGTGAATGAGTGGGCACAGCTGTGTTCCAATAAAACTTTATTTCTAAAAATGAGTAGTGGGCCAGATTTGGCATTTGGGCTATGGTTTGCCAACCCTTGATCTAGATAGAGGGGTAACTAAGGAATAATTTCTTTAGGGGGTTTCTGTCTGATGAATCTTTTTTAACTCTATACCACCCTTGAGTTATTCTGCTGAGGATGCATTCAAATTCCTACGAAAGTCTGATTACCCCCCATTGACCAGAACAGGGCAGACTATCACAATAGGTAGACCAAGATAGGAGGAATGGTTATTTCAAGGAAAATTGGACTGCCACACATAAGGGAAAGTATGTTGGGCAGGTAGGAAAAAAATGAATGTCCCTAACCCTTTTCCTTTTCCAAAAGTCATTCTCCTTTGTTTTGTCCAGTGTAGATGATACATTTCATTCAAAGAAATGTTTGACCTGGGAAGATGTTATCATCTTAAGTGGACAGGAATATTGTTCCCAAAGCAGCCAAAATGGAAGGTCTAAAACACAGGAATGGAACTAAGCATCCCTATTAATCAAATAATGCAGAAAGATTATGTACAGTACTTCACCTCTCTATGGGGTATAGAGACTTAGGCAGGCCTAGGATTCTGGTAGTTCAAGAATGTGCAACAAGAACTGAGCACAGTGGCTCTCACCTCTAATCCCAACTCCTAAGGAGGTTGAGGCAGAAGGATCATGAGGATCACTTGAGCCCCGAAGTTCAAGGTTGCAGTGAGGTATGATCATGCCCCAGTCAGAATGACAGAGTAGGAACCTGTCTCTGAAAAAATAAAGGTACAGGCAGTTCAACTGCTTGGTTCAACCTGAGAACTATCTCAAGTAGTTCAGTGGATTCTCAGTAGGAAACAGCTGATTGGTCCCTGGGCAGCCAGTGCATTGGTTGGCCTTGGATCAGGAGTCCATCCTTGTCAGCCATCTTGGAGAGAGAGTAGCATGTATGGTTTCTGGAGTTGTTTCTTCCAGTTACTAATTGGACTGTGAGCAGCATTTTAAGTGGTAAAATAAAGCTCACAGGTGATATAATAAAGGAATGCTACAAGATTATGTTATCAAGGAAAAAAACTCAAGGGCCAAAATATGTATTACAAATCTATTTATGACATGGAAGTTACTTTCTAACATTTTAAATTATGGTCTCCAAACAAAGATAATTAAAATAATAGTTCCCTGTTTTTTATTATGTATTAAGGTGGTATTCTCAAGCAGAACTAATAAATCTATTATCCTGCTCTACTTTTAAGAATTAGACCCAATGAAAGATAAAAGCACATATATTGATTAGGGTGCCTTTTGCAATCACTTATGATATGACCAGCACAGGCAGAGACATTAAATGGTGGTCCAGTGCAATATGCAGCAAGGTGTATTCACATCCTAATATGGAACAAGTTGATAAGCAAGAAACAATGTTTGAAAGTAGAGCCTCCATAGTTGACCACCTCCCTGCACTGACCACCTCCTTAAGTTGACCTAATTTTCATAGATCAGAAATGTACCTCATGTACCAGTACAATAGGCCTACCTCCTTATGTTGACCACCTCTGTCTGTTGGCCAGTTTGTCGCAATCCCTTGGGTGGCCAACTCACAGAGCATTTACTGTATTTTGAAACAACACTACTTTGAGCTAAGGTTAGATAAAAAGCACAGATCAGCTTCAGAGCTTGGGAGCTAACAACATGCTCCCAGTCCAATTTGATTCTTGATAATTCATGGGAAATACATTGCTTTGAGGACCAGATGGTTATTTTGTAGGCAAACTGATTTTATAACTGAGTGCAGGATACCAGCAAACGCGTTAGGTTTTAAAAGATAAGGAAGTTATGGAAGGAAAAAAAAAACACTCCAGGTGTAGACAAATAAGAGAACTATGAGAAACTCGTGTGGGAAATGAACTGAAATACAAACATAAAACAGAGACAAACGTGAAAGACAGTGTGCGTGAGAAAGCACACAGCAGTCACAGAGAAGTCTGTCAAGATGGAATTCAATCACGTTCTTTGGGCAAGTAAAAAATAAACAACAAATCTTGCTACCTTTAGCCAGTGAAGGTAAGCCTGTTATAAAGGGAGAAAGGGAACATTTACCTGCTAATGCAGAGATATCTAAGTGACATTTCATGATGTTTTCCTGGAATAATTGAATGAGCTCATGCAGAAGCTTAATTTCAACCATTGGCAATTCATTAAGCATGTAATATGACCTCTGTGTTGAAAAGGAAGTCAAATGTTGGTTCTAAATAGGCACTTGGAGTTTTGAAAAGGAAAGAATTTTGAAGTAAACTTTGGTGTCCATCAACACCTCTGTTCCCCTCTGAGATGCAGAGGATAAGGGAGGACAATGAAAGGACCCATTTGGAAGCCACAAGGTTTTGTCACTCATTAGGCGGTTACCAAAGCCCCTGTGGAGGGCCTGGCGCATGCTGCAGGAGAAGCCACGTTTCTGCCCCTCAGGTGTGTTTATAAGACGTGGAGATTGGACAGACCCACTGTAGGAAGTTCTCCAGAGAGTAATTGCTTTGGGTCCCTCGTGGATAGCGAGAGAATGTTTTCTGTCACATTTGTCTCTCCCTTTTCACCCAGCTGCTTCTTTGTGTCCCTGAGATGGAGATGGAGGTGGGGATTAACTTGTTTACTGATGTGTCTAGTGTTCCAGTACCTGTGCTGGCGGGTCCCAGCGGCGCGTGGTTGTGTGTCAGGATGAAAACGGATACACGGCAAGCGACTGCGTGGAGAGGATAAAACCCGATGAGCAAAGAGCCTGTGAATCCGGCCCTTGTCCCCAGTGGGCCTATGGCAACTGGGGAGAGGTGAGCACGACCCACCCTTCTGAACATCCTCGGGAAAACACACAGAGGAGCTGTGCTGGGCAAACTGAAGTACTTTTGGTATCTTATTTTAAGGGAAAAAGACCTAGATCTAGAAGACACTTCTGGATTTGGGGTTAACTAGGAGATTTTAAAGTATACTTATTACCCCTGAGAGACAGCTTGAACACATAGGAGAAGAAGGCAAGGAGAGAATCCAGTTAAAAACTGGTTTAAGTTGTTTGTTCACCTGTGATGATTAAAACATGGGTACTTTTAAAATATTTATTAAATTGATCCATGGAGGCCTACCATCTTCTGCATAGTTTTGGGGTGCTTGTAGTATACCCTCATTCTCATGGCATAATGTCCAAATTCCTGATGAAGCCATAATAAATTTTTATGAAGTTATTATTCCTATGAAAAGATGATGTTTCATTGTAGAAGTGAATAATTGTCCATATATTCTCAAATAATGAGGTTGTTCACTTATTACCTTTTCAGTTTCCCTGCTGGAGTATTTGGGTCTCATTCCCAGCCCTGCCTCTTCTGAGCTTTATGACCTTGGCAAATGATGCAACTGCCCAGTATTTATATATCTGTAAATGGGAATGATGATAGCCCCGCTTCACAGTACTCATGACTGTTACGTAGTGGCTGTCAAATGACTAGCACATAGCCTTCAAATAATTAACTGCTATTATAAAAATGTGTTAATAATTGTTACTAATAGTACCATTATTGATAAATGGGGTTTTGAGCCTCTGTTTTGTGTTTAATTAACTAAGGCTCTATCTCTCTACCCTTGAATCCACAGAGAAAGCACATATTTATAGCTTGTTGAGTTTTTTCCTATCTTAATTGTAAGAGTTATTAAATAAAACATGAGAACGAATACCCTGGAGGCCCCAGTGCCAAGAAGGAAGAAAAGACAAATGAGAATGATGTTAGTCCACACCCTTGCCCAGCAGAAAGTGTGTGTCCACATGTCCTGGTTTCATACCCGTGACCAGTAGTCGCAGGCAGTCACAATGGGTTTTTGTTGACTTTCATTGACAATTACATCATTCTGGAGAGCTTTGCTGAAGGGAAAGGAAGTGAGGGGTGAGGCTTTGTGACTTGTCAATTGTGGGTTTCCCAAAACTCCTCGAAAAGTTCTGTCCTGTGGGGCCTGTGATTAAGCTTCTGTAATTGGATCCAAGCCAGGAGAGTACACAAATTTGCTGGGATGCTTGCTGTCAGCACAGACCAGATCATTCCAAATTCTGTGGGAGATCTGGCTTTGACACAGCAGGGAAACCAAATGTCAGTGTTCCTGGATGTGAGCACAGTAGCACTATCCAAGAAATACAACTTGTTCCTGCCTCGCAAGTTTGGATGTAGCCAGGAGTCAGGACTTTATCCAATGTTCCCATCACCCTATTTAGTCATCCTCGGGGAAAGTCATAGTTGGCCTAACATTCAGAGATAGAGTAAAATGTTTTAGCGTCATAAATTAGGCCTATGGAGAGTTCAGTCAGAGAATAGTCAGATTGGTGACAGCTTCTTACAGGTTGCCAGAAGATGATACTGGCTAAGTCATTATCTCCTTTACTTTGTATTGGGTAGTTTTTGTCTGTTTATTTTGGGGCTTTTTTTTAAATTTGTGTGGTTTTCTTTTTTTTTTCTTTTGGTTTTCTATACCTCAAATAATCTTTATCACTTGCTAATGGATTGACTTTGATCAAATTAATTAACTTCTCTGAACCTTGATTGACCCCCATAAAAGACTGGGCAAATAATTAGACTTCTACTGATGAGACAATATATGTAAAAGCTGTTAGTATGAGAAAAGAGAAAGCACTCAATAATTAACACCTACCTTTAACATTGGAGAGCTCTGTCTGTTGTACATTTCACTGTTTGTAATTTGATGTGTTTTTCATCTATCAGAGACTTACTTTGTCCAATGCCGTAATAAGAGTTTGGCTAAGAAATGTTTCTTGGGGGAAAAGAAAACTTGCTGTTCACCATTCAGACAAAATAACTGCAGCCATTCTTTCTATTCTTCCAGTGTACTAAGCTATGTGGTGGAGGCATGCGAACAAGACTGGTGGTCTGTCAGCGGTCCAACGGTGAACGGTTTCCAGATTTGAGCTGTGAAATTCTTGATAAACCTCCCGATCGTGAGCAGTGTAACACCCATGCTTGCCCACAAGACGCTGCGTGGAGTACTGGCCCTTGGAGCTCGGTACGGCCCTAACTATTAATGTTTGTTAAGCAAACTGTCTAATTGCACGGTATTCTGGGGCACTCCTCTGCGACAGATAAATGTCATACTCACCAGGGCATCCCAGAAACTATGCTATAAATAATCTAATATTTTTCTCCATATTGACGCACAATATAATTAACTTTTTATGATATTGCCAAAGTGACTTTACGGAATACGTGTACCTCATACAGGACCTGGTGCCAAGAAATAGCTGCCTTTTCCTAGAAGAACTATGTATCCACATGTATAGGGATTTCAGCAGACATTCTTTCCTTTCCTAAGCCGTCACACTTTGGACTTTCGGGGAAGGTACCTGCTTATTGAGGCCAAAGCAGTTTTTCTCTGGTGACTGTGATTTGCCTCTGTGTGACTTGGGTACCATTCTCAAAATAATCACCACAAAGACCCACAGAATAGACCAAAAAACATTTGAAAATGCAAAAGACCAGCAGTGGAATCAGTGACTCAGTGCCTTTTTATGGTGTCTGAAATGTTCTCTCTCTTCCATCAGGACAGGAAGCCTGTTTGAGACTTTTTTTTTTTTTTTTTTTTTTTGCTTTGGCCCTAGTTTTCCTATGCTATCCGCTTAGCTAGCAGCTGACATGGTGAGACAGGTTTGCCACTGTAAATACTATGCAGACTTCTGGGGCAGCTCTTGGCAAACAGAAGGATCAGCTGTGTCAAAACAATAATTTGGCTAAGTTGTGCCATAAGCTACTGGAGCCATTAGGGCTGTTTCTTGTAAATAGCATAAATGGTCCTATAAATACATTAACTGCACTGAATCCAAATTTAGTACTATCTTAAGTCATGTCCAGAGCCTTTGTATTCAGTATGGTTCTGAGGAAGTCTTAACTATTTCTGAAACCAGCTAAAGAGCAAATCAAGTAAAGTGACATGGTTAATACTTATGCTTCTAAAAGTGAAGGGTTTCAGTGTCTGAGATTGTGTCTGCAGGTACAACACCAGCTGTATAAGTTACACTGTGCTTTGTATTAAGTAGAAATCTAGAAGAATTTAAAGCATTATCTCAATTGGTATTTCAGTGGCTTATAAGGATTTTTTAAAGAGCTAAAAAAAATGCTACTCTTACATATATAGTTCACTAGGAATTATTTTGTCTACAATAATGGCACCCTCCCAAAATGAACATTTTGAAGAAGTCCAAAAATAACCCTAGAATTTCATAAACATCCTCTGACATTCCCAGCTTTCCTAATCACCTATTACATATTATTTTTCATGAAATTTTCCCTCTTGAGCTCATTATGTTTTCACCCAACCAACAGAAACACCAACAACAGAGTTATTTTTCTTTCTTTTTTTTTTTTTTTGAGGTGGAGCCTCAAGCTATCCCCCTGGGTAGAGTGCTATGGCATCACAGCTCACAGCAACCTCCAACTCCTGGGTTCAAGTGAGTCTCCTCCCAAGGAGCTGGGACTACAGGCGCCCGCCACAATGCCCAGCCATTTTTTGGTTGCAGCCATCATTGTTGTTTGACAGGCCCTGCCACCTTAGGTGTATGTGGCTGGCACCTTAGCCGCTTGAGCCATAGGCGCCGAGCCAACAGAGTTATTTTTCAAAAAGTCTACTAGCTCTTCAAAAAGTAGTATTTCATTAATTTTGACCCTCCCTCCAAAAAAATATTTTAACCCTTGTTACTCAAGACTCATTGCATTGTGGTTTGGTGAAAAAAGTCTGTATTTCCCTTCTCCAAACTCTAATTCCATTGATCCTTCCATATTATTTGGAGAAACAGGTAAAAAACATAGTCTTATAGAATTTTAAATTAATTTCCATAGCATTTTCTTCCATGAACACTTTCTACACACAGATAAAATTTTTTTAAATTTTTTTTATTTTACTTTTTTATTATTAAGTCCTTTGTACATAGATCATGAATGTATTTATGCCATTATGGGATTCAATGTGTTGATTATTTGTACAAATTGGAGTGCTTCCATCCTACTAATCAACATAGCCTTCACCTCATTTATCCAATTACAGCGTTAAGACATTTGAGTTCTATACATGATAGATCCAACTTGTACTTGCAATATGCTCCATAGGTGTGGTCCCCCTACCAACCCTCCCTCTATTGACCCACCAATTCTTTTTTTTACCCAAGATCCCACCCAAAGGATTTTTAAGGTTCTGTAAGAAGATAAATGCTTAAATTTTAAAATGTGAACTGGGAATTATTTTAACTGAAGACATAAATTTTATTTAATGTAGTCAGTCTTCCTTGGTCTGCACGTAGTTTTCTGAAGAAGAGGAAGAAAGAGAGTCTAATGCTCTCGTATGCACAAAAGCAAGTGCATGGATTTTTAAAATAGTTTTGCTATATATGTGATTTTAATGCTTTCTTTATAAAATGATCATTATTCAAATACTGGGGGTGCCAAAAGAAGTATACATATTTTAAGAGATCTTGTTGAAAGTAAAATTGATCATTTCTAAAAAGTAGACGAATTACAGGTAAAATAGATATGTGTACTATGTCTAGGTACATTTGACCAGTAATAGTACCTTTAATTCAACTTAGAAACCTAATGTGTAGATAACATCTCTTAAAATGTGTACAAATTTTTCACACCCTCTGTAAATATTTAAAACCTTTCCAGTCTAGGGGGAAGGCCACTTCTGCAAGGCTTTTTATTGTGATTTTTAAAACAAATTAAATCAAAAGGATTTTCGTTAAATAGATATGTTTGTAATATATTCCTTTTCCTAACTATGTGTGTGAGAGGACAGCTTTTCAGATTCTTACTATAGGATATTTACTTTTGAGTTTATTTCTATGGATGCTTTAGTATAATATCTTAGTAATTCTAAATTTCAGCATACCTCAGTGAATTGTGTTAATAGCCATAAAGCCACTTCTATGGTGCTTCATCCTTGTAACTGATGGTGAAATTAACAACAATAAAAAGCATATTTGAGGTGCTAACATGTTGCTTTCAACAGAAAGCAAATTAGATTTATTAGAGACCAAGAGTAGCAATTAGTCCTTCTGCCCGGTTGCTTTCTCTGCCTAAGGACTCCCACGCAGAAGACAGAGTCAGAAGGCAAGTGCTGCTGTATTTGCCCTCTCCAAGGTCAAAATGGAGATAGCCTACTTCAACACTTGCTAAAGAGCAGTGTTTAGGAAGGAGATCACTGTTAATTTGGCTTCCAGAGTTCCTAAAATGAAGCGTCTATGAACTTAGGGTTCGGGAACCTAGTATAGACTGACATTTGGTTCCACCTCAAGTCATTGCAGGTTTAAGAGTCATGATTTTCAAAAGCATCCTTCAAGAATTCAGCCTTTTCTATTTTTTAAAAATGTATCCTTGGCCCCTTTTTTTTTGGCAGTTTTTTTTGAAATACATTCTTAAGCTAACATGCTTTTTTGTCAACTCCTACAGCCAGTCCCAGGAAAATACACAGTATTCAGTGCACAAGTCCCATGGCTAGAGGGATAAATAGGAAAGAGAGCTCTATTATATCAAACCATAGCAGAAAGTAGATTAAAACTCCAGAGCATTCTAGAGTAAGCTAATTCAACTAGATAATTGCTAGGTGATACCACATCTCTGAGATGGTTCTGTCCTGTTCCTTTGTGTTCTGCCCATGTGTCTGCTTGCTGGACCACAGGGAGACTGTCGTTCTCCTTAGGAGAAATTGCTTGTTTGAGTTTTTATGACAAACCTAAAAGCGTTCTCTGAGCCTTGCTCTAGGTGCATTGGAATAATGCTTGTCCACCCAAATAATGAAAATTTATGAGCTCGTGGAGGAACTGTGCTTTTGTTTCTGCCTGGCCAACATATGAATTTGTATCTACCTCATTTTCACATTAAAGTTTGCAGCTTCTGTAGGTAGAAAGAGAAAATATTTGACATCAGTGTTTTATAACCTCACTGCATCTGTCCTGTAGAAAAAAATAACTACTGTAAATATCACCACCATGTTTTCTAAACACAGTTTTAAGCAGTCACGCCTAGTATTTCCTGAATATTTTGAGTGGTACAGATTTCTATGTGTTTATATAATAAAGCATATTTATTTTTTCATGTTATTTAATTTTATATACAATGTTAAAAATATCAGTGTTTATCAGCACACTGTAAAGGCAAGTAGGCTATGTGAATTAGAAATGAATGTATATGTTTCTTTTGGTTTTAAAAAGATAACATTTTAATTTTGTAAATTCCCTGCAACCTGTATAATCTCTCCCTCAAATCTAAGTAGCCAAGTGTAAAGCTTTATGTAATTGGATAGTTTTAAATTGTGTATTTTAAAGGGATCCTTACAAAATATTTCTGAATTGGAAATGATGCTTAGTTATATAAACAAAAATATATGAGGCTTAACATCTTGTTGGGTATTTTTTCTTTTCTAATACTGTTGTCCTGAGTCACTGAGTCTCAACTATGAAATATGAATGCTCCGTTTATTGAATTTGTAGATAATGATAAAACATAGCCAGAAGACAAAAAGAGTGATTAGAAAGAGTTCTGAACATATAAGAAAATCTGGGTACAGGAAAAAGCAAATCCAATGTGCATAAATTTGACTATGCCCTATTCTTTGTGTTCAGATAACCGTAAAAGGCTTACAACATTTGTCAATTTTGTTATTCATGTACCTGTGTTACATTTCAGAAAGCATTTGTTATTAAGAAAAATGAAGTACTATAGCAGTAAATTTGGATATTTTAAGGGAGCCTAATCAGGGAGGGAGGCAAAAAAAAAAAATCTAAATCATAGAAATGACCCTGGAGGCCTAATGATAGCTTCATTTCCCTGCTGGGCCTCCATTTCATATGGTAGTTTATTATGGTATTTGTGAGTGAATAGACCAAAATAAGGGGGTTCTTATATGAGTTAATTTTTTTAACAAGGTAAAGAATAAGATGACTTCTTCAAAGGCAATGAAGATAACAATAGCTAACCTTTAAACTGAGTATTTACTGTGTCCTGAGACAAGTTAAGCAAACACGTCTCACTGATGCTCTGGTTCTGCCCCTTGGGGAAGGTGCTGATAGGAACCTGTTTGCCAAAGTGAGGACCTACTTCAGTGACAGCACCTCAGTGTCAACATACTGACTATATAGACTTATTTTGGTAGAAAGAAATAGCCTATGGTCAGAATTAGTTTCTAAGCTCTTAACTTCAATATTATTTAGCTAATTTTGACGTTGTCCATTTGACTCCAACAACAGAAAATGCAAATTAATTATCATCATTGATAAATTCCTATAACCAGCAATTATGGAAAACATCAAATAACTGTTTAGAAAATGGCAAAACATCCCTCTCTTTCATTTTAAAGATAGAATTTTAGCCATGTTAGGAAGATTATGTTCCGATTTTGACTATAAGGAATATCACATTCAATGCATATGTATTTTTAATACCTATTATATTTTTACTAAAATGAAGACACATTTTAATCATATTGCCAGCACTTTCAAAAAAAAGAAGAGCCACATCATATGGTTGTATCAGTGTGGAATGTGAAAAATAAGACAGTTTTTTAAGGAGCAAAGTGTTACAACATATGGAGTTACAAAGTTTACTTGAGTTTGGTGTAGAACTTGTTTCCAGTGTGTTCAGAATAATCAAAACACTCACCTGTGTCTGTTTCATTGGAGATAACACTTTCCAAGCCTTTAATACTTTCTTTCAGTATTTACAGGGACTGTATGCCTCTGAAAGACTCCATTCTTACTTTCTGATAGCTGTTTCATGGTAGCTGACAGATTTCTATTTTTATGGGCTTAAAAATTCCAAACACAGAGAGGAGTAGGGTCAGGAGGGTTATTGGTTCTGAGGAGGAGTACAGGTCCTCGCCCTGACTGGTGTCATGGAGTTGCTCTTCTGAAATTGAAAGGAATAGAAACTTTGGAATGTGGAGTAGGAGGTAGAGCTTGAGGGCAGGTATAATTGGCTGGGAGGGAATCCTGGAGATTAGTGACTGATGGACAGTTGAGAAAGATTTATTTTAAGGGGGTGAGGAGGAATAAAAAACTATAGGTTATTCCTTTTTTAAAAAGCTCATTATTTTTTAACAAATACTTTTTAAGTGACTCTTGTGGGGTAGGCACTATTCTACCTGCTAAGGATACAGCTGTGACTGAGTCAGAACTAGTCATTCTAATGGGACAAGAGAAATTTTAGTATTAAATGAAGAAAATTAAACACATATAATTAAAGAACTGATACTCTGGCGGGGTGGGGGCAGTTCTGTTTGGGGGATTTTTGTTTCTATTTTGTTTTTTTGGTCTGGCCGCCCCACCATGGCCACAAAAATAAAAATAAAAATTGCTATTAGGGTATATATCTTCATGCTTGCTGGTGATGTTTATTCAATGAATATAAGTTAGCAATCCTATCCTTTAAATATTCAATTGCCTGGTCATTTTCAGTGATGAATGCTGCCTAGCCAATGCATGGAACTTTAAAAAACCTATCAGAGAATATGCTTCTATTTACCAGCACATTAGAACCTAAATGTGAGTTCAGTGGTCTGAGAGCCAGGATCAGAGGCAGCTCTGACTTTCTGCCTTCTTCCTGTGGGGCCCCCAGCCTCAGTGGGGGGAGAATACATTTCCCCTTTGTTATGCAGTGATATCAATTAAAAGATCTGGAATGTGTGCATTGCCACACCATCTTCTTTGCTTGTTGTTATTTCCTCTAAAGCGGGATGGTTGTCTGAATGAGTTTAATGGGCCGAACTTCCCTTTGCAGAAATTTATAAACTAGATAGTGGGCAGCCAAGGAAAGGATGTGCAGGGCGTAACAGGGAAAATAACTGATGTGGGCTGAACCCAGAAACCCATCATTCTCAGCAAGGTCTGCATCTCCTTTCTCCTAGGAGAGAGAGGGTGTGCCCTTGCCCCCAGAGCCCAGTACCTTCTGCAGTGATGGAAGTGTTCTCTTTTTGCTTTCCAAGATGGGAGCTGCTAGCCACCTGTGCCCCCTTGGCCAGCAGAGCCCAGTACCTTCTGCAGTGATGGAAGTGTTCTCTTTTTGCTTTCCAAGATGGGAGCTGCTAGCCACCTGTGCCCCCTTGGCCAGCAGAGCCCAGTACCTTCTGCAGTGATGGAAGTGTTCTCTTTTTGCTTTCCAAGATGGAAGCTGCTAGCCACCTGTGTCTAATGATGAGCACTTGAAATGTGGTTAAATGACAAGGGAATTGTGTTGTTGGTTTGGTTTCTTTTTACTTTACTTACTCTAAATCTAAATAGCTACGTGTAGCCAGTGACTACCACATTGGAAAAGGCAACCTTTCCAAAGGTATTGGGACACCTTTAGCAATTAATAATAAACTAGCCAAGG
This sequence comes from Otolemur garnettii, assembly GCF_000181295.1. Lineage (NCBI taxonomy): Eukaryota > Metazoa > Chordata > Mammalia > Primates > Galagidae > Otolemur > Otolemur garnettii. The sequence goes on from NW_003852410.1 coordinate 22,846,077, forward strand.
AATTAATAAACTTATGAAAATAGAATGGGGAGAAAAACCTTATGTCAGCACACAAGGAGTCCCCATGTAGGATGAATCCCTTGCATCCAATGATTAGAGTTCTCTTGCCCTTCTTGTGTTTTGTGCCTTTGTTTTGGAAAACTGGTGGGTGTTCCCTGATAGCTGGGCATTAGAAAAAACAGAGGACAGTGGAAAGAGAGCCTGTATGAACCAGCTGTCTTGAGAGTAGTAACTCCAGAGCTTTCATTGTAAAAGCAGCTGTTAAAACAAACTCTCCTCTTAATGCCTCAGAGTTCAAGTTCATCCTGGCAGTAAGTTCAGTTAAGGAGAAAGCATGTTTATATGTACAGTGGGTTGAAAAGGCAAAGCTTGATTGATGTGATTTAGTTAAAGGCAGAAGTGGAAAGCACCAGGTAGCCGCCTTACATAGAAGCTTGACTTCCAAAAGCTCATTCCCTCTTTGAAATAAAAATCTGGGGGAAGGCAGCTTTTCATAGTCACTGAACCCAGTAGGTAAAGGTGGAGTACGTTAGCTTTGTAGGGCTCTGTTTCAAAGACACATCAGAAGAAAGAAAGTTGAGGCACTATCTCCTGTATCACTGTAATTGTCATCACTTTGCAGAACTTAGCCTCTGCAGTGTTAACAAATCCTAGGGGTCCATTCATATTTATATCCTATACTAAATGTCCCCCCCAAAAAATTAAATGTATACATCAATATTGACTGTACTTTCACTAAGAATGTCATCAACTCTCTTTTTCTAGTGACCACATAAAGTGTTTTTTCTTTCCCTCTTTAGGGCAACATCCTCAATTAAATTATAATCGAGCAGGGGGTATGCTTTTTAGAAACATTAATCTAGTATGCTCAGTGTCAGTCTGTCTAAGCGCTAGAGTGAGAAATAACTTAAATAATTGTCCCTAAACCACATTCTTCTGAAATAGCTCATAAAGTGAATGAGTTGATAGATTCAGTTACCCACCAAACAGCTGATTTTTCCCCACTTAATTGTGTACAGTGTGTTTCCTCCTGTAATTTATAGGGAGGATTTTGATGTTTTTATTATAATGATTCCATATATATAGATATATAGATATATAGATATTTTTTTTTGATACAGAGTCTTACTATGTCACCCTCAGTGGAATGTCATGGTGTCACAGCTCATAGCAACTTCAAACTCTAGGGCTTAAGTGATTCTCTTGCTTCAGCCTCCCGCAGGCTCCCGCCACAACATCTGGCTATTTTGTTGTTGTTGTTGTAGTTGTCATTGTTGTTCAACAGGCCCAGGCCGGATTCGAACATGCCAGCCCCTGTTATATGTGGCTGGCACCCTAAATCACTGAGCTATGGGTGCTGAGCCAATTCCTTATATTTTGAGCATTTACTTTGTGCTAGGAATTATGCCAAGCAGTGCACCCACATTGTCTAATGGAATCCTCTCTACTTAATGAAGTCAACACCATGAGAGAAGTGAACTACTCGAATCTGGCACTTCACACTGCTGGGAAGTGGTCAAACCAGGATTTGAACCCAGAATTTTCTGACTTTCAAACCACTGATTTTAGCTCAGAGAGAATCCCCTTATGGCAATGTATAGTTGGTAAAATTATGAAATATAACCTCTGTAGAAAAAGAATGTCTACAATTTTAGATTTTTTGTTACCCAGCATGTAACTGCTTAAAACATTCTGGAAATAATTGAGGTATTTACAGATTTTGTTCAGGAGATGAGCAAGCACATTGGAGATAAATATAAGAAATTTTTTCTTTTAAAATTAAACCAGGTAAAGAGCAAGATTTAGAGTTTGAGAAAAGAGTATCAATCACACATTGGGTGACATTTAGGACATTTTTAATATACAAAGAGAAATGGAAAAACTTAGGATAATAAAAATGTTTATCCAGTAAGTATATAATTAGGATCACAGATCAAATTTTGTCAGAGATGAGATTTTGCAGATGTTTGTGGCAGTGAGATTTGTTGTAGAAAGTAAGATGTTAAAGCACTATAGGTGAATTATGAAAAATGATGAAATTAAAATTTATTAAAAAATGATCTCACACTAGTAATTCTGTTTTAAATTAAACACATTAAATGCATCGAAATGTCTTCCAAACTATTTCTTGAGCAAAAACCAAGCTACAAAAGCTGAACTTTTCTTTTAGCAATGCTGAGTCTTGTTTGTCCCCATTGGTAGGACAGTCATCCACTTTCAGTCCTGGCCTTGCATTCTCTTCCTTTCTTCACCCTTCCTTCTCTCAGGGTCTGCCCTATTCCTTAGTCCATGTGGCAGGTGAATGATAAAACATAGTTATGATTTGGGCACTTGGTAAGATAAAGAGAAGGGAATTGTAACAGGAGAAAAAACAGAATGGGTGGATTTTCTTTCTTTACCTTATCTAAGACAGAGAAAAAGATGTAGACATGGTCACATTTCAAGTGCAAATTGTTTCCCAAATCATTTAATTGCCTTAAACCTTAATTTCCTCTAGCTGATGAGGCCCACAGTTCAAGCTTAGTGCCTTACTCAAAGTAGGCACAAAGTTGAAATCAGTGAATGAATGAATGAGCCCAGCTACTCAGGAACTGAATCCCTTATCACACTGGTCTAGAAGTTTGGAAATACAGAGCTCGCTGGTAGAAGGGAATCATTAAAAAAATATATATATAGGATTGTTCAGTAGTAGTGTAAAAATAGTGATACTCTGACTTGGAGAGTCCAATGGTGTTTATGTAGGAGAGTATCCTTGATTGAAGGAGACTAGAGTTTGGGAGATGATGGGACATTATGTCCATAAATTGCTCTCCCACTGTTCAGGTAAAGTCGAAATGATAATGGATATACATAGACATATACATAGATGAAGGAGGGAATGTGGTGAAATGTTGGTGATTGGTGGCTCTCCATGAAGGTCTAAGGGAGATTGTTATGATGTTGTCACAATTTTTCTCTAAGTTTCAAATATATAAGTTTGAAAATAACTCTATAAGTTTCAAAATAACTTATTTTGAAAAATTTCTTAAAGGAACATAAATCGTTCAGAGCGTGTATTTTTCCTCACAAGGAAGGAAAGAGTAGCTCTGGATTTATTTCATAAATGTAAACATTCCTGACACATTCTAGGAAGCTGATTTTAATCTCAGATTTACACTATCGCATATAGGGTACTACACTGAGAACAGAAATAAAATCCTACGTTTCCACTGGCTTTTTCCTCATGATTTTCTCTTTTTTCTTCTCCTCTCTTCCTTCATCCCCTTCCCACTCCTGCAGCTGAAATGAAAGGAATGGTCCTTTTTGCGGGAAATCCAGACTTTCATTGGAAGTCTTGTTACTAACTTCCAGTAAATATCTGACCATACACAGATTGCCCCCTTTTTTAAATCTGCTACCAAGTCAAAGTTCAAATTCCTTTGAAAACTAAAGAGATTTTTTAAAAATGTGTGCTGTTTGTTTTCCTTGAGTTGAATAAAGAGCCCCCACCCAGCCAACTCACCTATTCTTGTGTTGCTCTTTGTCCTTTCTGAGTGAAATTATTATTTCCTACTCTTTGGTTGTCTTTGAATCAGACATGACATGTCGGGGAACCCTTTTGGGTGGAGGGTCACGGACATGATGTCAGGGAGGAAGAGCATGTTTGTCCATTGCCACTGGGATCTGCATTGTTGTGTGTGGGAATGGATTTCATGTTGCACACGTCACCTTCTCTATAGACCGGGGCTTCCCAACCTGTTTACTCTCAGCCCTTGACTTTGTTGAAGTGATATTAGGAGGCACTTCATAACTCCCGTCTGCAAAGAAGTTTTGTGTGCCCGCCACCTCCACGTCAATTAAAATCAATTCAGTTTTGAAAACTTGGTGAAGTTTCACCTGAGAACTTAGGATAATTCAATGGTTCACATTTGGGGGTGTGTGTGATATTTCCCCCTCTGTGAATATTTGGCAAGGTCTGAAGTTTTGGTTCTATGGATTTTTCATAGCAAAATTTCACTTTCCACATTCTTACAGGCATTAGGTGGGTATAGGCTACAGCATTTCTTACACATGTTTGAAACCAAATCCCTGTTTTTTAAGTCAGAGAAATCTTTGAGATTACAAAATTGTTCTGTTCCTCCCCCTCAAGGAAGAGAATTTGTTATATTTTAGAGATCAAGTTTCCACAGTTCATTATTTCCCCACTGGCTAAGGTTCTTGTTTTTATTTTTTTTAACCCATCAGAAGAAAACTACATAGGTGATCAACTTTTCCAGATGTGTGACTTTTAATTTGGTTTTTCTGTACATAAATTTCTGGGAAAGAAAGTTTCTCTAGTTCTATCTCTCTGTACCTCCTCTCGTCCATACTGCAAATCTACTTCCTTGAGAAGGTGGCCAATGCCGTATATGTTTACTAAGCCCAACCTCCATGCCACACAGATACACACATATATACTCAGAATGGCAGGTGTAACCCTGAGATCAGAGGGCCAGGGAACATTTTAGATGATGTATCTCCTGGTCCTAGGAGGAAAATCAATCTCAATTGTTTTCTTTTAAAAAGATCACTGTAACAATGGCCATAAACACTAACAGTGACTTCAAAGCTTTGACACTAGAGAAGAAATCTATTGGTAGAGGAAGGGCAAACAAGATGAACCCAAGATATTGTCATCAACCTCAGAAATTTTATGGTGGCACTTACGCTGTAATGGAACATTGGATTTTCCCCATAATGATCAAACTTCATTTGATGAAAGACCACAGAAATATTTATTAGAAAATAGACTTATATACTAGTGCCCAATATAGAAGAGATGATTCTTCATAAGGCAGTGGATGCCACCATCCAGAATTAATTAGAACATTAAATTGCCTATGTGTCAAAAGCCCTTTAAAATTAGACATTGAATTTTGACTTTTGTCCAAGTATAATCTTACCAGTGACTCTAGGCTAGGCTTGAGCACCTGCAAATCTTCCCTCAAAAAACAGGAACACACAGCTACCACCAAAGCTCGCTTCTCTGATTGAATGAGTTTCTGCACTTCACAGTCATCAACTGATGACCAGTCAGCCACATGGATTGGACTGGAAGCGGAAAAGAATAGCAAAGGCCCCCCATATATCGAACATCTGCTGTGAGCCACAGCTTGGGCCAGATGCTTTGCATGCATTATTGCTAATCCTCATATAATGCTTGCAAAATGGATCTTATTATATCCATTGTGCAGATAGGAAAATTGAGGTGCAGGGAGAAAGTTAAGCAAGTTTCCAACATTATATAATCTGTAATTCTTGGATCCAGACCTGATGGACAGCAAAAACTCATATATTTTCCCACTGCCTTTCATGGGGGTGCTTTCAAAACTTCTACAAATACTAATTTTGATTTAGAACCCATAAAAAAACCACCCCTTACCCAAGTAGAAACTGATTTAGTTCTCCTCTGCTTTGTGAAAGGCCCCCAAACCTACTCTTTGACATCTGAATGTTTCCCAAGGGTTTTTAGCCAGATTCCTGGTTTTGTTTATTTTACTTATCACAAGTCAGAGGTAGCTAAATATTTGCATTTCTGAATAGAACATTTTTATACTTGGCTTTCAAAGAAAGTCAAAAATTGGACTTGGTCACCTAGCAATCTCAGACCAAAGCTCTGAGATGGATGGACTTCCCCATAGACATTTATAGCACCCCAGAATGATGAAGATTAGTACATCTGTAAGAGAAAGTCCTGCTGAGCTAAGAAAACTACGTCTTTCTGCAGGTGTCCTGATCCTAATATCTGGGTAACAAGAGCCCTCATAAGAGATATGCTTGATGGGGGCTGGCTAGATAGTGTGTAGGAAGATGGCCATGATTTCATTCTGCTGAGTTTAACTCAGTAGAATTTGAGTTAGATGTTGGTTTTATAATCCTGGCTATCCCATACTTTCAGAACCATCTTCCAAATGAAAGAAAACTTAAAAAAAATTAAAAATATCAGTATAGAACTGAGACAATCTGTTTTGAAACACATGTGAGAGTTCAGGCTTTTGCTTTTACATGTCACTAACCAGAGTGGAGAATAAAAAATACTTGACCTTCATAAAATCCATTCTTGTCTGTTGCATTTCTTTGTATTCCATTTTCAGTCTGTTTATCTACATTTGTCCATAGGGCAAAAGTGTACTCTAATGTGGCATCTTTGGGAAGGAGAAACAATATTACATGACAGGCTATCCAGTGGAACCCATGGGAGAGCTGAACTTTCAGCATTAGTCTTACATCTGTAGGGCACTGAAGTATTCTAAGTTCCTAGCTTCTGCCTGCTGTCTATCTTGTGTTATATTCTCAGATAAATTTCCCCTTGGATGTTCCCTGTGCAGTAGTTATGTAGCTGTGAATTAAATATTAAACCATGAGAGCACTTGGCCAGTTTTGGACTGAATGGACATAAGAGATAGAGCAATAGTTATTTATTTGGTTCTGACAGTAAACCGAGCATTGTGCAGAGTGTTTGCCTAATCCTTATTCTCATGAGATAAGTGGCTCTGGGTCCTGTTCTATTGTTTATTCACCCTTTTGTGCATTCATTTGAACATTCCACAAATATTTGAGTATGTTCCCTAAACCAGGCACTGTTCTAGGCACTGTGGATATAGGAGTGAACAAAACACAAAAAGCCTAAACTGGTCAAGCCTATATTCTAGTGGATAGCAGAGACAAGCTATAAATAACAAACAAACCAAAAAAAAAGTAACATTTGTATTATGAAAGACAATGTTAAGTGTCATAGATAAAGTAGGGAAGAGGGACAGGGAATAGCATGGCAAAGGGGATGAGAACTGTAATTTCAAGGAGGTTTGGGGAATAGGTGACATTTGAGCAAGGATATGGAGGAAAGGAAAAGCAAGCCACACAGGAGTCTGCCAGTGCCATCTTAGCAATAGCAAAGTGGCCAGTGTAGCTGAATAGTTGGATAGGTAATCACAGAGGAAGCTGAGATAGATTGTGAGGCAAGGGCAGGTAGGAGAGGGTCAGACCGTTGGAAGGATCTTTGCTTTCACCTTGAGTGAGAGATAGGAAGCCGCAGTGAGTGAAGGGTGGGGGCTGAGTAGAAACATGAATTTCTTTTGAAAGGATTTCTCCGGTTTCTGAATACAGAGGAGGGCACAGGAGGAACATCTGTAGGGAGCAGGGAGACTATTACGAGGCCATTGTAGTAACTCAGATGAGAGCAGTGGCTCAGATAACAATGATCATAGGGAAAATGATGAGAAGCATTCTGATGGATCTTTAAGGTAGTGCCACCAGGCACGGTGGCTCATGCCTATAATCCTAGCACTCTGTGAGGCAGAGGCGGGAGGATTACTTGGGGTCAGGAGTCTGAGCAAGAGCAAGATCCTGTCTCTACTAAAAGAAAAAAATGGCCAGGCATCATGGCAGGTGCCTATGGTCCCAGCCACTTGGGAGGCCAAGGCAGGATGATTGCTGAGTTTGTGGCTGCAGTGAAGTATGGTGACTGTAGCCTGAGCAACAGAGCAAGACCCTATCCCCCACCCTCAGAAAAAAAGGCAGTTCTAGAGGAGAGCTGAGAGTTTGGATATGAGGTATAAGAGAAAGAATGGAGTCAAAGTGACTCGAAGTTTTTTGAACTGGGCAAGTGAAAGAATGGTTTCCATCAACTGAAATAGGAAAGTCTATAGGAAGAACAGATTTGTGGAGGAAGATTAGGATTTCTGTTTTGAATATGTTAAGTTTGACATGCATATTCATTGTCATTTCCTATCTCTGTTGTCAGAATTGGAAATTGTAGATGCTTGTGGTATAGATACACATTTTGCAGACAGTGGCAAAGGAAGAGAGAGTACTGATCAAACCAGGTCTGACTTGTCCCCAAACCGTGTTCATAACTCCCTCCCTCTTTTGACTCATTCCTTCTATTTCCATTTGAATACATCTCAGAGTAATGGAAGAATCATTTAAATTTGCAGAAAACTATCAAACACAATTTCATCTACTTTTAATGCCAAGTCTTCCATGTTGTAAGCCATTTACCTTTTCGCTGATTTTTATTTCTTCTCATCTTGTCCTTTCATACTGGTATTTTGAGCTGTTTCTTTACCAAAAGATAGGCAGGAACAGGTGACAAGAAAAGCCACAAAGGACTTGAATAATATATATTGAGAGTGACTGTCTGCTGTCTGAACTCCAATAGAGCAATGCAAAATTGGAGGACGAGCGTCTAATTCAATGATGGTTAAAATGACCTTTTCCCCTCCTAGTAAGATGTATTTCTCTGGATATAGGCTCAGATATATATATACACATCTCAGTTCTAGGGTTAATAGTAATATCCACCCAAAAGGAGATTAGTTACCTAAACTGCTTCCCAAAATCTTGTGAATTTTTCAGTATAGTGTATTTGGCATGCCAGCCTGAAAAGGTGTTCCTTTCACACCAAGCTCATAAAGGGCCAGATGGACAAAGAAAATAAGATTGGATAAGCCAATTTAGTGAAATTTGTCCTTGTGTCTTGGAAATGCCTGACTGACACATAGATAGCTTCTTTGGAAAGAGGTCAAAGTTCAAGGGGTGGACATTGTTAGGTATGTGAACATCCAGGGGCAGACTAGAAGCATTTCCAAATGTGGCTGAAGCTTCCCAGGCCTGTTCCTAACTAACAGCCTTTGGCGGTCACATAAGTCAAGTCAAGAGGGTCTGCCCTAGTGCTATTATCTATCTGCTGTCATTTCCAGGTAGCCATGAACCCTCCGTCCAGGGCCTTCCATCACAGTCCACCTTGAGAGTACCAGGAAACTTTGGTCACTGTTCCTACCAGCTGTAACTTTCCCATCAATTACTTACTCAGACGCTTCTTCACTCTCTTTGGAACAGCCGAGAGTAAGGATCCTGGAACAAATATCTCACCCACTACCCTCTCTGTCCTCCAGACTGCTTCATAAATAACCCAAGGCAGGCTCAGAGGGGGCTCTTACACTGCCATCTCCTCTTTCCTGAAAAATGCCAACATGTATTCTGCTGAAGTCAGGTTACAAATAGTCACCGTATTACCCTTGAAAAGGAAAAGAAGTCTGACAAAAATAGGCAGTGCTCTTGGGAAGAGAGGGAGCCAAGGGCACAAGAGGGTCATGGGGCACTGCATTTGGAGATTCTTTCTTTCTCTAGAAGGGGAGGAAAAGTATATTATTTTTACTCTCGCAGAAAAAGAAGAACCTCAATTTGGATTTTACATAACTAATTTAATGTTAAAATTTAATTTGCCCCCTAATATGAAGTTATTATGTTATGAGATAGGGAGGGGGGGCAACTGGAGTGTCCCTTGTCCTGGGATTCCCAGGGTAATGGGGGTGGGAGGTACCAGTCCCTCTCCATATCTCCCCTCCTTTGCTAGCCCTGCTATCTCCCTTGCTGGGCATCTGCCGGGCCACCTACTTGGCCCCTGTATTGACAGCATGTGCCTGGGCCTGCATGTGCTCCAGGAGTTGGCATGTGACTCTTAGTTCCTCTGCATAGACTTCTGTAGCATCACAAAGCCTGGGGGGATTGGGGTGCAATGGGGATGGGAGGGTGGCCTAATGCCCCATCTGGCTGCAGTGATGACCGTGACTCTCACATCCGCTCTCTTCTTTGGTGTTCCCTGCCAATCTCTCCTGGCTCTCAGCTCCTTTTCATGATAATAAGTGCCAGGGTGGTCCTAGCCACAAACAGCCATCAGGCAGGCCTGTCAGCACTGGCTTTACAGCCTGAAGTCACAGCTCTTGTTTCCTGGTAAAGCTTTCTGTCCCTTCCTCCTCAATATTTGGTCCCTCTTGCCCCTGTTCAGAGTCATTCTTGTTTTGTGAGAAGTCCTATAAAACCCCTCTAAATGGATTCATATTACCATTAAGGTAATATGCTTTTTTGATAAAGGACCGTGACAGCTCCCAAAGCCGGTAGAGTGTGGCCGGGAAGTGACTGTGTATTTCCTAATGGTCATCACAGATAATAATTCTGTGTCTCAGGCCATCGAAGAAATGACATCACAAAAACAAATGAGAATTTGCATCTCTTCCCCTGTATCTTTTATAATATCCTTTGTAATAAACATGTTTCCTTGTGGGGGGGGGATGAGAACTGTCAGTAGTTCTTGAGACAGTCAGTGCGAGCAGGGAATGATGGAATAGAAAGAGATGTGACATTCAGATGTGATGCCTTTCCTTTCCTTTGCTGAGAAGACACCTTATTAATAAGTAACAGCCTCTAAGAGAAAAGGAAGCTACAGAAGGAATCTGAACATTGATGTCTGCTCTGTGGAGTTCTCTGTGACCTTTGGAAAAGAAAGCACTTCCTCATTCACTGGTGTGAGGTTTTACCAAAGTCCTTTACCCATCAATGTGTGTGTTAGAATTTAAATCTTGGAGTTCATTATTTAAAATGTATTTTTTAAAATACTCATCTTTTTAACTTCATGGTAGATGTTCTACAAGACTCTACTGAGTAGAAGCAGTAGTAGTGGTGATGGTGACAACATGTATTATTTTTATTACATGTATGCTACCTGGCCAGTACAGAGAGTTCTGTATGCATCGTCTCGTTTAATCAGTATAATTGGCTATACATACTGCTGCTGTCCTATCTTAGAGACAGCAGATCTGAGCTGGGAGAAGCCAAGTCATTTGCCTCCCCAGGCACCATGTACAGTGTGGCAGGAGGGATTCCAGCCCAGGTCTGTCTGACTCCCAAATGTGCTACATGTTAGAGCAAAGTGAAGGCAGGCACCAGATGCTGTTTCCTTTGTTAGGACCTAGGCTCAGTCACCCCTCAGAATTTGATCTTAACTCATAATTTTTTTTCTTTTTTGAGACATAATCTTACTCTGTTGCCCCAGGCATGAGTGCTGTGGTGTCATAACTCACAGCAACCTCAAATTCCTGGGCTCAAGCAATCCTCTTTCTTCACCCTCCCAAGTAGCTGGGGCTATAGGCGTCACCATAACACCTGGCCATGTTTTTTTCTATTTTTAGTAGACACTGGGTCTCGCTTGCTCAGGCTGGTCTCGAACTCCTGAGCTCAGGCAGTCCACCCTCCTTTGCCTCCCAGAGTGTTAGAATTACAGGTGTGAGCCACTGTGCCCAGCCACTAACTCATTCTTGTTTATATTGGCCGTTGGCAGTCCCTCAAAGCCACACATACAGAATCTATACCTGCCTGGCTGTTCCTTGCCCATCACGTCAGCTCTGTGTACACACACCCAGTTGTGTCTGGTTAGCTGTGGGTTCTGAGCAGTGTGCAGAGCACCGGAGCCCGACCCCAGACTCTGAGTGTGACTGGAGCCAGATGGTGCCCCTGCTAGCGACAAAGCCTCCTCAGCCTGCGTCCCCTCTACCTTGCTTTGGGACATTTAGCATGCCTTGTCTTCTTTCCTCTAGTCTTGAATTTGTGAAATAAATAGGTAGACTGAATAATCTTTGAGATAGTTTTTCCTTGGGGATTGGCAGGCCAGAATTTACAACCTGCAGCCTTTCATTTAGTCCACAGAATTCATAATTCACTGTGTGGCATCAGGCAGGCCTCATGGGGTTGATAAATCCTGCAAAGATGGCTAAGAGAAAAGCAAGGTGTGGTTTTAGCCAAGGGGAAAGGTGGCCCTTCACTGGCAGGATTGAATATGTGCTTCTTTTGGTGGCTTCTTTGCAAGGTGCTGAAGGTGTGATGAAAAAAAAGAATCCAAGTCAGAACCGTTCACGTTGCATAGCCACTCTAAAATAGTCCTGTATTTTTTGAGATCTGCTTTCTCTTTTCACCATGGGCTGGTGGAGGTCAGCAGCCTGTTTTCTTAACCAAGCCCTCTTTCCAATATAGCTTAAAGATTAAAATGGTGGTTCTAGGGACAGAAATGCTATCTTTGAAGCCTAACTCTACTACTTCCTGGCTCTGTGACCCTGGGCAAAGGATGTCACCTGTTTGACCTTCGATCTCCATATCTGTGTAAAAGAAAACTGATAGTACATAAGCCACCAGCTGCTGTCAGGATTAAATGAGAAGCCAGTGTTCTTCAGCCCAGCATCTTAGTCACAGTATGAATGTAACGCAAGCTGCTGGTATGATTTTCAGAAATTCGGCTCAAACTGAAAGTACTCCTGGGTGGCCTTTGTGAATCTAAATAACTTATGCCAAATTAGTTCAGCATTAGCACCATGAGTCAGATTCCAGGTGGTTCTTTCTAACCTGTACAAAAACATGACATTTAGTTTATAGTACATGTCTTCTGTGATGGCTCCAGCTTTCGTATATTCATTCATTTCCATAAATATTTGTCGATGTGCTACAAAGTGGAAAGCAGTAAATAAACATGGGTGAGTTGCAGCTACTGGCTTTTTGCTATGTGACAAGCCCACATAATTTTTCCGGGTCTTTTGTTGAGCTGTGTTTGAAACTTTGATCCCTAAGCCTGTATCTTTGCATTTAAATGTGGTTCTTTCAATGGAATGGTAGGTACAGGGTGGCATCCTTTTGCCTTTCCTAGTGGTGTGACACTCATGCAGTCATCACTGGTCGCTGTAATTGGCAAAGGCAGTCCTAAACCTTGCATGTAAGCACAGCATCCTCTCTGATAACATACTTTCTGATGAAGTTTGATTTTATGCTTTGTTAAACATAGTCCAAATGAGAACAGAATGAGGAAGAGCTTATTGTTGTGATGAAAAGATGCAAATGGACATTTTTTAAATGAAGTGAAGTAAATATCATTTTTATATTCTGCAAAATTACAGGGGAAAGACCTTGAAGAGCCATTAGTCTCCTATCTCAAAACAGAGCTCTTTTCACCTATCTCAGAGAGACAGTTATCCATCTGATTGTCAAAGATGCTTAGACAAGAAGAATCTTGACTTAGCGTAGTGAAGGGTTCTAACGTGTGAGGCGTGATTCTTAGCCTTTCAGTCCTGGTTATTTCCAACCTATTTGTCACCCAGTCCTGTAGGTGGAAATGTGGACCAGTTGATCAGCATGCCCACTACACATTTCACATAGACAGAATCTCACCCATGTGGATTGCTTGGAGATGGGCATCACCCGGATGTGCAGAACCTTGCCAGACACTGTGCCAGGCGCCTCTTCTGCACCACCCATCAACCCACACGTGTCCAGCAGCTGCTGCTGCTGCTGTGTCCTGGTCTCCACCCCAGCCCATCCAGTGCTTTCTCTAAGCTCCAGCATCTTCCAGCCCCAGATAGAAGCTTCCTTCTAGCTATATTGTGTGCATCCTGACCTCCTAATTTTTTTTTTTTTTGAGACAGAGTCTCACTTTTTCCCCCCTGGGTAGAGGGCCATGGCATCACAAAGCTCACAGCAACCTCATACTCTTCTTGGGCTCAAGCAATTCTCTTGCCACAGCCTCCAAAGTAGCTGGGACTACAAGTGTCCCTCACAACACCTGGCTATTTTTTTTTTGAAGTGACATGCGTCTTACTCTTGCTCAAGCTGGTCTCAATCCCATGAGCTCAAGCAATCCTCCCGCCTCAGCCTCCCAGAATGGCAGGATTACAAGCATAAGCCACCATGCCCGGCCCCCACCTTCCCCTTCTTATTCGTCCTCGATTCCTTACAGTATCTTTACCAGCTCTGTGTGGAGCTCCATCTTCATTTGGGTATCTAGGTCCTCAGCAGCCTCAGCAACCCTGGGGATCTTATTTTCTTTGGTTCTTCACCCCTTCTAATTCAGGCAGATGCAACGGGGTGGTTTGCTGGCTTCTTCATGACTCAGAGACTGTGCCCCTCAGTATAACTGATGCAGGGTACCCCTGAAACCTGGAAAAGCAAACCAGACCCAACTCTATCCACACAGCATCCAGAGCTGCTACTACTTAAGAGAGCAAGCCTCAGGTAGAGGTTCAGAACAGACTGCCCATGTCTTGACTTTCATTTCCACTAGATGAACTGAAGTTCAAGGATTTTAAACTCTTAGACTTTGGTTAGCGGAAAGTGTTAACACAACATCTGAACAAAGCTGCACGTTCCAATTCCCCTTCAAACGGGCCACACAGAAACAAATGCCTGAAAGCCCACACACTTGGGATGCTGACCTTGGTGTTTCGAAGTAACAAGCAGAGATTACATTATTTGAGAATCTTGCTCAAAGATGGAGGGGGGAATCATTCTCTTATACAAGTTGAGTTTTTTCCCTGAGAGAGAGAGGGGGGAAAAAAAAAAGAGTACTATTGGCAAACTAGGAAGCTATTTCAGCTGCAAACATAAGGAATTAAAGTTTGTGACAGCAGAACTCTCCAATATGGAGCCAGTAAATAACACGTACTAGGTGACGCACTAAATTTAACTGTTTACCTCAGTGATGCTCATTGATATAAAAGTTAATGCCTGGGAAAGGACTGGAAATTTCCCTTAGAATATAAGAGCTGAAACTTGTATTTGTTTGATTATCAAAATGACAGCTCCTTTAAAAGTCATAATAAATCCATTAATAAGCCTGTTATATTTGAGCAGTTGCTTTTTTTCATTGGGGTAAGTTAGAACACCTTAAAAGAAGAATGTTTGCTATCAGATTATATACCTTGAAAATTTCCTTATCACCGGTAGATCTTAACAATGTTCGGCAAATAAGGTATGCCATGATTCATGCTGAAGTACTGCATTCTTTTTTTACAAGTCTTTATTCCCCAAATAAGAAAAACACACATAGGAATGGGTAGGCTATAGCTAATCCACATAATTTAAAAGTTTTTAAGCCATCATATTTAAAAACTACTTCATCCATTTTCCATTCATTAGCAGCAGATGTTGGTTGCACCTCAGGTAAATTATCAGGGAGGTTGTCGGTAATTTAACTACTTTTTATTATGCTGTTGTTGCCCCCAACAGATACGTGTCCACTTGTGTTGGAGTCATGTGGGAGGCAATACATAATGTAGGGTGGTTAGACTATTTTGAAAATACCATTGTCTCCAGTAACAGGACCTGTCTCTACTGTTGTGTGTCATTGGGTTATTGGGATAATTAATTGAGATAATGCATACAAAGTTTTCAGGCAGTGCCAGCATATAATAAATGTGAAGGAGTTGTGCCTTTTGTAATTCTATAAATTGTCTATAACTCTGTGATTTGTTGCCTGCTTTTAGGCTGTATCCTCTAATGTCCATGGTTGATTCCTAAATTAGCATTTTCATCAACTCCCTTTTTGTCCTTCATATTAAGGGACAGCTTGTTTGGACTGTTTGTATATTGAAATGAATATCCCTATAGACAGGCTTGCTTTAACTTCTTGCTGTCCATTTGATTACTCTAAGACAGCTATGTTTCTTCCTCTTAGTCAAGCATTCCCACCCATGATTCCATAAGTCCAATCTGTCTCCTAGAAATATGTATAACCTTTACTCCCAATGCTATTTCTCGAGTCTTCTCCATCTCTGTGTTATGGCTGTCTGTCCAGTTGCCCAACCCAGAAAGCTGAAAGTCATCCCTGGTGTTGCCCTTTCCTCTCCACCCCACATTGAACCCATCATTTCTGCCTAAAATGTTCCAGTTTTAAACCTACCAACTTCCCCGACCCAGGCCTTCCTCACCCTAACCCAAATACTGAACAAATACAGTAGCTTCCCAAGCACTGTCCTTCTTTCCACTCACACTGGATTCATATCTAGTCTCCACTCTGCAAAGTAAAATTTTTGAGACAAAAATCAGACCATGTTTTACTTGGGCTTGAAACTCTTCAGTGATTTTCCATCTCGTGCAGAAGGAAATCCAGACTCGTTATTATGGCCTGTGAGCTCTGCTGGTCTGACCCCAGGACCTGCCTTGGGGAGCCTTCTTCCAAGCACTCCAGCCTGCTCTGTTTCATAGGATTCGTCTCAATGGATACTCATTATAATATGCACACACACATACATAGTACATGGTATATACATATGTACTATGGTACATGCATGGTACATGGTATATATGTATGTGTGTGTGTATGTACGTATATTTTTTAGAGATGGGGTCTAACTCTGTCACTAGACTGAAATACAGTGACAAGATCACAGTTCCTTGAAAAGTTCCCGGGGCTCAAGCAATTCTCCTGCCTTACCCTCTTGAGTAGCTAATTTTTTATTTTTAATAATTTATAGAGACAGGGTCTTGCTATATTGCCCAGGCTGATATTTAACTCCTGGACTTAAGCATTTCTCCTGCCTCAACCTCCTAAAGTGCTGGGATTACAGGCTTGAGCCACCATGTCCAGCTTTTTTGTCATCATCTATCTCAGTTTCCCTCACTGTAAGCTCTATGAGGGCAGAGACTATGTGAGTTTTTTCATCACTCCTGTACTTTTTATAATTTCTGGAACATAGTAGGTGCTCAATAATGTTGAATAAACAAATGAACTCATCCCAAATTCTAATGTTGCCTGTATATTATCAAAATAACATTTTAAATATTAAAATTGGTCACTAATAATAGGGATTATCTATCCTTATTCCACTCTTAGAAATTTGTGAACTACATTCTAAAAGTCTTCTAGAATAATATCCCAAAGTCTTTGTACATATGTCAAAGCACCGTGGGTTGAAATTGTATTTGGTATAGATAGTCACACTGGGTTCCTTTCATGCCATATCCCCTAGCTCAGTGTTTGTCAACCTTTCTTAAATCTCACGGCACACTCGAACCTATAGTTAAATTTCCATGGCACACTTAAATTATGCTGATTAAAAAAAAAGTTACAAAAAGAATATACTTACTGTGCTTTGAACTTCTTTTGTAAATAATTTAATTAATGACCATTAAAATTTTTTGCAGCACACCGGTGTGCCCTGGCTGAAAATCACTGCTCTATTAAGATCTTCAGAATGACTACACTAAATCATAATACTCAAAAGATGAAAGTTCAAATCAAAACAGCAATGTTTCTATTTCCTCAAATTAAAAAGTTAAAGCCAGATGTATTAATACATGTTTTATATTTCTCTATCTGCTGCTGTTGAAATTTTTATAATGATTTGGGTTTATTAGAAAAACATCTCTGGGACATTTATGAGTGGTGTAACTTGGAGCATGCTTGGTAATAGTGGTTGAATTAAGATTAGGCTACATGTTTTACGTGGTGCTGTTTATCCATTAAGCATAAAAGGGCACATTGGGAATTTAAGTTAAAAATCACAAAGTTAGTGGAGGAAATAAATCATGACTAGAAGACAGTGGCACTTGAAAACTGTTTTCATTTCATTTTCACATTTTGTTCATTCTTAAACTCATTTCCCTCTAAAAAGCAAGAACATTATATTGGGAAATAATGTGTCTTGAAAACCTGAGCCAGCAGCTTAGGATCCTAGTGGTAATGACTTCTGTGGTCACTAATGAGGCAATGGACGTTGAGTATCTCAGCGCACTCAGTGGGGCCAGCCTCTTGCCTGTTCTACAAGAAGCTGTCATATCAAATTTTTGTCCTGATTCCCTGGGCACTTTGATTCCTAAACCTTTCTGAGAAACCTAATCTGAAATCAAAGTCAAGTTTCTTATATGTGGTCAGACAAGGTCACATTTAAAACACTTCAGTGAACCTGCAGCTCAAAGTTGAAAGGTAGTGTCTGTCTCCTGAAATTGGCACGGACTTACCTGTGAGCTTACCTTCCAGATCCTAACATGCCTTTTTCACCTCTTCCCAATGGACTGGGAAAGTGGGAGTTTATCCTCTTGCCTGGAAAACGGTTGAAGAGTTTCCTTAAATCACTTAAGAAATTAGACACAGTTGTATTTTGGAAATGTACCTTTATCCCAATCAGTGAATTACAAAGCATTTTATTCAATTAATATCTTATTATGCCATAGTATGACTACTTCAAACTACCGAATTTCATGGTAATTTTAGATTTGTGAAGTTGTATTTTTTGTTTTTTGTTTTTTGTTTTAATTTTTGGCCTAAATTATCTGGATTAATCCACACTTTTGAGTGAGCCAAAATGCCATATGGGATTGCTCTAGACCCTTTTTCCCCAGGCCCTCCTTGTTCCCTATTGAACCTTGAGATATTATCTGAAATGCAGCTGTAAAAGAGGGGGACAGTAACTCTTGTTAGGCATTGTCTTAATATTTCATGACGCCGGTTTTTTATCAAATTCCGTGTGATTAAAAAACAACAACAACCTTGCCATTGCTTTATATTGCAGTGTTCTGTCTCTTGTGGTCGAGGGCATAAACAACGAAATATTTACTGCATGGCAAAAGATGGAAGCCATTTAGAAAGTGATTACTGTAAACACCTTGGTAAGCCACATGGGCACAGAAAGTGCCGAGGAGGAAGATGCCCTAAATGGAAGGCTGGCGCTTGGAGTCAGGTGAGCAAAGCTTCTCTCCCGACTGCTTCCCCACCCATGGCCACACGGCCGACAGATACCAGCCTGTTCACCTATTTCTCTGCATGGTTTTGGCTGTATAGAGGGGAGTTCAGAGACTGTTGGGGGTGTAGGGGGGAATTGGAGTCTTTAGCTAAATAGTCAGGATACTTACGTATTAGGTGTATGACCTTGAGCTGAAGCAGCTCTTGGGGGCTTTGGAAAATACCTATAAAGGAGTGGTTGTGAAGATGAATTCTAAGAGGTAATTGGTGTCAGACATAGCACAGAGGACCCCTCAATACTTCACCGATGGCATTGTATCATTAGTCACCATTTAGAAACCCCTAATTCAGATCTCACTAAAGCTGATTGTGGCCACCTGGCAGGGATTGAGTCTTGAATTTACCTTGGAGGTTCTTAAAGAAAGGACTGTCTGTAGAATCTATTTTCTAATTTCTCTATTATTCTAGAGAAAATATTTTCTCTACCTGTTTGCTTATTTACAATAGAGGTGTGGGACAAGAGGGAGAGTTCTCTGTCATTTTCTAGCTCTGTGGCCTTGGGTGATTTGTTTAACCTTCCTGAGCCCACTTCATATGGTTCTTATGAAGATTTAATGCAATAATGAGGGCCAAGTACTCTGCAGGGGTCCTGAATCTAATAGACTCTCAAGAGTAATATTTTGTTTGGATGAGCATGATGTGTGTATGAGATGGGAAGAGAGGGGTGAGTACCCAAGACACTGATGACCGTGAGACTCCACTAATTCTAAACATTGCCAAAGCTTATCAGGCACTGGGTATGAGAGTTCCCTGCTGAATTTGAAACAGGAACTTAAAAGGCTTCTATTTACCTATAAACGGTGGGTAGGTGAACGAAAGCCATTCATAGCCAGTCCTTAGAGTAATCTCCTGACTCCACACTTGTTTATTATCTCAGCTTGGTGGAAGGAATAAGGCACAGTTTCTTTTAAAATATTCTGCATTTAATGCCGATCCTTCTCCCCACTGATCCGATTCAGTGAGGTTTTCCTGTATTCCTGGTGCTTCCAGGTTGTGGGAAATTATGCAGATGACTCCTGAGACTTGATGGAAAACTAGCTAGGTTCAAGGTGGGTGGCCTCTATCTAGCATTGATTTTCCCAGAGCCTGGACATTGATTCCTAAGGCCTCAAAGGAGCATTAGATGCAGCTATGTTAACATGGGGAGGATCTGAGAATCCTTCATTTCAACATGACTAGCAGAAAATTCCTCCTGTAACCTAAATTTTTCTTAACAGCCAGTGACTGTCTATTCCATGTCACAGAAAATCATCACCCAGCATGGTGCGTCATCCCTTTCAAGGCCTATTATTGTGTTTGTTTTAATTTAGCAAAGAATCTGTACCCAGCCAGAGCTAATACCCCCCTCTGCCTTCCTTAAGGGATCACATTCAAGACAGTATTTCATACTGGTCGTTCTTCTTCATGGTTTCTGTAAGTGACCATTGTCATCTGTAACTTCCTGCCCTGTTATTTTTGGAGCTGCTTGATTAGTGTCAAAGCCTGCAGCTAACATTATTTAAGATACCACACTAATTACCTTATCATCTTGTAGACTTTCATGCTCTTTTATTTTTCTTTATCTTTCTTGGCCTCAACTTATCTGTTTGTATTCCCCCTGAATATTAAGTTCAGAGCATGTAAGCGATGCTTAGTTTCACGGCCAATTTATTCACAACCAGAAGACAATTTAAAAATCTTGTGCTCTTTATTGGTAAACAGAGAGTGAGTTTTAATCCAGCATCGTGTGATCTTGATGGGAAGCCTAAACTTGCTTACAAAGCTGGGATGATTAGGTTTAAACCCTGGGGGGTTTTGCAAATATAAGGTAATAGGATTATCAGAATGCCTCCCCAGAAAAAAACCCACACCTGTTCAAAACATTGCTTAGAAGAGTCAAGTCACCTTTGTAGAAAATCCAAGTATACACAGTTATGTAATGCTCTGTGGCCAGCCTTAGAACCAACATCGTAGTTGGATTTGCAGAAATCAATTTTAAAAGCAGGCAAGACACTGCATGGGTTAAATATTGGTGTAACTTAGAAGTGTACCTGATGATCATCAGACCCAGTGGTTGATGGAGAAACCTGTCTGCACAGTCAAAGGTTACTGGCTTACCAGTGATTGGGTGGTAAACAGGAATGTCCCTAAGGCAGCGATATTAAACAAGAGCAATGACTGTCCTTTTGCAACAATGTTTGGGAGATTTTATATCTGGTCCTTCTGCTTTCTATGGGAAGCTATATAGTCTGGTCACCTTGTCTCCAAACTAGGAACAATAATTCATGCAATTTCTCGTCATGTTAAAATGTCTGATGATAATAAGATCTATGGAATATGGGGATAGGAGATTACTACAGCCAGACCTCTCTCTTCATCGTCTTTACCCCCAGATTGATGTTTTGAAGTTTAAAGTGGAACACCTCATTTCTCCATCCTTTGAAATCTTGAATTTGTAAAGGAAATCAGTTTTTGTGTATGTGTGTTCAGGGGAGATATCCTCAATAAAGTCTTAAAGGCTTTTCTTTTTCATCAAAAGTTTATGTTCAATTTTTTGATCCAGATCTAAGGGATATCTATGAAATTTTAGGACAAAAATCAGCATCAGATTCTTGATATAGACTGATAAAAAGAAAGGCTCTGAATTCCTATGATACAAAAACAACATTCTAGAGTAAAAAAAAAATTTTTTTTGAGACATTCTTACCTTGTCGCCCTCAGTAGAGTGCTGTGACATCACAGCTCACAGCAACCTCCAACTCCTGGGCATAGGCGATTCTCTTGCCTCAGC
The DNA here is from genome assembly GCF_000181295.1 of Otolemur garnettii. Taxonomy (NCBI): domain Eukaryota; kingdom Metazoa; phylum Chordata; class Mammalia; order Primates; family Galagidae; genus Otolemur; species Otolemur garnettii. The sequence goes on from NW_003852410.1 coordinate 22,867,202, forward strand.
CTCCCAAGGTAGCTGGGACTATAGGCACCTGCCACAACATATGGCTATTTTTTGTTGCAGTTTGGCCAGGGCTGGGTTCAAACTCGCCATATGGGGCCAGCTGGGTTCAAACTCAGTATATGGGGCCAGTGCCCTACCCTTTGAGCCACAGGCGCCACCCCAGAGTAAAAATTTTCAACTTATCCTATTCCTGTGGAAAGATATTTTTAAAAATAAAAATCGGAAATAAAAAGAATACATGATCAGATTAGAATTCAAGTAACACTTCATTCATCCATCATGAATTCATCAGTCAACCGTTCATCAATCCTGCAGGTCTTTTTCATGGTTCAATACCTTTGAGGAAAGCATGGGCCTGTCAAACAAAGGGGTGTAATGATTTAATTAACAGCTCTATTTTCTTTACAGTGACATAAAATATAATGGGATGTCTGTAGTTAGTGTTGTTTTAGATTTAGTGAAATAAGAATTCTTAAAAGACCTTCAGTGCTTTAATGCTGAAATGGAAACTGGACAATTGCATTATGAATCTACCAGCCATTCTTTAAGACTTTTCTTAGAATCTTAAGAGCATCTTAGTTGTGGTGTCTTACTCTGAAGAATTCTTTAAGTGTACAGTGGAGAAATGTGGCAAATGTATGGCTTGTGTTCTTTGAGAAATTGAGAAAACCACATACATATGGTCAGTGAGGAAAACTAGACTTCCTCCGTTTATTTTGTTTTTATTTGAACCATGAGCATTGACAGTGCATTGTTTGAATACAGCCTTCTCCTCCACACCCTCATTGATGAAACGCTAAAGACTGCACCATATTGAAAAGCTGGGCTCTAAATTCTAATCCACAGTTAACTATGCTGCGTTGCCTAAAACACATTTCACTTTTTTGTTTGCTTTTGTTGAGCTAGTGCGATTATCTCCGGGTTTTGTCTTATTTATTTGTGGAGCATTTACCTAAAACATTTATTAAAAAGTTTAAAACACATTTTATGCAAAATGCTTGGTGTAGAGCTAAAGTCTCCCTGGAGGTGATTTTGTACCCCATCGGACATTTCGAGACAGTTTTGGTTGTCACACCTTGGGGGCTGAGAGGAATGCAACTGGCATTTGTGGGTACAAACTAAGGATGCTGCTGAAGTTCCTCTGAGGTGCAGGACAGCTCCCACAACAGAGAATTATTTGGTTTAGAAGCCCTCGCATAGCATTTGGCTTATAGTAAATGCTTAGTAAAAGTTTGCTATTATTATTGTTTTTACTATTTATAATGCTTGGTTTATATAGTTATTTTTCAAGCAACCATAATTTCAGCAATGGGTGAGTTCTGCGCACTGGCATTGCAAAGTGGGGGGTGGAAAGAGATGAAACAGCTCTTGGCTCACTAGTCCAGAACTGTCAACATCTATTTTCAAACCTGCACAGAGAGACTGCATGCTGGAATGATGGCTACAGGAGGCGCAGGTTGCAAGCAGCTGCTCAGAGATTTTGCTCTGCAAACTAACTAAAAGGTGTACTGAACAGAAGAAGAAAAGTTAAATTCTCACACACACACACTCAGACACACACCACCACCTTCCCTCCCTCCAGGGTCACATAGACATCTTTCTGATTCTATTTTACTCATGGGGCTTCTACACAAATCTCTTGGAATTCGCCAAGCAAGCCTGGCTGGCTCTGTATACAACTGTTGCCCGCCTTGAGACAGCCCAGGAAGAGAAGCTGAACTCAGGGAGATAACTCTGATGTGCGGTACTCCCTATTTTGAGTGAAGATTACCATGGACGTGTTATTCAGAATGGCAGGGTTTGTACCTTGCCTTGTGTTTTAGTCATGGCAAAATTATTCAGTGTGCTATTTATTTCAAAGTTGGCTTTGACCTTGTGAAAATCAGAAGCCAGAATGACATATTGCATAATTGAAACTTCTTATGTCTTAATTTGTCTTTTGCAAAAGTATTGAATATTGTAGGAAGTGATTTTTTTTAAATGTTGGATACTTATAGATCTTAATACCTTGCCTACATTGAACCATAAGTAATTTATTCAATAACAACAGCATCAAAAAGAAATTTCATTGACTTAGTAACCTAAAAAGCAATCTTTAAGTTTTTCTTTAAGTTATTCAAACATTATGAGATTTGGGATATACATCAGCCCTATGCCAAATTCAAATTTGTTTGCAACATTATTATTCTTTCTTTGTGTTTCTATTTGGATACATTGTTCCAGAAATGCATACATACTCTTATATTTATAACCTGGAATTTAAATAGCCAAAGGGCTTTTTGGTGGAGGTTGTTTGTTGTTGATGATGCTATTTGAACATTTCTGTCACTGGTGTGGTAACTATACCATGTTACAGTTCATCCTTTGGCAGTGTAATCGAAGGGAAATATTATTCATGTAGCTCTAATGAGCATTAAATGGCCATTCTCTTAGAGACGGTCATCCCTTGTGTCCAGGAATTCTCCCATTACACCCAGGACATAATGACTTCAAAAGTCTGGTCTCTTGTGGGTCACAAACTCATTCAATCCACTTAATACAATTAAACCTAAACAATAGTAGCTATGTCGATCCAAAATATTTTCTTCTGTTCAGCGAACTTTGATGTGAACATAAGGACCCCCTCCCTGGCATAGATTCATCTGGAACAATACAATTTCCCAACCTGCCTTCTAAATAGCATCACCTATTTTCTTAAAAACTGAAGTGCAGAAAAAATTAATGTTCATCAGAATCCATTTGAGTGTGATTCTTGATAGCAAATTTCCATTAGCCTCAGAGAAAACTGAATGCTGCTGCAGGTTAATTGGACAAGAATTCCTTTCTAATTTAAAAGAGCGTGATTCTTTTCTTTAAGAAAACTTCCTCTGAGGAATATGGCTTTAATGTATGTTGAACTTGTTGTCTCAATACCAGACAAATTAATGGAAGCTGAGTTATCACAAAAAATTTGAAAATAATTTTTAATAGCTAAGTGTAATAATATGCCATTCTTTCCAAATGTTAACTTTTAATTTCTGACTGTCAAAACCTTAATAAAGACAATAATTCTTGACTTGCACATAAGTGAGATTATGAAACCCAGCAATGAAGAAATCATTAAAAAATTAATTTAGAGGAAAGTTAATTGCAGATTTAATATGGTGTTTTGCAACTTGGTCAACAAAATGTTTTAGATGATTAACAGTATTCTTCCAAGGCCAAAAAACACTAAGCCCAAGGAAATGACTTCTTTCTCTTGTCAGCTTTTATTCTTCATATACTCATCTGAGGTTGTAAATAGACACAAATACTTTCATGAATTCCATGGTTTAAAAAAAAAATCTCCTATCTCCAGGAATAGAAGCAAGAAAATAAAGAGGCTAGAGAAAATAATTCTACTTATAAGGCCCTAAAATCTTCAGTGCTTTACTCAGATCGGGTTGTGCTTTTCATCTGCCAAGACATTCTTCTTGTATTGTACTGTGTCTGTTGTTTTCAAGAACCTCAGATCCTCCAGGATAGAAATTATTTAGAATTTTCATTGCACACAGCACCCCTCCTTCTATCCAGATTGCGCTAAATGTTTTGTAATGAGCTCTACCAACCTCTCCCGTCTTCTGAGAGTTTTGTTAACTTTAGAGATTCCTCCAAACTTGAATACCTTCCTCATTCTCCAGCATCGATAAACAGTGGGTTTCCACATGTAAGATACTATCTCGGTTCCCTTTCATTGGAAATTAGTAAGCGATGTGATTGCTATGAAAGTCATTGGATTAGGAGTGCATTCCCCTCCTCTATGACCCCCGCCCCCCCAAAAAATAAATGAGCCGAAGCTCCCACTTACATCCTCTGTCTCCTCAGTGCTCCGTGTCCTGTGGCCGAGGTGTGCAGCAGAGGCATGTGAGCTGTCAGACTGGAACACACAGAATCGCCAGAGAGTCCGAGTGCAGCCCGCACCCCAGACCGGAGGCGGAACGCACCTGCCAAGGCCCACCGTGTCCTCTCTACACTTGGAGGGCAGAGGAATGGCAAGAAGTAAGTAGTAAGTAGAGCCAGGAAGGGGGCACTTGCCAGGTATTTCATGCAACCCACTTGCTCTCGTCACCACCATTCTCGAGGAAGCCAGAGCAGCCATCGAGCACAGTGACAATGCTGGCTCTTTCCCAGAAGGTTCACTGTCAGGCGCAAACATTCTCTCTGATGAGGGTGGGAGAGCTCCTCGTTTGTACGCAATTCCTACGTCTGTCTGTGTTCCTGAGCGTTCTGAGTCTGGCTGCTTCCAAAAAAAAAAAAAAAAAAAAAACTTTAACAGGCCTTGAGCCAAATGCATACAGATAACTCACAAAAGGAGAGGGAGATGGAAGGAATATTTTAAATACGTGTATACAGACTCAGTCATCCTATTAGTTTTCATAGCCACATGGCAGGCTTTAGGCAGGACCTACTCTGAACTGTTCCTCTTTCTATGACTTTGGCTGTCAAGTAGAAGATGGGCACTCATGCGAAACCCTGATTAATTAGTGAAGGATTTCTAACATTTAAAAAAATGATAGAATCTGAAGAACTGCTCAATGTACTCAGAAAAGAGACCAGACTTGTTTTACCCCTACTCCATGTTAACTTGGGAAACAGTCTGATTAGGAAGGTTAAGATGATAGTAGAAGGTAGTCTCTGTTTCTGGAACAGAAGGATGAATTATAGAAAAAGGGAGAAAGAGAATTAGAGAGCAAAGCCATGTCCCCTGATATTGGAATGGAAAAAAAATATGCTATTTCAGGTGTAGAGACAGTAAATACTAAGACAGGAATTCCCCCATCAGAAAGGATTTTTGAGAATGTAAAGAAAGGGCACAGGTGGAAGGGCAGTCATCCTGCAGCCCTCGCATGGTGCCGGGTACTTTTTGTTCATCACCTCACCTAACCTGTTTTGCCACTAGCCAAAGTGAGTATTATTATTACTATCATTCCATACTGCAGGTAGGAAAACTGAGGTTCAGAGAGTTGATGTCATTTGTCCACATACCTTGCATCTGGCAAGTGGGAAAAGCAGGACTTGAGGCTGACTCTGTTCTCTTACACCATCATGAGTGTAATCATGAGATTACAGAGAATCAGAGAATCATAACTGATTCTTTACCCTGTGGGGACCCAGCCCCCAGCCCTGTCCTCTTCCCCTTCACTCTCACACCTGAGGAATTATTTCCATTAAATTTCTTTTCTTTAGGAAACTCCCCCTCTCCGTCTACTGTTTTTTTTTGCCTGTTTTCCTTCTTTACATTTTTGTTCCTGACAGTCAGTGGCAGGGAGGAGTGCCTAAAGCAGGAGCAATTCAGGGTAATTGCACTTGAGCCACACAAGTGATTGGGAACACCACAGACTATAAAATTCTCAGACCTGGTTCATATCCTAGTCCTGCCACTTAGTAGTCAAGTGACTCAAAATAAGCATCCTTAATTTCTCTGAGCCTTGGTTTCACCATCTGTAGAATGGGGATAAAATAACTATGCAAGTTGTTCTGAGAAAATTGGATAGAGTGGAGTTATGTATCATCAGTTATGATTTGGGGACTGGTGATGTCCCATAGAAGACAGAGGAGAAGAAAGTGGTATAGAAGAAAGAGGAGGCCCCATCATCCCTCTCTCCTTGGTATGACCTCTTGATACTTTCTGTAATTCTTGTTTCAAACATACCACTGCCTACTTTCTCCCTCTCCCTCCTCATCTCATGCCATACTCAACCCTGTGTGACTGCTCCAAGGAGTGGACAGTAGAGAGTTTTCAGAAATCAGTCTCTTCTGACTGCTCCCACTTGAGCCAGCTTTTGAAAATGCTAGAGCCAGTCATGAAAATGTGAGCTCCATTTACAATTCCTTCTGAGTCTCAAGAAATGGAAAAACCTTGCCACATATGCACTGAGGAAATTCCTCTTCTCTGATCATGCAAGTCTGCCTGAAAGTTTTTGTCTTTGCATGTGCTGTGCAGATGGATCTCTTTAAAACCTTACTCAAATACTGCTGTGAAACTCCACATAAGGTTCTTAAGAAGATGAGGGTCTGACCTGGGGCCGGTTTCCTAGAGGTTAACTATTCTTAGAAAAAGAAAAGACTTTGTGAACATTGGAGAAGGAAGAATCCAGTAGTCATCCTCAGGAGAACATACATGTTATCTCACCTCCCTGCAGCCCAAGTGGAGAGTCTGAACAGGGAGAGAGACCTGGGTACAAGGGTGGATGGAGCCCCACGAGAGGTCCTCAGATGACACTGACACTGAGGCCCAGGAAAGCAGAAGTGGGGAGCTGCCCCATCAAATGCCTTTATATTCCCCAAATATGCAAGGCCTACCAGCAGCCTGCCCATCCTGTCCCTACAGCAAGCAAGAAAGCTGTGAGTGCATTTTGACTGCAGCTGGGGAAACCACCTTAATAGAGCAAGTCAGGAATAGGGGAGCCCCTGACCTGCTTGCCTGGGACAGTCCTAGTATAATTATTAATTATTCCTATTTGTATGACCAGAAGTGTCCTTGTGCATCAGTAAGTTGACTGGTCGCTTGATCAGACAGCTACCCCTCAGGTTCTCCTAAATCACAGCCATCACCTCTTCTCTTGCTCACCCCCACTCACTCAGTCACCATTTTATCTGTCTCCTGCTCAAGGCAGGTCCATGTGTTGACTTTCCTCCTAGACTTAAAGTCAGGGAGCACATCACAGTGTAGCCTTCTCGCCCACTGAATGAGATGTGCTAGAGCCCCCATCACAGAAGTGCCCTTCTCTCTCAGCGGTCATTGGCAGGTACTTCAGAGCCCTTGTTTGCCTTTTGAGTGTGCATTTTCCCTTTGTTTTCTCTTGGTGGACTATCAAAATCTCCTGGTTCATTGGTGAAATGAACTTCATACTAGGTGCCCATGGCGTTGGGCACCGTCCTTTTTGAGAAATAATTCAGGCATGTGTCTTGAGAGGAACTAGTTCTGCACATTCACCACAGTATGATCATCAGGGACATTTTGTATAGGCACACAGGTTACATACTGCATAACTCCAGGAGGTCACATTCATATAGGGTACAATGGGAATGGACAGTATCCCCTAGAGTTGAGCCCTAATACTGATGGTAATAAAAATAATAGAGTTTATTGTTTACTAAGTTATGAACCAGGAACTAGTTGAGTATTTTTATTTTAACCCTTTCCATAATGTTCTGATGTAGTAATTATATTTTTAGGCCCATTTTATATGAGGAAACTTGCACTTAGATAGGTCAATTTATCAAGTGCCCTGAAATGACTCCACTCTAGTGTTTAGCATCCTGAATTGTTGCTATCTATTTTCCTTGTTTATGTTTTCAGCTATTTAAGGTCAGGAAGCTTGTTCAACAGAATTTTCCCCTTCATTAATATAGTACAGCATTGAAAACACCTGTTGAATAAATGAATCTATGAAGAAAAAAAGGAACAAAAGGATGGATGGGTACAAGGAAAGGAGGGAGGGATAGGAGGATGGAAGGGAGAGAGGGAAGGAGAGAGGGAGGAGGGAGAGGATAGCATAATGCCTGCTAATTCATGGCCTTTCTTCTTTAACTCTTTAGAATAAGAACACTCTAAAATGACTTTTAGAACTTTCAGGCAAACTCTGTTTTTTCCTGCAACGACAGCTGTTTTATTTTCTTGTCACAATGCCATGGACAAGCTGTGCTCAAATATGTATGGCCTTTGCAGAACTGACCACCCCAGTGCTCTTCGGCCCAGTTCAGGGACTTGGGCCATTCTAAAACATATTTGAATTCTGAGGACTTTATTGAGATTAGCTGTAGAATGATTCCCAAGTTAGAAATGAGCCCAAGGTTCTTGGTCAATTAAGAAGATTTTCATGAAGTTTACAATAGAGAGTGATCACATTTCATGTGTGTACAAAGCTGGATATTAGCTCTTCATCACTCATTTCCTCATTAATTTATTAAACCGATATGTATCAATCTCTTGTGAAGTCTAGGCATTAGGCATTAGGGATGCTCCAGAAACCTTAAACCTACTGGGCATGGTGACTCGTGCCTACATTCCCAGCACTTTGGGAGGCTGAGGCATGAGGACATTTGAGGCCAACAGTTTGAGACCAGACTGGGCACCACAGCAAGACTTTGTTTCTACAAAAAAATAAACAAATTACCTGGACATGGTGGCATGGGCCTGTAGTCCCAACTACTTGGGAGGCTCAGGCAGGAGGGTCACTTGAGCCTATAAATTTGGAGTGTTTATGAGTTATGAACAAGCCACTGTACTCTAGCCTGGGTAACAGAGCAAGACCCCTATCTCTAAAAAAGCAAAAAACAAACAGACAAAAAAACACAGACCTCAAATCATCTGCTCTGAAAACCCCAAAATGCTGTGGTCATTCCTCTCCCACTTCCCCACCCGCGGCATTTCTCATCTCCAGCCCTCATGTATGCGGGGCCTCGCTGAGAATGGCCCCTTCTTCTTGCCCAGGTAACTCATACCTTCACTCCTGTTCTCACCTGTTGCCACTTGAGCCCCATCCCCTTTCAGCATTGTGGGAATTTCCCTCCTCTCGTGCTTCTGATGGCTTATGACATGCTCTGCTGTGAAACCTCCATCTGCTTACACACAAGGCAGCTCTAGTGTTAAAGCTCAGTGGTCACCAGTTAGCCAGCTGACCTAACACGTGGGACCACAGACTGGGAGTAGCTGCCACCCTAGGTGTCATAACAGGCAGAAAAGGTGGCTGGGGGCAATCGGGTAGCGTCCCAGTGCCTCGCACAGAACCTGGTCCACTGGTTCATTGAATGAGTGACGTTCAAGTTATGAAGTGTCTCCTTTTTCTGCCTCCCTTTTCCCTTGAAAATATACCGTTTGGGGAACAAAAATGTCTGAATTCTATCTACCTGACTTAAAATGAACCTTGAGATAAAGGCTGCTTTTATTTTGATTGTTTTGGTTTTTGTATTTAAAGCAATAGTAGATAAATTGATTTGCCATTACTATTTCTTGTCACATGACAATGTAATAGGGTGCATGGAACTTTGTTCCCCACTTAGTTCTGTGACATGCCTGTCCATCCACTCTCCAACAATGGTAACCTGGCACTAGAAGCCACAGATCCTTTCATCCAAAGAGAAAATCAGCAATCTTAAAAGGTAGAGCCAGTGAATATCAAGTGATTTTCGTCCCCCTATGGTTACTGAATTGCACCAAAAGACGTATTTGAGAGCATAAAGCAACTTGATTGCAATCTTTAAGAAAAGACAATATCTACCCATTGTATTAAATGATCCTTGGCCATCCCCCAGTGGCCAACCTACCTAGCTGAATAAAATAATACCTTAACCATTTATTTTAGGTCTTCTTCACCCTCAGATTTGGAAAGTTACCTTCCCTGGGTTAATTTCGGTACATTTAAAGGCACAGGTATCTTGCAGAACAGTGGCCAAACTCCCCAATTTAGCCCAGCAAGGTGATCATTTTCTTTCTGAATTATACTGAATTATAGTGTGTGATGAAATTCAAGGAGGCTGGTGGTATTACTTAAGGACTTGCTTAGAGATTTTTTTTCTAAAAGCCATAATGAAATTTGAGAAAGCCTTGGAAAATTAAAATGAGGCTAGTTGAACTTTCTGTTTTTCAGAACATAAATCATAGCAGGTTTCAGGAAGTAATATTACCAAGAGCTGATGAAAGAAGCCAGCTAATGGCATGGGCTGGATTTGTTTTCTGATTACCCAGCCCCTATGCCCTAGTTAGGATTTAAGATTCCAGGAGAAAACCCTTGCCATGTGATTTTCCAAGCTTCTGTTGACTAATTCCAAAGCACTGGGAAAGTCACTTGTTTACTTAGTTTAATTTTTAATTTGTCTCAAAGTTACATTCAGGGTAAATTTTCCCAGCTCCCTTTTCCACTATTGGCAAAATAGTTTTTATGGTAGTTAATCATTAAGACAGAAGGAGAAAGACTCAACAAGCATGAAGTATTTGGGAGTCGTCGCATTTCTGCTCAGAACTGTTACTTATTGACATAGGTTAAAGCCTTGTGGATTAGTGGAAACAGAGGGGATGCTGGGAGGTTTAGTCCAGGTTTGGTTTCTCGATAATTGTGATCTCTGAGTCACCTAAGTCCTGATTTTCTAAGGAATTACTTTTTGTGGGGGTAGTTATTTCTTCTACATCTAACTATGCAAATATTCAGATTTATAGATGAATGTTCATAGAAGCCAAAAGGGAATCACAGGCTAACTTTTTGTTTTGTTTTTAACCTTCAGTGGCCCTCTCATTTATTTTTTTTAGTGAAGAAACAAAAGCATTATCACTGAACAGTAGTTCACAGCATGCTCCAGGAAAACAGAAAACCCCCAAACCATGGAGGTCGGCCTGCACCAGGGAACCAGGCTCAGCCAGCCTCCTGCACTAGCTCCTAGCACGTTCCTCTGTGCTCACCTCACAAAGGGATCACGTTCCTCTGTGCTCACCTCACAGTGGTTCCAAGTCCTATCCGTGCTCAAAAAAAAAAAAAAAAACTTGGGAGCCTGAGGCAAGAGCATTGCCTAAGCCCAAGAGCTAGAGATTGCTATGAGCTGTGACGCCATGGCACTCTACCGAGGGTCAAAGTGAGACTCTGTCTTATGGCTCTAGATACTGAGGTTCGTTCCCATGCTGCAGAAATACTGAGTCAAGTCTGTAAGTCATGAGGCTACTAGGATCGATCAGCATAATCTTTCTGCTTCCTAAAGGGACAAGGCGGCTCACAAAGGATTCAGGGCAGGCTGTGTAACCCAGCAAGTGCACTCGTGGGTATAGACTCAAAAGAGTGGAAAATGTAAGTAAAATAGGGGTTCAGATAGCCAGAAGGGAGACAACTCAAACGTCCATCACGGATGAGTAGATAAACAAAATGTGATATATTCATATGATGGAATATTGTTGAGCCTTAAAAGGAATGAAGTACTGATATGTGCTACAATCTGGAAAGACCTTGAAAACACCACATGAGAGAAACCAGGTGGTGAAACCCATATACTAGATGATTCTCTCTCTCTCTCTCTCTCTATATATATATATATATATATGAAATACCCAGAATAGGCAAACCATAGACAAAGAAGGAGACTGGTGGTTGCTAGAAGCCGCAGGAGACAGGAATAATGAGGAATGACTGCTTAATGGGCACAGAGTTTCCTTCTAGGGTGATGAAAATGCTCCAGAATTACATAGGAGTAATGTTTGTATGGCATTGCAAATGTAATACATGCCACTGAATCGTGCATTTTAAAATGGTTAAAATAGTCAATGTTTTATTAACTCTAAAATATTTTTTTATTTTTTTAATCACACACACACAAAAAAATAACAGGGGATAATAAGAGAAAAGGCTGCCTAAGATAGGTCTGGCATCATCTTTGGGAGACTAAAATTATAAATTTTTAAAGACAATGTGCCAACAGCATACCAAAAATCACAGCAGTTAGATGGGGCCAGGGCAGCAGGGTGGGTATTCTATCCCCGGTGTACAGGAAACTTGAGGCTGTCCTTGGCACAGGTTCTGGTGAGCTCACTGGGGTGTCCCAGTCTGGTCCAGAGTCTTGAAATGTTGAATGACACACGTGCACTAGATAGAACAGACTTTGAATGAACTTTAGCAACACTGATCACTAAGGCTAAACACTGATCACTAAGGTTAAACTAGGGGAATTGCTGATGGTTACAGCAAAAAAGACAAGGAATTTGTGGATAGCGTAGAGATTGTCCTAGAAGAAAATATACCACTTGCTTATGGAAATAAATATATCTGTCCTCTCTGCTTCACTAAAAGATGTGTGACCTAAAGAAACCAAAGTCCTGGTTTCTTCATCTGCAAATTACAGATTATAGTACTCACTAAATCTCACTACTTAGCCGTCTCTGTCTTTGCTCCTATAATATAAGCTCCTCTCTGAGAACAGGGAACACGGTAGTTGTGTTTGGTCTCATCTCCACTCAGCACCCATCACAGGGCCTGGCACGTAATGGGAATTTGGTGATGAATAGTTGCTGATTGATCCAGGGAGAAGAAAAGGCTCGAGGGGGGGCACGGGAAAGCTCTGTTTGAGCAGCTGATGGGAATTATTTGTGAGAGATGAAACTTGTCATTTTGGCTCCCATGGAATAGAAAATTAAGACAAAGGGCTAGAATCTTTGAAGAGATTTGTTTAATTCCATGTTCTGATGAAATGGTCTACCTGGACAGGTAATGATGTCCCTGACACTAGAGGTATTCAGATATTTAGGTATTTAGATTCCGTCGGGTAACCATTTGGCCATAAGTTTTAAAGAGAGTCAGTGTTTGAAGGAACTAGGGGGTGGCACCTGTGGCTCAAGGAGTAGGGCGCTGGCCCCATATACAAGAGGTGGCGGGTTCAAATCTGACCCTGACCAAAAACTGCAAAAGAAAAAAAAAAAAGAAGAATTTCAGGTCCTTTCCAAACCTGAGATTCACATATTGACACGTTCATTCCTTCATTCAGACAGCTGCGTGTTAAGTGCCAGACCAGTGTTGTTAGGTGACTGGGATAAAATATGGGATTCTCAATGATCTCTACAGTCAGCAGATTGCATGTGAAAACCCCACACTGTACCCCAGAAGCACATCAATGTACATAGTTACCATTCAATAAAAAAAAAAAAAAAAAATCTCTACAGTCAGGAATCTCACAGTCTTAAATCCTATACCGACAGGAAAACCGATAATTACAGTAATAGGGCACAGTGAGTTATCCATTACCTGTCCACTTTTTGTCTTAACAGTGCACCAGGACCTGCGGGGAAGGCTCCAGGTACCGCAAGGTGGTGTGTGTGGACGAGGACAAAAGCGAGGTGCACAGCACACACTGTGACGTGGCCAGGCGGCCTGCAGACCTCGAGAGCTGTAGTTTGCAACCCTGCGAGTATGTCTGGATCACAGGAGAATGGTCGGAGGTACCATCCTGGGGAATCCGTAACTCCCTTCAGCTCAGCCATAGCCTGAGAGTGGCAAAGAGATGAGGGCAGGACTATGGGAGACAGGGGCCCACCTGCCAGTTCTGCCACTCTGAACTGGTCTTAGATAAGTCCCTCAGCCTTCTTGGGCCAGAGTCCTACATGGACAAAGTGGGGGGAGATGTATGAGATGGTTTGTAAGCTCTACGTTCTGTGATCAACTCCACATTCTGTGATCCACCTTGGTGTTCTACTGATATAAGAAAGGAAATGTTGCAGAGGGTATAAATTCATAGAATACTTTTAGATACCTAAAGAAGGGTAGGTATAAGAAAATATTATAGGGCCAAAGAGACGATAAGGAGAGGTGCAAACTGTGGCAAAATAGGTCTTTATATGCTTTGTGAAGAGAGCAGGCTTGCTCCTACTCCGGCTGAGGCCATGCGAAATGTGAGTCTGGGGTTACCAAACCTTATTTTTCAAGAGAGGATAAAAGTCTGGACTTCTATGTGAGATCTCCTCAGGCTTTTAGAGCTAAAATCTTTTATTTGAAATATTATACAGAGCAAACCATTTTCATAAGCCAGATGTGGGCTGCCCATTTAACAACCTCTGTTCCAGAGGAACAAATTAGTTTTCTGTCACATCCAAAGAATCTCAAGTGACTATTTTTTTTATATATCCTCCTGTATACAATGCCTACCTAGACACAGACACTTTTATTAATAATGAACAAATTATTAATAATTGTGCCACAGCACAATTGGAGTGGAGTGGCACAATCATAGCTTACTGGAGCCTCAAAGTCCTGGGCTCAAGTGATCCTTCCTCAGCCTACCAAGTAGCTGAGACTATAGATGCCTACCACAATATCCAGCTAATTTTTCTTAATTTTTAATTTTTGTAGAGATAGAATCTTGTTCTATTGCCCAGACTGGTCCTAAACTCCTGGCCTCCATCTCTCTTCCTGCCTCAGACTCCTAAAATATTGGGATTACAGGCATGAGCTACCACACCCAGCCAACAGCATGATTATATTATTTTCAAACCACACAATATTTTCAAATGCTAAAAAACCTGTAACATCAAAAACAACTTGTCATTTGGTCAAAAGAACTTAGAGATTTGAAAGGGAAACATCCAGTGCACAGCCAAGGTGCTAAGGACTCTGAGGTAACGTGCTTGTTATCACTAAGGGCTCTTCAGAGTTTTACTGGGCAGCAGGTTCACCTTTTAATGGGATCAATGGGACAGATATTCCCATTTAGATAACATGTGTATTGGGTGTTGAATTATTTCTGCACTAAATCTGGTCCTAAAGTCTTTTCTAACTATGCCTCCCCATCCTTCACCCTACTTCAGTGATTTTTATCTTCTGGGGAGACATTTCTGATTGTCACAACTAGAAGAGGGGGCTGCTATTGGGATGTAGGTTATTATGCAAGTTTTGAGATACACAAAAATCAAGAAATGTAAAATGTGTGCAGATGGAAACAAATGAAGCCCTCCCAGCAACACCAATAAGCCGAGCAAGTTGAAACCTGCATGGGTGAATCAGAAACAGCACTGTCAACTGGGTTTCTTAGAAGCGAAACAAGGGCCCATGACACAGTCTGTCTCAAAACTTTCGTAGTGACCCATGTATCTAGTGAGTAGAGGCCAAGGATGCTGCTAAACATCTTACAGTGTACAGGGCAGTCCCACAGCACAGTTATGGGGCCCCAGTGTCCGTGGTGCTGAGGTTGAGAAACCCTGTGCTCCTCCCCCTGCGTCTTTTCGGGATACCCTGAACAGTACTTTACACCCCTGGAGAGTAGAGTGGAGACTCAGTGTAGGTAGTTAGGAAACAGACTTGCTCCTGGCCAGCCAGAAGTATGTGGATCCAGATAAGTGATCAGAATAGTCCTTGACGTTGGGTTTGAGGCATAGGTTCAACCCATCCAGATTCCCAGGCAGCGGAGGCTCAGGAAGGGTTCCTGGGGGTGGCTTCTCTCTTCTCAGTTTGTCCCTCCTGGTCCTCATTGGGCATGGTCCCTAACTTCTGGTTCCCTAACTCCCTGTCTCCTAACTGTCCTTGCAGGAAGGACACCCCCAGCACTCATGTGGGGAGTAGTCTTCCTGTCTACCCTCTCTGTTTCCCTCCCTTTGACTGTTTGCCCCTCTGCCTCCTCTTCTTGACTTCTGGCTCAGTTCTTTTTTAGAGTTTCTGCACCTTTTACCTGGCCAAGATTGACATCCTCATTTTAGCTAATCTCTTTGTGGTGCTTTTATTTTGCTAAAAGACCTTTGGTCTTTTTCTAAAACTTGAGTCCTGTTACCCCCATAGCTTTACTATAAACTTCACCACCAAAAGATAAGACAGGAAGATTTAACACAACAACAAAAGCCTTTCTCATTTCCACAAGTTCTTGGGCATATCAGGAATTGAAAAATCTTCAAATTTATAGGCTGGAGACAGGACCTTTAGCATAGACACCGCGGCCACCAGGAAGAAAGCTGCAAGGGAAGACCTGCTCAAAGCCACTGGCACCAGAATTCCCTCTAGAAAAGCAAGTCTTGCCTTCTTTCTGGGCCCTCTGTTCATGGAGGCTCTTCGCAGTGCTCTGCTCCACATAGGAGGAGGCCTTGCGCAGACTAGCAAGGAGCCTCATCACCCTGCTGATGCCTGGGTTTCCCTAGTGAGGCCTGAAGTGTATCCTTAATACAAGGAGTCCACATTCTTATGGTTTTTATTTTGCTTCACTGTTATTTTCAGATAAGAAAAGTCACATGTGCTTGTGAGAAGCCAGGCATACACAGGAAGGCATGTGAAGTCTTAGTAAGAGCTTCCCTCCCCGGAGAGGAGCCTCTTACACTTCAGAACTCTGCTCTGAAATGGTTTGGGGGAACCACAGACAGTCAGCATTTTCCCAACATTTCAGCCAGCTCGGAGCACCTGTCCTTCCCAGCTTTTCAGAGATGTGGAGCCTGTGCCTAAAGCCTGAGCGTATTTGGAGCTGTTTCTTCAGCACATGCTTTCCTCCCACGGGGCTGGTACATGGCCAGTGAGCTGCTTTTGCTCCTGAGTTGTGAGGGTTAAGAATCATCTTAACTTGACTTCTCATGGTGTAGCTTTGTTTCAGTTAGTATGGGCCAAAGTCAGCACAGGTTAGGTACCCACAGGTTGGATAGACAGCATTTGTTTGCCATCCATCCATGCACGAAACACCCCAGGCCAGCCTTATACTCCCCTGGCCTGGTGTCAGTTGGGCCTTTGGGCATTTGAACATCAGGCAGCCAAAGAAGGAAGAAATGTGTGCAGAGCATTTCCAAGTCTCCAGCCAACTGGAAGGGAAGGCCCGAGGATGCTCTAAACGCCTCTGCCTGGACTTGTTCTCTCCTGTCACCAGGATTTCTTCAAGGAGAGACTTTACCCCAAAAAAGTAATAGAAAAAAAGGGAAAGGAAAAAACCACATAGCTTCAAGTAAGGAGGATCTCAGAGCAAAGCAGGCACCGTGACATTCTTTTTATTATTATTTCTTAAAGACGGGCTTTCGCTCTGTCACCCAGGCTGGAGTGCAGGTGCATGATCGTGATCAGTTGCAGCCTTGAACTCCTGAGCCCAAGTGGTCCTCCTGCCTCAGCCTCCTAAGTAGCTGGGACTACAGGCACACACTTCCATGCCCTGCAAATTTTTCTTATTTATTTATTTATTTATTTATTAGAGATGAGGTCTTACTATGTTGCCCAGGCTGGTCTTGAACTCCTAGCCTCAAGCCATCTTACCACCTCGGCCCCCAAAGTACTAGGATTACAGGTGTGAGCCACTGCACCCAGGTGACACTGTGGCTTCTAATTGTCCTTGATAATTGATGAAGTTGTCATTCCTCACCCCAGGAAAAGCATGACATAGCACACAGGGCATATTGTTTCCAGGGTTTCATCTGCCCCCTCCTCAGAACCTTGGGTCTGAAGAATGCTAATTCTCTACCCTCATTTTACAGAGTACCTTTGACAAAGGATCCTATGATGTTATCTGATGTTAGTGCATATAAATTTCATCAAAATGAGATGAATTGTGACTCAGTTTTATTTTTTATATAGTGTCTGATATAAAACACTTAGCAAAACTTTAAAACCCTTAAAACTTTATAAATAACTGATCACATGTCCCATCACAGAAGAGGGGACCCTAGAGAGATTATTCCTTCTTTCTGTCTGTATTGGCTGAATAGTTTTGAATGCTGTGTGTTTATGATAAAGGAGTGAAAACAACTGCATGATTTAGATAGCAAGAGTTGTAGGAAAGCAGAAAGTTGACAGGCTGGGCAAGATCTGTATCCAGGAAAAGAAAAGAGAGAAAGAAATTAAGTGGAGGGCAGATGGGAAAGCAAACAGCACCAAGTGGGGACGGAAAACAACCCCAGGGTCCGCTTTGGACCAAGTGCTTGGATTTCACAGTCGAGATGCCAGCTCATGGGGTGATTGCTGGCTCCTTTCCCCCTCTTGATTTGGAGTTCCTTGTAGATTTGGAAAAGGGCGATTTGCCAGCCAGTGCAGTTGGGCTGAAGATGCATATGGAATGAATGAGGGCTGGGACACTTTCCCCGTTTCTCTGCTGGAAACCTAGCGAAGGGGCTTAAGGCACCCCCTCTGCAGTGGAAAGGCCAGATCCGGGAGGCTCTGGGTAGGGTTACCCGTCCTCTGTGTGCTCAGGGCCTGCCGCTTGAAATGAATAAATAAGCTAATGAAGTGAGAGCTTTCTGCAGCGTTGTCACAGGGTCAGAGCTCAGTGTGGAGGTCAGGGGCCTATTGTGGGCTGTCCCCAGGAGCTGCTCCAACCTCTCCTCTCAACCCCTGTCCTCACAGTGCTCAGTGACCTGTGGAAAGGGCTACAAACAAAGGCTGGTCTCGTGCAGCGAGGTTTACACTGGGAAGGAGAATTATGAGTACAGCTACCAAACCACCATCAACTGCCCCGGCACCCAGCCCCCCAGCGTCCAGCCCTGCTTCCTGAGGGGGTGCCCCGTCTCGGCCACCTGGCGAATGGGCAACTGGGGGAGCGTAAGTAGATGACTGAGCTCTCAAATTCAACAATGTTCACTCTCAAGCCCTGCCTTAAACACTCCCTGCCTGCCCCACTCCCTGGAGTCATGTGCTTCAGGAGAGGTCCTGGTGAGAAACAGGACTTAGGATGTGCGGTGGGTGGACAGGGATGGAGGGAACCTCTTCCTGTCTGGCCGTGTGGCTTGGTGCTTTAAGCCTGGGCTCTGCAGTCAGGCAGCCTGAATCGTAATCCTTGCTCTGGTGCCTTGGGTGAATGACTTTGGGCAAGTTGCTTAACTTTTGTGTCCCTGTTTGCTCATGTGCCAAATGGGCGATTGTGATGATGAAATGATGAAATGAGTTTATAATAGGTGGAGCATTGCTAATCCAAAACTGTGAAATCTAAAATGCTCCAGAATCCTAAACTTCTTGAGTGCTGACATGATGTTCAAATGAAATGTTTCTTGGATTTTCAGATAAGAGTTGCTCAACTGGTAATAATGCACATATTCCAAAAACATGAAAAAATCTAAAATGGGAAACATTTCTGGTCCCAAACATTTCAGACAAGGGATATTCAATCTGTATATGAAAAGAACTTACATTATTTGGTAAATTTAATGGTATACATTTTTCACCACAACTTTTTTAAAGCGCTTCAAATCTGGCACTTTGTAAGAGTTACAGAATGAGCTGTTGTTGCCCCTTAGGTCGTTAAAAGTCTGTGTGTTCCAGTCCTTCTGTATGAGGACTGCTTCACTGTATTGAGGGTACAACAAGCCAGAATATTGTACTTAGGGACTGCCCTCGAAAACTGTCACAGGCCCCTGGCTATGGACTGCAAGGGTCTCTCTCTTGAAAAGTGATCAGGCAGATGACAAATTGAAAGTGGGTAGGGCTTGAATCTGGGCTCCACCATGACCTTGAATAAATTCCTTAATATTTGACCCCCCCATCTCCCACCAGTAAAATAGGATAATGGTCGTACTATCACATAGAGTTATTATGAGGCTTAAATGAAAAAAATTTATCTATGTATATGTGTGTGTGTGTATATATATATATATATAAATTACATATAATTGTATGCAATGGTATAAATGTTTTATACATACATATGTTTTTACCTGCAGAGGGTGCCAAAGTAGTATACGTATTTTAAGAAAGGAAAAAGCTGTATTAAATTGTAATGTTCGCTATGTGCTGATAGCAAAAGATTGAATACAAGTCACATTGAGCAAATCTTGGAATTGCAGGAGCCAAACATGACTTGAGTGTTACAAATTTAACACAGTTTTTCCCTTTCTTAAAACGTGTATACCTTTGTTGGCACCTCTATATATGTGTGTATAAATATGAATATATAAAGCTTGGCACAGAGGCTAGTCTATAGTAAGTGCTCAGTAAACATTAGCTGTTTGTTTTCAGCAATCCAGGATGTGGAATGATGCCGTGTAATGACATCAGGGCTCTGAGCGCCACACTGCTGGGAGCCCCAGCCTCCGGTGTTGGATCACCACAGTGCTGACTCTGGTTTGCCTTACAGTGCTCTGTGTCTTGTGGTGTTGGAGTGATGCAGAGATCTGTGCAGTGTCTAACCAGTGAGGACCAACCCAGCCACTTATGCCCCACCGATCTGAAGCCAGAAGAACGAAAAAGCTGCCATAATATTTATAACTGTAAGTTGCCCAAATGTAGCCATCCTTTTTTGCATGAAGAAAAGGTTTTCATTGTTGATTGTTTGCTCACCCTTCTTAGAAATATGGAATTTTTTTTAAGCGATCATCCCCTTTGCTAAAAACTTTTAGCCTGAACAATGCAATTCATTTCTGTTAGCGAACATCACACATCTTAAAACATCATGCCCCATTTTTGCAATTTGTGTTTTCCAGGTAAGTTACCCCAGAACTGTAACGAAGTGAAAAGACTCAAAAGTACCAGTGAAGATGGAGAATATTTCCTGGTCATCAGAGGAAAGTTTCTAAAGGTGAATGCTGGATGTTGGTTATCATGTCAAGAATGTTTCTAGAGTGAGTGATCATTGCTCTCATTGTCTTGGTTCTGAGCCACACTTCACAGGTTATTTCTGGTCTTACAGATATTCTGTGCAGGGATGCACTCCGACCGCCCCAAAGAGTATGTGACACTGGTTCATGGAGACTCTGAGAATTTCTCCGAGGTTTACGGGCACAGGTAGGAGAGCCAGGCTCATAAGAGTCCAGACACCTAGATATCCCTGAAAATACTTTCCCATTCTTACCAGAACATTCTCTGTGTAAATTAGGTTGCACAACCCCACAGAATGTCCCTACAATGGGAGCCGACGTGATGACTGCCAGTGTCGGAAGGATTACACAGCAGCTGGGTTTTCCAGTTTCCAGAAAATCAGAATAGACCTGAGCACCATGCAGATAATAAGTAAGTTCTGGGAGGTCTCATGAGGGAATGTGTTCATACTTCTCTCCATTCAGTCAGCGGGTACGTCCTGTGCAATGGCTGGTGAGAGGGTGCTAAGGATACACAGGAGGTTAAGACAGGAGCTTACAGTGCAGCAGTGACCATCCTGCGAGCAGTGTTTTGTTCCTTCTGTTCACTGCGGTATTCCCAGTGCCTGCAAAGTAGCTAGCTAGTACAGGGCAGGTGCTCCATCAGTTTGTAATGAATGAATGAATGAAGTTGATGAAAGCACATTAAAGTGGCACCATTGCAATGTGAGCCGTCAGGGAAGCATCCCAGAAAATACGACATCAAAATGGAAACCTTAAGGTCAAGTAAGTGTATTCCAGGCATCAGGATCAGTGGGGAAGGTCGAGCTGTTAGCAGAAGTGTTTAAGGGGGAGGAACAACAGGTAAGGCCCCGAGCTAAGAGAGTCATGCAGCAATGTTTACCCCACACGCGGCTCTCCCCAGCACAGGGTATGTGCTCACACAGGCATAAAACTCATGTTATCCAATCATGAATTTGCACAAGAAAAATGGAGCACAGAATTACCTTTTCTAAACTATCCCACACAGGGGCTGATTTCATACTCTGGCCCACACTGCATCTGCGTTAGGGACATTAATCATAGCAGTGGTTACGGACTGCTAAAATATCTAAGCATGTTCCTTTGAGTAGAGGAAAAAGAGAAATAATGAATAATTAATTTTTCCTCATTAATGTTATGCCCATGGTATTGCTTTACTTTCCTCTTGAACTTGATTTGTACCAAGATATTGTTAATTTCCTTCAGCCAGACTGATGAGGGCTAAAGGCAAAGGGTCTGCAGTTCTCCACTTAGAAAAACACCCTGGCTGAGACCCAGGGGTTCTGCATGCTGAGGTAGAAGGGAGCGCTCCGATTTCCCTCTCACCAAAGTGTGGTTAACTACAGAAAGATTGAGGCCTCTGGCCATTCCCAAGACACAAGGCAGGGAGATGAAAACCACCTCTGGCCTGTGGTCCCACCAGCAGAGGACTTCTGCAGAATTCTCCGTTTCACTCCTCCTTATCCATGTGCGGAGCTGATCTCAGAGACTTTAGTAGGGGTTAAAAACACGAGCTCTTGGTCAGCATTGTTTTTATTGGTTTAAAAAAAAATAGAAACTGCCATTAATAATTTCAAGATATGGGTTCTAATTGCTCCACGTTTTGGCAATAATGGTGCCTAGGCCACGGGAGGACAGATGAAACCTCAGTGATTCCAAAATCACTGGAGATGCTTTTCTGGCTCGTGTCCTTCTGGCTCTAAGCCTGCCATGCAGTGTTAGCGGGAGGTTCCCAGCCAGCCAATTACACTATGTTTAAGAGAGCTGATTGGCATAGCTATTATGTAGGAATTGATTCCAAAGTCATCGGAAACCCCCTTTGCGCTGCCACACTGTGAGGAGACAGGCAGTCGGTGCTGATAAAACCCAGGAAACAAAGGTTGTGGAACCACAGATGTCCTGAGGAAAACGCGAGAGCACGTCTGGATCCACTTCTCACTAACCCGTCTAATTGTTTCTTCTCTCCCTTCCCTCTTACTATTTTTCTTCCCTCTGTCTCCTTGTTAATATCCTATTTCTTCCCTGCCTCTTTCTCCCACTCCTCCTGTCCGCTTCCTTTAACCCAGGGGTCCTCAAACTTTTTAAACAGGGGGCCAGTTCACTGTCCCTCAGACCGTTGGAGGGCCAGACTGCAGGCCCCAGGACGAGCTGAGTCGGCTGCTAAGCAGGACAGGCAGCGGTGGCAAAAACACCTGGTGGGTGGGCTGCATGTGGCCCATGGGCGGGAGTTTGAGGACCCCTGCTTTAACCCTTTCTCTGCCCCACAGCCACGGACTTACAGTTTGCAAGGACAAGTGAAGGACATCCTGTCCCTTTCGCCACAGCCGGAGACTGCTACAGTGCTGCCAAGTGCCCACAGGTATGTCCTTGGAGACATCCCCTTTCCCAGGGACTGCTCTCCCACCTCCCCCTGACCTCAAAAGGACCCTCGGCTTGCATCCGGGGAATGCAATTAGAACACCTATTCCGGAAGGCAATTTGGCCACAGCTATCAAGAACCTCACAAATGCTCAGAGTCCAATCCCCTAATTTTACTCCAAAAAATACTTCCTAAGGAAATGATCACAGCTATATGCCTAATTTCTACATTCAGCAAAATGCTTCGATTTAGCAACAAATTCGATATCTGATGGCAAAGATGTCGTTAAACAAATTATGATGGCTAATAAAATGAATATCGTATATTCAGAGGCACACCCATAAATGCTTAAAGCCGGACTCTCAAGGGAGGGAAAAGAATCCCCTGCTTTCTAGCATTTGGTGTAGATATGCTCCCCATAACTGATTTCAGGCTGTCAATATTGTATCACTAAATGCAGAGTGGGGAAGAGACGCACACAGCGGGCTCTCAAAGCTAGTGCAATTGAGACAACACACCACTGCCAGCTCTTAACAATCCCTGTTATTGCATAATATAGGAAAATGCTTATGGGGTTAGGAAGGAAAAACAAGATGCAAAACAGTAAACGCAGTGTGATCCCATCTGTATTTTTTGAAAAATGTACAAAAAGTCTGGAAGGATTTTTGCAAAATATCAGTGGGGTATTATTGGTAAGTTTGACTTCTATTTATTTATTGTGTTTAACTTGCCTGGGTTTTCTAAATTTTTCAAAATAAGCATGAAACATTTTTTTAAATAAATATTAGACTTGGATATCCCCAAATTTGCAAGATTTATACGGGTTTTCTTTGACTTTCTCATCATAGCCAGAAATGCCTCCAGAATAGTCTTAACAATAAATCAGCTGACGTTTCCTGAGTGATCATCTTATGCCAGGCACCATCCTTGTCACTGGAGACTCACCAGTGTTCGTCTCTTAGGGAATTTATTGGAATGTTGGGGAGAAGGACAGGTAGATGAATAACCATAACATAATAATAATATTCTAAAAGTCCTCCAGGAGTACTATGACTCCCCTCTGTCACTCCTACTTCAGTTCTATAAAGTTTGCAAACCAAAGTGCAAACTCATCACGCTCTGCTGGGCCTCCTGTGCAGCTCTGGTCAAGAGCAGCCTTTCTACCCATTCTATAGCTCAACACTTCCTTGACTTTCAGAGGCGTGGCAAGTTTGAACTTGCTTTTTGAAACATGTTGCAATAGTCAGTCTGGGCTAATTTTGCAAAGCAGGGATTGGTCTTTGGAAGACGTTTCTGCATTTGGAAGGCAGAACAGAGGTAATGAATTCAGGGATTCTTGTCAGGAGGACTTGGTCACAGTTTTTTCTTTGGTTCAAATGAAGTCTTTGGAAAGCTGTGGTTAAACTTTGCCTGTGAGCTTTCACAAGCCTGGGGATTTGGGACTGGGGGATGCATTCAGACTCTCAAGCACTGTCTCCATAGGATGGATTTACCCCAACCACAGAGACCATCCAAAGACAAACACATCTGAATTTTCTTTTAACGAAGTGTTTTTTCAGCCCCAAGCTTTAGAAGAGCATTGCTAAACATTTTAGAGAAGTGAAGAGGAAGCTCTCAGGGGAGAAAGAAAATAAACAAAGGACATAATGGTAAAAAGAGCCTTTCCTCTATTACTCAGGAATTGAAACTTTTGAAGTACAGTGTTTTTAAAGCAGTTGATGGTTTCAAACACCCCCTGGTATCTGTTGCATTTTAGGGGACTAATAGATTGGCCTTGTCCTGCCTTTTTTAATTGTCTCAGGATTTTCTCGATTCCACATATGCATCCTTTGGGAAGCTTAAGTAAATGAAAAGCAATTTGCATTCATTTATTTTAATAATGCAGAGACAAATGAACTGATTGATTTGCTAAATTCTGACAAGGAAGCAGTTCCTAAATGGGAAAACTCAAAGCCCAGGAGAGGCTAATTCACATTTTTGTCCCCAGCCATTCATTCTTCAAACCTTACTGGGTACTTTTAGAATTCAATTCCTTAGACATTCACTGGGCACCAACTATACTGATGACAGATGTGAGCTTTTCCAATCAGTGTTCCAAGAAAAGGTTTGAAGAAAGCGTGCTCACTCGTCAGACTGACTCGGAGTGGGTAGCTCCTCCTTTGACCTGATGATTGCCTGGAAATCCAAGGAAGGGGATGCTGTGTTTGAGAATCCGTGTCTTCCTCTGCATCCCTTGTTGTTGCTTTGGGGATTTATCAATAAGGGTCGGGTCCCGAGAGCTTTCACCTCAAACTATAACCAGAATATATAATATATATATATATATATATATATTTTTTTTTTTTTTTTTTTTTTTTTGAGACAGAGCCTTAAGCTGTCGCCCTGGGTAGAATGCCGTAGCATAGCTCGCAGCAACCTCCAACTCCTGGGCTCAAGAGAGTCTCCTGCCTCTGCCTCCCAAGTAGCTGGGACTACAGGCACCTGACACAACGCCCGGCAATTTTTTGGTTGTAGCCATCACTGTTGTTTGGCGGGCCAGACTGGATTCGACCCCGCCACCTTGGGTGTACATGGCTGGCGCCTTAGCCACCTGAGCCACAGGTGCCAAGCCCAGAATATATTTTTGTATCCTGCAGTAGGTGTGGCACTGGTATTGATGGTGTTGCTGATGGAACATTTACCATGTAAATGAGCATTAGGCACTGTGCTCAGCCTTGGCTGCTCAGTGCAGCAGTCAGTGGCCACAGTATTCTGTGAGAACGCTCCCTTTTTAAAGATTAGGAGAATGAGAATAGACAGATTGGGGAACTTGCCCAAACCCACATAGCTACTGCCTACTAAAGGTTGTATTTGCAACTAAATGTGTCTGGAGCCATATCAGGCCATAGATGTCCTTTCTGATTCCGTTTCCAGGCAAGAATTTCAGCAACATTTTTTTTCCTTAGACCAGGATTCCTCTCTGGTCTAAGCACATCTTTTGCAAACCTTTATGGATCTTCTGGTGAAAGTATAACTCTTTTTTTTTTTTTATTGAATGGTAACTATGTACATTAATGCACTTCTGGGGTACAGTGTGGGGTTGTCACACACAATCCAAAAATAGTTCCATCAAACTGGTTAACAAAGCCTTCATGTCATTTTCTTAGTTATTGTTCTAAAACGTTCACATTCTACTCTTAGAAAGATTCACTTGTACCCTTGTAAGATAAACCTCAGAAGTGATCCCTCCAATCCCCCTCCCTCCACCCATTCCCCCTTCCCCTCTCCCTCCCCCTTCCCCGTATTCTTAGGCTGTTATTAGGTTATAGCTTACATATAAAAGGTATAAATTAGTTTCATAATAGGGGTGTGTACATTGGATACTTTTTCCTCTATTCTTGTGATACTTTGCTCAGAAGAACATTCTCCAGCTCCATCCACGTGAACATGAAAGACGTAAAGTCTCCATCTTTCTTAATGGCTGCATAGTATTCCATGGTGTACATATACTACAGTTTGTTGATCTATTCGTGGATTGATGGGCACTTGAGAAGGCATAAGTCTTAATGACCTTTCCTTTTTAAAATCAGCACCAGGACATAGTAGTTACAGTTCTGATGTCCCTTAGACTCCAAATATAAGGCTTCAGAGGCAAAGATGTCTCAGAACAGAGTTAGAAAGAACATGAGGTCTTTCCTTCTCTGGTGGCACTCAGAGCATTAAAATCTACTGAACAGGCACAGCCCTGAACTGCAGACAGCAGAGAGGGAATGGAGAGTTGATTTCCTGTTGCATTCAGGCACATCCACTCCCCCGAGAAGACAGCCCCAATAGATGTGTGTACCGAGCATGCCTGGGCCCTGGATGCCCAGATCAGCTGGGGGCATTGTCAGGAAAGAAACCAAGTCCACAGCCTGAGCCTTCTGAGAACTTCAGTGCGAGAGCAGATCAAGTCTGCCTTCTCTTGCACTACAGGTGGGACAGGCAGTCTGAGCAGTGGGAAGGATGGAGGAAGATAAGAGAGGGACCCTTGGCAACACTGTGCAGTACAAGAATCCAGTGTCCGAGGAGGCTGGGCAATGAGGACCTTTAGCTTCAGCACAGCCACAGCACAAACTCCTGGATATTGAAGCCACTAGACATAAGAGCCATCAACATCTCCACAGTATTGTCAAAAAATAATGTCCCCCCAAAATATCTTTTTTTAAATATCACCTGCTCTGTGCCAGAGAATGAATTACCTTCATTATGCCTTGAATCTGATTGCCTCTGTTCACAGGTTAAGTCTTACTAATCCATTTTACAGGTGAACTCCAGAAGGTTAAGCCCTAAGATCACCCTGGAAATAAGTTAGGAGAGTGAGGTTCTAGGATAAATTCACCCTGTACTCCAGGCTTCCTCGTTCTCAGCACTATCACTGTTGGCTGGGTAATTCTCTGTGAGGTGGGCTGTCCTGTGCACTGTAGTTATCAGCAGTGTCTGATAACTGTGACTTGTACCCACCAGATGCTTTGTGACACTTCTGCTCCCCCCCCCACGTCAAATTGCCCCCTGTTGAGAACCACTGACTAGTCCAGACAAAATTCTTTGGTTACCTCTATATGTAGGAATTCTATTATTCCCCACTTTACATTTGTGGAACCTAAGACTTCACAAGGGTTTATAAACCCTGTTCATCAATATTTATGACATTGGCCTTGACAGGAGACTTCTAAGCTACCCCCAGTCATGGAAATATCTTAATTGAGAAGCAGGTGGGTGTTATATTTATTGAGAATCTATCAAGGGGCTAGGCATATGTTAGAAATCATAGCTGATATAAATAAAGCAATACCAAGCCCCTGACCTCAGTAAGCTTATTGAAGAGATCAAACGAATACTTAGGAAACAGAAAATGCAAGGTGGATAACTAATAGTTTTGCATATCTACTAAGTTCTAGCCATAAGATACATGGCTAATTTCTTTTAGTCCTCATTACAGGGCTTGGAAGGAGTTGAGTGTTATTGCCTTCCATTTTACAGATGGACAAACCAGGTTTTAAAATGCTTAAACTAGGGCCGTGCCTGTGGCTCAAAGGAGTAGGGCGCCGGCCCCATATGCTGGAGGTGGTGGGTTCAAACACAGCCCAAGCCAAAAACTGC
>NW_003852410.1:22894685-22921989 GCF_000181295.1 Otolemur garnettii
CCCCCCCCCCCCCCCAAAAAAAAATGCTTAAAATAGCCAGGATGGAATCACAGGTGAGACAGCTTTATTCACGCCCGGGTCCCACTGGCTGTGAGCGCCACCTTACCACTGCCCTTGCTTTATGAGAGACTGTTTTCATCAGGCTGGTCAGTTTCAGAGAAAGCAGTCTGGGAGCAGGGCATGCACGTGGAACACTGGGGGGCTGAGCTGCTCACTGTGGAACAGGAAGCCTCGCTGAGAAACTATTTCAGATGCCTTTGCCAAGTCATTTTTGAGAGAAACAAAGACAACTGGAGAAAGGAAAGAGAAAGCGTCTCTTTGCTGCACCATCTCCTTAACACTACGAAAGCACCAGGGGCACGTTGAGAAAGGCACCCTGGGAGTGGTGTGGGAGATGGGGCCAGGAGTTTCCCACTCCGAGTCCCAGGTGGTCTTGAGCAGGCCAACCGTGCCCTCTGCTGGCCGCTCCGGGGAAAGCGCCTTGGCTTTGAAGTCCCGCCCTGCTGTGCTTAGAACGCGGTGTGCTCATCGCCCCAGGGAGCTGGAAGCCCAGGAAGCTTTGGCAGTGAGATCTTGTTAGAAAAATTACACTGTGACATTTTGTTCCTGAAGGAATCTGATAATTGTGAGTAACACCAGGATTGCTGTGTTAGAGAGGGCGAATGGAGCTGGTTGGAAGCAAGGACTTTGAAGTCAGGAAGATCGGAGTTAGACTCTTAACCGGATCCTAGAGAAGTTAATCACCTCTGCTAAAGCCTCAGTTTCCCCGTCTGTAAAGAAAACTCCCTTCATTGAGCTCTTGTGAGGGCAAACGAGAAGATGTGTGAAAAATGCGTGATCCTGACAAAAAACAAAACACTCTCAATAATTACTAGTTATAATTAATATTCTTACCTTTCCAAAGTACCTTTACTGTTCGGGATGTCGTGTGGACTACAAATCTTTTCTTGGTCCTTTTTTCCAGGGTCGTTTTAGCATCAACCTTTATGGAACTGGCCTGTCTGTTACGGAATCTGCTAGATGGATATCACAAGGGAATTATGCTGTCTCTGACATTAAGAGGTCACCGGTAAGGTTACCAATGGGGTGGAGGGTGACTTTTGTTTCCTTTCTCTCTGCTTTTCTTTCTCCTTTCCTTTTTTTTTTTTTTTTCTCTTTCTTTTCATGCGTGGTGGTGCTGCTGAAGGAAGCAGCCAGCTTTCCCACTTAGACAAACCATTTTGCAAAGTGTTAAGAAGAAAATTTAGGAAATACTAAGGGTGAAATGTTTCCATGTGAGTTGAGAGGGGTTCACATGTGAACCAGCCAAGTAATTAGAAAAACTGCCTGCCCAGGAAGCAAAAAGCAGGAGGAAACCTCCTCCAGTGAGTGTGTGGCCCCGACATACTGCAGTTAGACACCCTGTGGCTCACTTTGTCAACCTAAAGGAAATAATCTTGTTTTAGAAAAACTTAAATGAGGCTGGAAGAAACGGACAATTTATCAGATGACGGGTCTGGAGAATTAGAAATACATGCAGAGCTTCCACAATAATCTGTTTTCATACTCTAAAATGTGACTGCTTTAGGTGAGGTCCACACAAGCTCATCAGCATCAGCTGGGAGCTTGCAGGAAATGCAGGTTCTGTGGCCCCCGAGCTACTGAGTCAGGATCCACAGCCGTACTGAAATCCTGAGCACAGTACAACTTCAATGTGGGACTATACAGGTAGTTCCCAACTTATGGTGGTTTGACTTGACTTTTTACATTTTTACTTTATTTTTTGAGACAGAATCTCACTGTGCCACCCTCACTAGAGTGCCGTAGCATCATAACTCATAGCGACCTCAAACTCTTGGGCTCAAGCAATCCTCTTGCCGTAGCCTCCCGAGTAGCTGGGATTACAGACACCTGCCCTGGTGCCTGGCTAGTTTTCTCTATTTTTAGAGATGGGGTCTCACTCTTGCTCAGGCTGGTCTTGAACTACTGAGTACAGATGTTCCAGCCACTTCTGTCTCCCAGGATGCCGGCACTGGATTACAGGCATGAGCCACCGCACCCAGCCGTTTTTTTAATTTTTATGATGGTGCAGAAACTATACACATTCAGTAGAAACCGTACCTTGAGTAGCCATACCACTCTGTTTTTCATTTTCAGGGCAATATTTATTCAATTGCATGTGATATTCACCACTATTTTTTTTAATTTCAGATTGATATGAGGGTACAGACAATTAGGTTATAATGTCTGGGTTTTTTAGGTAGAGTCCCTGTTGTAGTTGTGTCCCATACCCAGGAGGTGTGCCACATACCCTTACACTGTACCCGTTAGGCAGGAGCATACCAATACCCCTGCCTCCCTCCCCTCCTCTCTCCCCCTCCCCCCAACTTGAATTAAATTGAGTTTTTCTCTTGTCTACACTTTATTATGAGACAGACTATTGTTAGATGATTCTGCCCATCTGCAGGCTAATGTATATGTTCTGAGCATGCTTAAGGTAAGCTAGTCTAAGCTATGGTCTTTGGTGGATTAGGTGTGTAAAATACATTTTCAACTTATGATACTTTCTACTTATAATGGGTTATTGGGACACAGCCCCATCATATGTGGAGGGGCATCTCGACTATATGCTGTTTCTCACCCTGGCTGTTCAAAATGCACGTGCCCAGGTCCCTTCCGCCCAGGTTAACTGAATAGAAATCTCTGAGATTGGGGCCCTGCAGAGGTAGAATTTAAAACTCCCTCAGATTATTCAAATGTACAGCCGGGACAAAAACCTTAGAGACTTCCCTCTGAATTTCTGACAATGTGCAGCAAGAACCTGGCTGGCCAACAGGCAGGTGTAAGGTTACCAAGCATGAACCATTCCCCATCCTGGCCTCAGTGATGAGCCCTGCCTGGGGGGTTCTCCCCTGCCCTCAGAAATGTGAGTAGGGGCAGAAAAGGGGGATATTATTCCAAAGTAGAGTTGCCAAATAAAATACCGGATACCCAGTTATATTTGAATTTTAAATAAACAATGAACATTCTTTTACTGTAAATAGTTGTGATCAGTGCATGGGACTTCAAATTTAACTGAGCATCCTGTATTTTTATTTGCTCAATCTGGCAATGTTATCAAAGACATTTCTACCTAATCAAAATTAGGATGAAGTAGCTAAACCTATTTCCAACCTCACCCCTAAGAGAGAAAATGCCCAATCATGACTACACAGGAAAATTTATTAGTTTTTTCCTAGCTGCCAGGGTTAAATTTGTGTCTATGAAAAACCATCTAGGTCTATTAGTGACCTCAAATCTGATGAACTAACTAAACGACCATATTTATTGCTCACAAATGAATTGTTAAATTTTTTTTTCTTGCACAAAAAAGAATAAAGGTAGCTGAGAGACAGTGCATGTGTTTTGAGACAGGCTCCAAAATAACAGTGTTCTCTCCCCACCCTTTGCCTCTAAAATCTAGGCATTGTTTGTTTTTTTAATTGACAAATAAACATTGGTATATTTTTATGGTATACAACATGATGTTTTGAAATATACTGTGCATTATGTTTCAATGACCCAAAACAAAGGCATTAACGGTCTAAAACATGGTTGTAGGAAACCCATCTATAATAAACTGTGCAACATTACTTGTAATTCTATCCCTTAGCCTTTTAGCACAGTTTCAGCCAGAAACTAAAAATAATTAAAGCTGGGAGCGCCACCTTCTGGAGAGAAAGATTACACTGGTTGTTACCCAAGCCTGTAGGGACAGCTAGCTATTCTGGAGATGGTTTCTGGCAGCAATGCCGGGGTGGGGGGGTGGGAGTTTGTTTTTGCCTTTTTTTTTTTTTATCTTAGTATTCTATGCCAGCTCAGAAAGCCTGAGCTCAAAACTAATCTCAAGGGCCCATGGAGCACTCTTTACTGAGCACTCTTTAGCTCCTGGCTGCCTGGAGAACTACCCCCCATACCCCGATGCATTTAGAAAAAATTGTAGAATATTGTGTTTCCTTCCTGAAGAGCCGCAGTAAGTGTTAGCATATGAGGTTGGAATAAAATATACAGGACAGAAACCTGTGGCTTTACTTGAACTGCTTTGTTACAACCATAAAGGAGTGACTCTCAGACTCCTGCGTCACATCACCTGCAGGGTTTGTGAAAGCAGTCAATCTGAAGAGAGGCTGGAATTTACATTTCTTACCATTTCTCAGGGGGTGCTGGTGCTCCGGATATGCGGCTGAAATTTAAGGAACCACTGACCTAAATTAATCCAACCACAAAATCTTGTTTTCAAAGTTATACCTTTGAGTTTCCCCAAATAACCAGAGTCCCAAGGAACATACTTTGGAGTAGTGCCGTATCCTGCTCCCCTCAAAACCTACCACCATATCCCCCTGGGGGACTGACCCAGTCTCCTCACTGACGCTCAGACCTTGCCTGAGTTATAAAGCTCTTTTCTCTAAACAGCTCGGTTTTGGTTCAGCCCTTAAATAATCATTTTTCACTTTTTTTTCTTTTTCTGCTGGGATGTATAGAGGGAAAAAAACACAATGAAAATCTCCATTCCATAAACCACCTTGGCAATGAAATGTTTTTCCCCAAGCAAAACTAAAAGCTCTGTGGAGCATTCCAAAGGTCTCCATATATAAGAAAGTTAACAAACTCATATATTTTAATATTTTTATATTTTGTATCAACACATACAGAAATATTTTGTAAAGTTTTATAATTAATATTTTCTAAATAATGGTACTATAATTTCCTATTTTCTGAATGTATGTGTGGCAACCTTTGGGATACCCTGTAGTCATTTGGGGTAAAACTGGATCTCCAGTGCCCCAGAGAAGACAGAGATGCTATCTCACTGGCGGGGGCAGAGCTGGTCACAGTAAGTCCAATATCAAGTTCACTGTTGGTGCCCCTGTGTGAAATAGAAAGAACTCTCCAATTTTTAGCTAATAAAAATAATCATGATTATAATTAAAATAGCTATTATATATTGAGCAGTTTGCATGTAAAAAAATCTGTTTTCCAACTATGCCTTCACCAGGGGTTTGGGATAGCAAGTTGGGAATGAGGTCAAGTTCTAGGGAGATTGAAAAGGTAGTGGGCCTGGCTTAGCAACCTACCGCAGGCCCAGGCCTTTGTGCTGCTGTGATAGCCCTCAGTGGCTGTGGAGCTTAGAGGTAAAGCCCACAGACTCTGAAGTCTTTCTCAATTTTCACTCACTAGCTCTGCTATTTTGGACATACTATTTAACTTCTAGAGGGTTGGGGACTCATCTATAAAATAGGGATTAGAATGACCCTTATTTTATTGGGGTTTTTAATTGACAAATAATCATTGTACATATTCACAGTGTACAGAGTGATGGTTCGATACACACATCACATACCAA
This sequence comes from Otolemur garnettii, assembly GCF_000181295.1. Taxonomy (NCBI): domain Eukaryota; kingdom Metazoa; phylum Chordata; class Mammalia; order Primates; family Galagidae; genus Otolemur; species Otolemur garnettii. Next base: position 22,900,048 of record NW_003852410.1, read on the forward strand.
TCAGATGAGGGCAATTTGGTATCACTTAGCATATCTCTCCCTCTCCCTCCAGCCTCTAGTGTTCTCTGCTCTACTTTTGGCTTCTGTGGTCAATGTTTTTAGCTTCCTCATATGAGTGAGAACATACGGTGTTTAACTTTCTCTGCCCACCTTATTCACTTCACACGGTGTCTGATGTCCTCCAGCATCGTCCGAGTTGTCACGGACAACAGGATTTCATTCTTCGTTATGGCTGAAGAGTAATCCATTTTGTATATGTACTACATTTTCTGTAACTATTCATCTATTTGTCGGCACCCGGTTCTTTTGAACCATAAATGGAATAAGAATGCACAGCTGTTGGCATGTTACGGGGCAAAGACCAGGGAGACACGAGTATTAGCTATTAATGTTATGACGTTTTCATAGCCCCAGTACCTGCCTTGTGGGTTCAGAAGTTGGCCCAGGTGAGTAAGGAAGGGACTCACTGGAGATATTTAATAGCTCATGGAAGGATGTAGGACTCTGGTGTGAGCCAGGGCTGAGCCTGTGTCTGGCTCGCACCCCAGCCTGGCAGTGAGTTGTGTGGGACACCTTTTTGGTCAGCAGGTGGACTTCCGGGCAGATGCTCTGTCTGCACCTGCTCAGCTCAGGATCTAACGAGTTTCTCCTCAGTTTGCTTAGATTGCTGCATGTGAAGCAGGCAGGCAGAAAGGGGATCGAGGCCCAAGATCCAAGTCCCATTCTCAGAGCTGCCCATCTGGGTCTCTTCCAGGGAGAATGTTCTAGAATGTGCCTTCAGAAGCCGGCAGTACTTCTTGGCTGGTGTGAGGGGCGTTTACAGGGCATTTTGCCCTCATATGCCTAGGGAATTTGCAGGGTTGGGGGAACCAGGGGCCTATGACTAAGGGCTATGGTCTAATGGGCATTCCTGTGCTATGGAAAGGGCTGTGAACAAACAGTGGCCTTGAAATTAAACATTAATGAAAGTCGTATTACCATAGAGGACATGGACTCAGTTCCTGTCTTTCAGTTCACTGCGAGTGGAGTTAAGGCTCCTGGGATGAGCCACACGTATGTACATGTGCACACAGTCTACAGCCAGCTCACATCTCTGTGACCTACAGTTAACTTACAAAGATCCTACACTCCTATTCCCCAAGTATAAATACCATGCTGCAGACCAGTAGAGTGAAACGCTGTAAATTTGTATTTTATATGTGTGTACTTTTTATTCTGGACATTCTTATAGAAATTAGACAGGTGTTCATACGTATGTAACTGTCTAGGGCTAGATTCAGGAAAACAAAAAAACGAATAGGCTGGGTCTTGTGGGCATTTTCAGGGACATTCAAGGGTAAATTTCACTGTACTTGATTTTGAACCTGATATGGGATTTTAGCCCCTAAAATCATGTCTCCATTCATTACTATTTATATGGATTTTCTAAGCAAAATGCCCACCCCACCCAAGCTTAATTTTACCACCAGCATACCACAAAAACTTTTGTTTTTCTTGAGACAGAGCCTCAAGCTGTCACCCGGGGTAGAGTGCTGTGATGTCATAGCTCACAGCAACCTCCAACTCCTGGGCTTAAGTGATTCTCTTGCCTCAGCCTCTCAAGTAGCTGGGACTACAGGCACCCACCACAATGCCTGGCTTTTTAGTGGGTGGGGGGTTGTAATTGTCATTGTTGTTTGGCAGGCCCGGACTGGATTCAAACCCCCAGCTCTGGTATATGTGGCCACTTGAGCTACAGGCACCGAGCCACCACAAAGACTTATAAATAACTTATAAATCACAGATAAGCTGGCCTTCCTAAATCATAAGCACCAACCTCCCCTTCTCATAACAACTGAGAAAAATAGAATAATTAGTAAAAAGTGTAAAATATAAATGATTCTTAGTAGAACAGAGATTCATTCATTTTAATTATATGTGATAGCTCAAGCTAGGCTAACAAAATATTCATTGAAAAGAGACTTCTAGAGGGCCTACTTTAATGAAGAAAAAAATTAGTGTTTCATTATATGAGTGGGTGAATCTAACACACCTTTTTTTCTGAAATAGATACTGTCTCCATGACAATTATATTTTTGTTATTTTCTCTCTCGGTGTGGCTTTTTTTATTCAGTAATAAAAATAAATTTTAGCTCAGCCTTTACCTAAATTAAATGAACAGAGTCCCAATTAAAGGGAGAGCGTGAATGTGGTAAACTCAGTATTGGCTTTATTTTTTTAAGTTTATAATTTTATAATTACCCAGACTTTTACTCATCTCCATGGGAACAGGCTGTGGTGGAGATGCATATGTAAAAAAATACCTTCCTGATAAAAAAGTTAACATTTATTGAGCACATATATTAGGCCAAGTATTACGCTAAGCACTTTGTGTGCATTACCTTATTTACAGCAAAACTACAGGGAGATTATTTTTTCCATTTCACTTGTACAGTAGGAAACTGAGGCTTACAGGGCGTGTTTAAATATGCAGTACAAGCCTGACTCAGATTAGCCTCTCTCCTGGGTCAGGAGAGTCTGGTTAAAGCGTAAACTTTGATGATATAGAAAACACTGGTAGCCTGTCTCATTCTGCAGGCCACCAGCCCTGCACTTACACCTAATGAGATGGTTCCTGGCTAGAAGACCAGTTGATCTGGCATCAAATCCAAGCAGTGGTGGCATGGGCTAGCTCCAGAACTACCACTGGCCCTGTATCTAACTGTATTTTTGTACCTACGTTTCTTTTTTTAAATATGAGATTATCCATTGTTTGCAAAAATGCTCATAGTTTGGCTGTATGTAACAAATCTTCATGTCATTTGGCCCAGTTCAGAATATATAGTCCAACTAAATCCCCAGATGTAGACACAGATCTGTTCATCATAGTGTTATTCCCAATAGTGGAAAATGTGAAACATTGTGCAGGAATGGGGGTGGGGAGATGGGATTATGTGACATGGAAATTACACAGTTAAACAAGTAGTTTTTCATAGCATGGTAAGGTATTAAGGAAACTAATTAGCAAGGCAATCTTCATTACAGTTCAAAAAGAGTTCACTTTCATTCTTTTTTCATTCATTTGTTCATTTAACAAATATGTATTTAGTACTGCTATGAGCCATACAATGTGATAGATTCTGGATACTCTTGAGTTTTTATTTATTTATCTATTTATTCATTTTTTGAGACAGTCTCACTATGTCACCTTCAGTAGAGTGCTGTGGTGTCACAGCTCACAGCAATCTCCAACTCTTGGGCTTTAAGCAATTCTCTTGCCTCAGCCTCCCAGGTAGCTAGGACTACAGGCGCCCACCACAATACCCAGCTATTTTTTGTTGCAGTTGTCATTGTTGTAGCTGGCCCAGGCTGGGTTTGAACCTGCCAACTTTGGTGTATGTGGCTGGCACCGTAACCACTGTGCTACGGGCACCAAGTTGATACTCTTGAGTTTCAAAAAATATTTAAAAAGCCTTGCCACCATGGAGCTTACATTCTAGCAGGAAAACAGATGTTAAAAAAAGGATTATACAGGGCAGTGCCTGTGGCTCAAGGAGTAGGGTGCCGGCCCCATATACCAGGGGTGGCGGGTTCAAACCCAGCTCCAGCCAAAAACTGCAAAAAAATAAAAATAAATAAATATATATATATATATATATATATATATACATACACACACACACACACACACACACACATACAATTACAGGTGCTATGCAGCAGGCAACTAGGTCAGGAAGATTTCTTAGAGAAAGTGGCCTTTGAGCTGAGTTCTAAAGAATTTACCAGGCAAAAGTTGGGATAATATGGTGCACCTGGAAAGGGAGAAAGAAAGGAGTTCCAATCACAGAGAATGGCATGTACAAAGGCCTTTCAATATAAGGGGCATACCTAAAGAACAACCCAAAGAAATGCAGGCATCAGGAAAAGAATGGTACAAGATGAACTGGGAAAGTGCAGATGTTTAGACGGAGGCGGATGGCAAACTTTGTAAAGAACCACATAATGTATTTTAGTCTTTGAGGACCAAGATGTCAAATGGATGATACTATGTTTGTATGAGGTCTAACAATGAAGTTCACAAACTTGCCACTATGTGTATACGTTGGCAGCACTGTACAAACAACTTGGTAAGGTTTCGTCACCTCTGCATCTTGCTGAGTGGCATACATTATTGTTATTGCAGTGTTTTTGCATTCCATCATAAGAATGCTGGAGCTTGAATTAGAGCAATGAATAAACATTAAATTTTTTGTTAAACTTGGCTAGAGTGGAAGTGAAGTCAGGGACATGTTGGTCAAAATTGATGGGGATAATGCCATAAAGGAAACAGTGTACAAATGGATTAAACATTTTTCTGAGGGGAGAGAAAGTGTCACTGATAAAGAGAGGTCAGGATGGCCATTAACTGTTGAAAGCATTGCAAAAAGTCATTGAATTATGAGCCAGAATCTGTGGCTGGCTGTGAGAAGCATAGCAGACTAAGCATCAATAGAGAGTCAGTTAGGAAATCTTAACTGAAAATCTTAGCCTGAGAAACATGTATATAAAAATGGTCCCAAAGGAGCTTACCAGTGAACAAGAACAAAGCAGAGTTAAAGTTTGCCAAGACCTTTTGGGGAGACAAGATGATGTTTTGTGCCATGCTTGTTATTACTGGTGACATATCATGGATGTAGCAATATGACCCTGAAACAAAGCATTAAAGTACACAATGAAAGTCAGCCAGTTCTCCATGACCAAAAAAGTTGCATCAGTCTAAATCAAATTAAACAATGTTGCTAACCTTTCTTTATATCAGAGGGATTGTTCATTATGAATTTCTACCAACTGGACTAACAGTTAACCAAGTTTACTATTTGGAAGTACTGAAAATGCTGTGTGAAAATTTGAGATGAAAATGACCCAAACTTTTTGCCAACAACTCATGGCTCTTGCATCACAACAATGCACCATCTCACACAGCACTGTTTGTGAGGGAGTTTTTAGTCAAACAAGTAACTGTATTGGAACACTTTCCCTACTCTACCAATCTGGCCTCCAATGACATTTTTCTTTACCCAAAGATAAAGGAAATGTTGAAAGGAAGACATTTTGATGACGTTTGGGACATCAAGGGTAATATGATGTCAACTCTGATGGCCATTTTAGAAAAAGAGTTCCAAAATTGTTTTGAAGCATTGACTAGGCACTGGCTTTGGTGCATGGCTTCCCAGAGGAATACTTCAAAGGTGACAGTAGTGATATTCAGCAAGGAGGTATATAGCACTTTCTTTAGGATGAGTTCACAACCTTAATTGTCAGACCTTATATTTATATGGCAAGAAAAAAGACAAAATTTTGTAAATTTTTTATGGGTTAAATTCAAAATACAATTATAAGTTAGTATGACTTTTTGTCATATGGATAGACTGATAAGAAAAATGGGATATAAAGAGGGCAAAATCATTTTGCTTACTTAATGTTCTCTGTTGATTATAAATATATATTAATGCTGATCTGAAATGAGATTATGTATCACATCTTTCTAAATGTCTTTCTACATGGATAGCTATCACCAAACACTATCTGTCCATAATCATATAATTTTAATTGGGCATATTTATGATTTGGCAGGCATTTATAGAATTCTACATTTATTAGAGTTTTCTCTCAATATTTGCCTTTTAGCATGTAATTATATTGTAGAGTAATTACTTGCAATTGAAAATGAAATGGGAACTCCTCATTACTTAAATGGATTTTGAAATATGAAAATTTCCTTTGCATTTGCGTTAAAGTCTGAAAAATACTGCTTGAACTTCAGTTAAAGTTCAGAAAATGTATCGACTGCACATTTGTGTGGAATAGAGAAGTACCTTCTTATTTTAACTTTTGACAATTATGGGAAGTATATAAAGAAGCTTAACATTACATGTGATTCAAAAAATGCTTTCAGTGAAATGATTATACTACAATGTAAGTTTTGCCTGTTAGTGCATTTCTGCCTTGTAATTTTAGGGTCAGTTTATTAAGAAATATTATCAACTCTGAAACAAATGGTAATGTTCAAAGCCATGAAGTGTTTAGTTAGAGTAATTGAGAGAGGTTCTTGTTCAAAAAAATTTTAATTTTAGCCCTGAGCTCAAAAATCAAAATTAAACTATACTACTGCTAAGCCATCAGATCAGTGTATGGTAAAAATAAGTCATAGTATTGCGCTTCTAGGTGTGACAAAAAAAATCACAAAACGAATGATGGCTAAGTCCATGATAGAAAATTAACTTCATAACTGACATTCCTAATTTCATAGCACCTGGTAGGTTCAAATATTTTCCACAGAGTCCCTGCTGATGCATAATACAATAAGTAACCATGTGATATAAACATCTGATAGTTTTGTGGGCCTTTGTAAATTTGCCCAAATAAAGCTTTTTCTGCCCTGCACATATTTTTACCATCTTCCATTTTCTTTTTTTTTTTTTTCCATCTTCCATTTTCAACACATCCTAACAGATTCCACTTCAGTTTTTCTGTGGTTCTTTCTCAACCTTTTGAAATACTCCCACCTGTACTTATTCCAGAAATGATTGCACTATTCTGCCAAATATGCTGCTAATTCTTTTTTACTTCAGATTGGGCATTGTTTCCTCAAATAAACAAGAACACCTGAACCATATCAGTAATATTTTTAGACTTATCAAGAGCCAAAGATAACCACTTAAACAATCATTTGCCTTGTTTTTTAGTTGACTGGTGCTGTAACTCCGCAAGTCATTAACTTTTCAAGCATCTGTTCTTAAACAAGTGTATTTTCTCTGAAAACACTTCTTTAGGTGTTGCAGTTAGACAAGATTTAAGTAACTTGACATGGGTAAATTGTTTTTGTTGGTTGACTAATGAATCACTAGGAAACATATTTTCATTTTTATTTTTATTTTTATAAAGGAATTACGCTATATGGTGAGGCATTCCATTTTAAATTTTTAAAATTTCTGACCACTGCTTTCCTGTGAGTTGGGAATATTGTGATGAGTGTTTAGTTTGGCAATGTTGGTGTATATTGTGTTCTTTTAACACAGCTATAGTGTTGTAATAAACATTTTGTCATCTAAATTTGATAACAAAATAATTCACATGCCACTGTAATTTAACAGTGCAACTTTCAAAGTCTGCCTTTCTCTTCTTTTCCTGATTTGTCATAATAGTGTACTCTGGTAATAAGCAAATAAAATGTTATGACTTAGTGATGCACAGGTCACTTAACCCTGTCTCGTTAAAACTGTCACTGTGATTTGTAGTGTCCTGAGAAGCAGTGTGAAAATATAAGAGCTGTCACAACTGCTCAGTTCTATTATAGCAGTATGAAAGCAGCCATAGACGTTAGGCAAATAAATGTACATGGCTGAGTTCCAATAAAACTTTATTAGTAGATGCTGAAATTTGAACTCTATATGATGTGAAATATTATTCTTAGTTTGTTTTTTCTCAACTATTTAAAGATGTCAAAACCATCTTGTCCTATAGTCATAGAAAAACAGGTGGTAGCCTGGATTTGGCCCACACACCATAATTTGCCAACTCCTGTTTTAGACCATGAACTGCAGTTCAGAAAGCTTAACTACTGTGTGTGCAAGAATGCTTTCCCAAAAAGCTCTGAAAACATTAGCCAAGCAAGTAGTCTAAAATAATGTATCTTACTGCAGGATGGTACCCGAGTCATAGGGAAATGCGGTGGTTACTGTGGAAAATGTACTCCATCCTCTGGTACTGGTCTGGAGGTGCGAGTTCTATAGCTAAGGTAAGTAGCCTATGCCTGTCTCTCTTTTTTTGTTTTGTTTTTGTATTTTTCTTTTTCTTTTTTAATTTCTTATACCATAACTGTGTACATTAATGCAGTCATGGGGTACAATGTGCTGTTTTCATACACATTTTGAAATACTCTCATCAAACTGGGTAATGTAACTTTCATGTCATTTTCTTAGCTATTGAGTTAAAATGTTCATACTCTGCTTTTAGAAAGATTCTTGTACCCTTGTAAGATAAACCATAGAGGTGACCCCACCAATCTCCCTCCCTCCCCCCATCCACCCCCAACGCGATAATTAAGTTATGACATTCCTATAAAAGCTATGAATTAGTTTCAAAGTAGGGCTGTGTACATTGGATACTTTTTCTTCCATTCTTGAGATACTTTGCTAAGAAGAACATTTTCCAATTCCATCCATATAAACATGAAGGAGGTAAAGTCTCCATCCTTCTTTAGGGCTGCATAGTATTCCATGGTGTACATGTGCCACAATTTATTGATCCATTCATGGATCAATGGGCATTTGGACTTCTTCCATGACTTAGCAATTATGAATTGGGCTGTAGTAAACATTCTGATACAAATATCTTTGTTGTAATTCAATTTTTGGTCTTCTGGATATATACCTAATAAAGGAATTGCAGGATCAAATGGCAGGTCTATTTTTAGTTCTCTCAGTGTTCTCCAGATGTCTTTCCAAAAGATTAGCCCATATCACAAAATCTCAAAAACAGAGATGTTGGTGTAGATGTGGAGAAAGGGAACTCTTTTTCTTTTATTTTATTTTATTTCAGACAGAGTTTCATTTTCTTGCCCTGGTAGAGTGCTGTGGCTTTATAGCTCCCAACAGTCTCAAACTCCTGGGCTCAAGTGAACCTCTTTCCCCAGCCTCCCAAGTAGCTGGTACTGCAGGCACCCACTACAGTGCTGGGCTATGTTTAGAGATGGGGTCTCACTCTTGCTCAGGCTAGTCTCGAACTCCTGAGCTCAAGCGATCCACCTGCTTTGGCCTTCCAGTGTGCTATGATTACATGCATGCACCACTACACCTGACCCTCTCTTTTATTTTTTTCTGTAGCCTAATGATGAGCAAATGTAGGTGGATCAGATAGGGTTACTATTAAGCATCTTGTGCCTGAACCAATATTATCCTACCTTTATCTCTCTTGCTCATGTGTCCTCAGGTGACTGAAGTCATCTGTTCTCCACCCTTGGACATGAGATCCCTTGGCTTCACATCAGAGTCCTCTGCAACGCTTATTTAAAATACTATCTGCTGGACTCTATCTCTAGGGATCCTGCTTCCCTAGGTCTCTGGTGGATCCAGGGATCTGTAATTTTAACACAAGGAGTTCTGGTGCTGGTAACTCTCGAATCATCCTTTGTACTACCATTCTGTACTACCCAGGAGTATTATAGTGATGATAGCAGTGCCATTTACTGGAGCAGCAGCATACTAAGCACTTTACAGTCATGATTTCACTGAATCCTCACACACAAACTGTAAGGTGGGGGTGTTTTTTATAGATGAAGAAGCTGAGGCCCACAGCTATTGAGTAATTTAAAGTTGTGATGAATTCCCTTGGCAGAACCCACAAGTGTGCTACACAAAAGCCAGTGCACTGTGCTGCACCTTTGCTACTCACAGTGTAGACCAAGGACCAGCATGATCCGCTTTTGAGAACTTGTTAGGAATGCAGACTCTCAGGCCTCATCATATACCTGTGAAATCTAAATCTGCCTTTTGACAAAATACACAGGAGTCGAGTCACTCATGAATGTTAAGATTCGGCAATCTCTCTTCTAACTGCATTATGCTAGCAAGTGCTCCCTCTGCTGGGCAGAAGGATGAATTGGTCGCTCTTTTTATCATACTAGTGTCTTCAGCTGCAAGGGACTTACTCAACCCACTCATGTCACTCTCCTACATCTTCCCTCAAGTTTCCAGCAGCCCATTAACCTGTAAGGCATTTGAAGAACTCAATACAGGAGTTCCTATTTGACATTATGTACTAGTAGTTTAATGTTTAATTAAACATTAATTTTAATTATTAAAATTAATAATTTTAATAATTTAATAATTAATTAAAAATAATTATTTTAAACATTAATTAAACATCCATATTCAAAATTATGATCTTAAGATTATTTCTCTTGCAAATAGCTCAAAGGAAATAAAGGGAATTTATTGTCTTACATAAATGAAATATCCAAGCGTTGTGCTAGCTTTGGGCATGTCTGCGTGCACAGTCTCCAACAGAGTCCTCAGCACTTCTTTCTTTCTCTGTCAGTCATCAATCTTTGCCTCTATGTGGCTTCCTTCTCAGGCAGACAATCTCCCCTACACCATGGCCCTGAGCAGCTCTGGGACTTCTCATCCTTACAGCTCATGATCCAAGTTAATGCTACCTCTGGCATACACCCTGAAGAAGAACTCTGTTGGCTCCAGTTAGGTCACATAGTCACTTTTGAATCAGTCACGGTCTCCAAGGGGCAGAGATCATGCACCTAAGCTAGAGCCAGGTTGCTGACTGCTTCAGTTGGAAGAGTGATAATTCCCAAGGGACATGCAAAAGCTTGTTACCAGAAGCAGAGAGATGGGTGGCGGCCGACTATGGTCATCAGGTGTCCACTGGAGATCACCATTTGATACATACTTGATGTATTTTATAACTATTATGTTTTATAAATATGTTTTGTGTTTCAAAATTTGTAAGTACATATACACAGTATTTCCAATATATACATATAAACACATGTGTAGAAAAAAGACTAGAAAGAAATACACCAATATTTGAAAAGCAGTTATCCTGGGGGGTGGATTTCAGGCTAATGGTTTTTTAATTTTATGCTTTATTAGAGGCAGAAGTTTTACATTTTTGGTTTATTTTTATTTATTTCAGGTGCTCTGAAGAGCAAGCCATTATGGGATGGATGAAGGATAGTAATGCAATACCTCCACCTTAAATTTGGGTGCGTGCGCATGTGTGTATGTATGAGGACTTGTATGCTTGTGTGTGTGTAAATGTGTGTACATATGCATATGAATCACACATATATACACACACACACAAGTGTGTGTGTGTGTGTATATGTGGAATATCCTAATGATGTAAAGTTTAATATTTATGTTTGAAATTATTTATTGTGATGTAATATTTTTGTACGTAAAATGATTCTATTATGACTGCCTTTTCATTATTTTGTCCCTTGCAGTCAGACCACTGCATTTTACGTACTCTACATTATATGTAGTGCTATGACAAAAGTGATCCTTCACTATCACGGTACACTATTGTTTATTTTTATCTGTAAATGATTTATTATTGCTTTTTTAAAATTGCAATGTGGTTTTTAAAAAAAAAAAAAAACAGAAAAACAACCTAGCTGTCATCAAGGTGCTATGAGAGTCATATAAGGAGGTTTTTGGCATTTCTAGGAAAGTGTCATTAGACAATAGGTAAGTTAGTGTTATCACAGATTGTACCAACTATTAACTATGTTAAGTATCTATTCAGTTTTATGTGATCTCTGGGAAAAAATATGCTGCCTTGGTGCTAATATTGTATGTATTTAAGTGATCTTCAGACTCAGAAATGTAAACACTTTTAATAAAAGGGAGGAACAGAAGGACAATTTTTAATGGACAGACCATGTGGATGAAATCAGCTATTTACAGTTATTTTTGAACATGCTTATTTGGAAAGAGAGATGGACTTTATTCTTGTTCTTATTGTTAATACACTTTGCTTCAGTCCATGGTGCCTGGGTCTCTTTATAATCAAATAGAGAGTCCCCCAAGCAGCTTCATGACAGAGTGATATTGGGAAAGTGAGATCTTCTGACCGTGGTCCAGAAGATGGACCATGGTTCTGACCATTCTAAAATGATATACAAGTTGACCCGCATCAAGACAGAGGATGCACAAAACAGAACTGCCCTTCAGCACACCAGTATACCTGAGAAAGTTCAGAACCAGGTTCTGAGTCATCGGGATTGCCTTTTGCATGAAAATATTGGTGGGTGACAGACTTCTCTTCAGGCCACAAGCCTAACACCCTGCCAGTTTTCGTGGCTACTGTAGGAATTGGCATTTGTGTGAAGAAAACTGTGGAATACAAGATGCCTCAGTCCTTCTGATCTTCCATTAATCCACTCTTTGTTTAAAGCCATGGTCTTTCTGCCCTTCAACCTGACTGAAGGGAAACCTTCACCAATGGCCTGTGGAAGACATTTGGTTTGAGAAACTCTGCCCACTTTTAAAAACCAAAGAGATTAGGAAAACTTGGCAGTATTCTCCAACTCCAAGAAAGCTCCAGAGTGCTCCAGGAAAAGTTATACTCAGTGTATGAATAAGTATTATTCTTCATTATTAATACATTGTGAAAATATATTATGAATAAATACCACATCCACATGACTACTTTTGATTCAAGAGCTGATTGATTTAAATGCCTGTAGTTTTTAAAATTGCCAGGTTGAGAAGAAATGCATATTTTCTTAATTTCATCTATTACAGTTGCTCTTCTAGAGGCAGAAAGGGTTGAGAATTCTCCACAAGGTCTATCATTTCATCAGCCAAATCAGTTGAAGTGGTTCTTCTGGGAATTGAAGACATACACCTCTTTTCTTTGTGATGGGAAAGAAATAAGCAAACAAAATAGAGATATAAGTGAAGTTTGAGGGCTTAATTGTAGGCCATGATTCCTCCCCCACAGACTGTGATGATGTCTAGGGAGATAGAGCTTTCTAAACAAGCCTAATAGTAGCTGATGGGAACTGAACATCTGCCAGGCCCCTTCTGTTGTTTCATCTCATCCTCACAAACACCAGACTGAGTCAGTAGTCGACTGACCTTCATTTTATGGGTAAAAAGACAGAATAGGCTCAAGTTCACAGTGAATAAGTGGCAGTCCCCAGAAGAAGTCTGTTTGGCTCTGATTGGGGCACACAGCCACTTCTGGACAAATTGCAGCATCAGGGGGACTGGGATCAGGTGCCTGTGCTCACCCAGAGTCAGATGATGACAGCTTCAGTTGGGAAAGAGATGGTTCCCAGAAGAGAAGGGTTTTGTTTTCCAAAAGGGTGAGATGGAATGGAGACATGTATGTCTATGCATGTTATCTCCAAATTCCATAGCTTACACCAAAGTCCCACCTCTTGTCGACCCTTAGCATCATCTGAGACCGTGGTCCTAGTCTTTCCTGTTGTGTCTACTAACTGTATGATCCTGGGCCTTGTTTGCTTTTTTTTTCATCTGTAGAATGAGGCTATTGGTAGTCCTCCCACCTACCTTACAGGGTAAAATGTTTTTTTCATAACCCTATAAGCTCTGCATCAGTGATGGCAAAATTGCTGCCCTCAGAATATGCATCAGCAAGGTTAGGCTGACAGCAATGGGCAAGGGTTCTGTATCCATTAGGAATTATGTTCAACAGTTAATTACAGAGACCTGACTGCACTGGCTTACATACTAAAAAATATATTTCATTGTCACATAAAAGAAACCTGGACATAGGTGATGAAGGGCTGGTACTACGGCTCCACAAAATCATCAGGGACAGAGTTTCTTTCTTCATCTCCTCTCTTCCTCTGTTTTCAATATGGCTGCTAGCGCTCCAGCAGTTACTCCCAAGTTCCAGTCAACAAGAAGAATAAAGTGGCCTGGTCTCAGCTCTCTATTCTTCTCTTAAAGTAGTTTTCCAGAAATCTTCCCTATCCAACAAATTTCATTTCTATCTCCTTAGCCAGAATTTAGTCACATGGCTGCCCCTGGGCTACAGGAACAGGGTGGAAATGAGGTTGTTTCACACAGTGCATTGCCATATGGAATAAAATGAGATATCTGTTCCTAGGAAAGCAAGCAAAATGGATTTGAGAGAAGCCATTAGAAGTCTTGTAACAGACCAAGTACAGAGCCTGGAGAGGGAAAGGTTTGGAAACAATTACCATAGAGTAAGCAAGGGATGATGGGAACTGGTGGCCGTTGTAATAGTCAAAAGAGCACTATAGTGGGTAAAATGAATAGGAGTTGACAATGATAGGTTTGGGATGAGCTGTTGAAGACAGGGCACCGTAAAAATGAGGTTTTATTTTGGTTGTAAATACAACCTGAGTGATAAAAAGATGAATGGGTGGGTGAATGAATGAATACATAGATAAAATCTATGACTCCACTAAATTACATTTGTATAGCACTTCACAAATTAAATATTGTCCTTGCATTTTATTCATTCATATATTTATCCAAATAGTATTTATTGCATGTCTGCTGATCTCCAGGCACTGTTCTAGGTACTGGAGTGCAGCAATGTATTAGCTAAGATACGGCTAAGAGGCCGTTTGAGTTTGCTAGGTCTTCTATAACAGAAGACTATAAACTGGGTGTAAAAAAACAACAGAAATTTATTCTCTTAAGGTTCTGGAGGTTGAAAGTCCAAGATCAAGGTGTTGTCAGGGTTGGTTTCTAGTGAGGGCTCTTCTACCTGTGTGGCCTTTCCTCTGTGTGCATGAGCAAAGAAAGAGAGAGAAAAAGAGAGAGAGAGGGCAGGAGCGAGAGAGAGATATGGTCTCTGTTCTCCTTCTTATGAGGACATCGGTTCCTTCAGATTAGGGCCCCACCCTTATAGCCTCATTTAAGCTTCATTGCCTTCTTGTAAGCCATATCTCCAAATAGCAGTCATGTTAGGAGTTGGGGCTTAAAGACATGAAGAGATTAGGAATAGGGTGAAACCATTCAGTCCATAATGGGGAATGAAAGAGTTTAGTCCATAACAGAGGCTGTAACAAAAAGATTCATTCACCATCCAGAATTAATAGGCACTCCAGGCCTGGTGGGCAACTGTGCTTTGTATGTCAGCAGATAATTGAGGCTCCCTCTGTTTTGTTGTTTGGTCATTGTCAAAGATATTGTCCTTTTAAGGCTCCTCCTTGCCATGTCTCTGTCCAGCCTTGAGAAAGGGAGCCATTATTTGAAGGCAAGACAGGGAATTTAATTACAACTCATTGGCCATTACTTAGCTGCATAGCTTCCCCTAGCTGCAAGGGAGTCTGGGAAGTGTGATCCCAGTTGGCAACCTTGTGGCCGGGTCATACTAAGTGGAGTCTATTGCTAAAGGGAAGAAAAGAAAAATAGTTACTAGGGCAATAAGCTGCTTCTGCCACAAGCAATGAACAAAACCCATGCAAATATCTTGTATTTCTACAGAATTCCTTTTAACTCAAATAACTTATTTCAAAAAATGACTTTATATTTGGTGTTTGAAATACCTGATTGTCAGCATTTGGAATAATGCTAAAAATAGGTCTAATAAAATGCCCTGAAAATTTTCAATGCATTTACAGAAAAGGATGTTTTGTAGTAGTATAGAATTGTGTTACATAGTACAGTTTTAAAATTATAAATGGAATTTGCATAAATTCACAATAACGTGATAGAAGCAAGGGATGTAAAGGTACAGTCTAATACTGCGTTCTTTATCACTAACCTGTACCGCTATCACTGTCTGTCTCCTATATGGGGGATGTCCCAAGACTGAAACAATGATGGTGGTAACTGGGGACACAGACATCAATTCAGCGTTGTGATAATGCAGCGTAGTAAGAAGCCCAATAAAATACTACCATTTCTCTTGAAATTGCTAGGAAAGGGGGGAAATGTTCTATGTCTGGTACTGTGTCCTTACAGACATAAACCTCAGTAACTGGAATATGACATATGTGGTTCCAGTTAACTAAAAATTAACCAGCAAACACTCTGTAGTAACCATTATAGGAAAAAACTTAACCTTAAAAAGTTTATCATGCCAAAGATAAGTTAGGGTTTCTTGACATTTGAGGCATTTCAGATGGCTCAAGGATGTTGTGTTGAATAATGATTGTAATTGATGTACCCATACATCAGGGGGACATTGTTTGCTAACAATGAAAATAAATAAATACAGTAGAACCTCTGTAGTTTGACCACCCAAGAGACGGTAACAAACTACTCATCACACAGAGGTGGTCAACTTATAAGGAACTAGGCCTACTGTACTGATGCCTACATTTGGTGCATATCTGGTCTATGAAAATTCGGTCAACTTAAGGAAGTGGTCAATGTAGGGAAGTGGTCAACTAGGGAGGTTCTACTGTACAGGGTGGCCATAAGTTTGTGTGCAATTTAAATAGTTATATTGCATATGCACTTTATGGCCACCCTGTATTATCCTTTACAAAAAAGAGAGAGATAATAAACATACCAAAGAGTAAGCCATTCTGAAACTCTTGCCCAGTAATTACTCTGACTATATTTTCCGTGATGACCGACCATCTACTGTCACGGCCTGGCGTGCCATTCCCTGACCACCAAGGCTTCCCTACCTCAAAGCCAGCACACATGCCATCTCTCCCTCTGCCTTGAGGTGTTCATTTTTCTTTATTGTCTGATTGATATGGAAATAATAAATAGCAAACAAAATCTAGTGTGTCTGAAGTTGAGAAGTACCAGAGAGAGAAATAAAGCCAGAAGGATGATCAGGGAGTACCTGGTGCCGTGAGATGAGCATGTAGCCGTTTTGAATTGAGAATGATCAGAAATTCCTTCTTTACAAACTTCATAGCGATGAGCAAAGCTGTGGATCATCATCATCGAAGTCCAAAGCCTGGCTGGACCCTCATTACTCAGTGGTTAGAGCACCAGCCACATGCAGGAGGGCTGGTGGGTTCGAACCCGGCCCAGGCATGCTAAACAAACAAAAAAAAGTAGCCAGGCATTGTGGCAGGCACCTGTAATCCCAGCTACCAGGGAGGCTGAGGCAGAAGAATTGTTTGAGCCCAAGAGTTTGAGGTTGCTGTGAGCTATTACGCTAAGGCACTCTACAGAGGGGGACAAAGGGAGACTATGTCTCAATTTTTTAAAAAAAGCCCAAAGCCTGCCTCCAACCTCAGTGGGCGTGGGAAACCACCTGTCCCCAACAGATGACAGGAGAGGCCTTGCTCTGTTTCCTGTTTCTTCAGTCTCACGTCTGGGCCATCACAATGATTTTCTCCTTTTTTATTATATAATTCGATTTTATTTTTATATAGAATGCTTTGCAAATGTGTGTGCTGTCCTTGCACAGAAGCCATGCTAGTTTTCCCTGTATCACTCAGATTTTAGTTTATGTGCTGACCACGTGAGCTCTCTGCTCATCGCAGAAGTGGCTTTGCAAGACATGTCCCCTATCTTTACAGGTCCTAAGCTCTGAATAGATTGTGCTACTCTCCTTGAATACTCAAAAGTTAAAAATGACTCCTTACCAGTTTGATGCCTGTAGGTCCAGTGGCTAAGATACCAGCCACACACACCAGAGCTGGTGGGTTTGAATCCAGCCTGGGCCTGCCAAACAATGACAGCTACAACAAAAAATAGCTAGGTGTTGTGGCAAGCACCTGTAGTCCCAACTACTGGGGAGGCTGAGGCAAGAGGATCACTTGAGCCCAGAAGTTTGAGGTTGCTGTGAGCTATGACACCACAGCACTGTACTAAGGACAACAAAGTGAGACACTGTCTCAAAAAAAAAAATGATTAACTTAGTATGGTTTTGACTTAAAAATCACAAAATCTAGGGGCCTCGCCTATGGCTCAAGTAAGTAGGGCGCCAAGTGGCAGGTTAAAACCCTGCCCTGGCCGAACTGCAACAACAACAGCAACAAAAATAGCTGGGCCTTGTGGTGGGTGCCTGTAGTCCCAGCTACTCAGGATGCTGAGGCAAGAGAAACTCCTAAGTCCAAGAGCTGGAGGTTGCTGTGAGCTGTATGACGCCACAACACTCTATCGAGGGCAATAAAGTGAGACCCTGTCTCTATAAAAAAAAAAAAAAAAATCACAAATCTAAATCAAGTACTTGTGACACATTTTAATTTCTTTCTTTTTTAAATTTCCCATTAATATGATGGTACATATATCGATGACACATCTTAAATGGGCATTAGAAGCCAGCACTTTAAGAGTTCAAAATTTTTAAATCACAACAATTACATAAACTGAAATTTTTACATACTCTTCAACACAAAAAAAACTTTATACAATGGTTCTGATTTCATTAAGCATTTTTATATCTTAAATCTTACTTTTAGCATGAATAATTATTGCATGCTCAATAACTATTGTAGACATAGAGGTTTCCGCTAGGCATAGATCGGCCATGACTCTGGCAGTGGCATACATCCAGGGTGAGCTTTTCATTCAGACTAAGGAAACTATTAGATTGTCCCCTGTAAATCTGTTCTGCCTTGGCTTCCTACTGCTGCCACAAATTACTCAAACCTAAGTGGCTCAAAACAACACAAGTTTATTAATATTACAGTTCTGGAGGCCAGAACAAGGGTCCGCAGGGCTGTGTTTCATCTGGACGCTTTAGGAGAGAATCCGTTTTCTTGCCCTTTCCAGCTTCTGGAGCAGTGTTTTTCAGCCTTTTTTGTCTCCTAGCACACTTGAACTTGTAGTTTAACTTCTGAGGCACACTTAAATTATGTTGATCAAAAAAGAAAAAAGATTAAACAAAGAACATACTTACTGTGCTTTAAACTTTTGAAAATAATTTAGTTAACAATATTTGAATTTTTTCATGGCACGCCTGAGATCCTCTCACAGCACAGCAGTTGAAAATCACTGTTTTAGAGGCTGCCTGCATTCTTTGGTTCACAGCCCCTTCTTTCATCCTCAAAGCTGCCAGTGTAATAGCTGCAAATCCCTCTTTCCCTCTCTGCCCTGTTTTCATCATGTTACCTTTTTCTGACTTTTGCTTCCCTCATACAAGGACCCTCGTGCTTACCTTGGGCTACTGTGTAACCCAGGATGGTCTTTGCATCTCTACAATGTCCCTTTTGCCGTGTAAGGTAATAAAAGGTGATGTGTATATGGTTTGTATACTGGGACATGGTCATCTTTGGGGGGGCCATTATTCTGTCTACCACCCCTTCCAAAGGCTTAATGACCAGAGATCCTGGCCAGATGATGATGATGTCCACATCTCTAGTGAGCCTTACCTTCCAGGGAAGGCTGTTCCCATAGCCCACATTCCTGCATTCAGACCGTTCATACTGCCTAACTCCTCTGTCTGCATTCCAGAGTCAGCAGGCATTTGTCTTTTTGATTGATTTTATATGTGGCTCTTAATTCATAAGACTCAAAGACTTTTGTACTTGACAAGAATCCTGCATTCCTACTTAGACTTCCTTACGGGACTTGATGATGGCGCACTGAATTCTGGATGTGTCTCCCTGAAGTTAACCTGCAGTCAAGGCTGTCAAGGCCTCTCTTATGATATGATAGCCTTTTTGGACATGAGCCATGATTACGTCTAGAAGCTTCCCAGGGTGCACTTGATGGCAGTGCTGTCTTCATCTTTCTTGATGGGCCAGGGCACTTCTTTAGTTCTTCACACCCCCACAGAGTGGGTGCACATCTGGGAGCACTAGCAGGACAAAAGCAAGGGACTCCTTCAGGGGACACTGTGTGTTTCCACACAGGCCCAGGCTTGCTCAGCATCCTTAGAAGTGGGACCAGAGGATCTGCCTTTTAATAGGCTCTCTAGGAGGGATCTGTGTATACTAGGGAGACACACCTTGAGAATGTCCCCCACTCAGTGGTGGAAGTCTCTGGGTATACCGTGCTTGTACCCACAGGCACTAGAACAAGACAGGTGGCTTGCCTGGGCCTTCCACACCCCAGCTGTGTGGCCTTGGACAAGACTCCTACATTTCCCAGGCTCACCTTCTTCATCAGTGAATTGAGGAATATTAATTCCACCCATGTCGTATAATTGCTGTGAGGCTGAATGTGCTAATATATCTGAAGCAATCAGATCACTGCCTGGCACACAGTAGGTACTCAGTATTCCTAGCTATTCAAAAAGATATGTGAAAAATAAATGCTGAATATGACCTATGCTTTAGTTTAGGAAAGGTTAAAGTGGGTAAGGTGTTTGCCCTGACTTTCCCATCAATGCCATGAGTTGGAGTTGAGGAAACTGGACTCTTCTGGGTGCTTCCTTTCCAGATTCCTTTGCTCACACAATACTGCAGTACTTTGTTTGCCTTCCCAAAATGTGAATGAAAAGTTGTGAGTCAGAGGATGTTAGGATAGGGTGACCAGATGTCCCGATTTTGGCGGGACAGTCCTGCTTTTCAACAATTTATCCTGCGTCCCGAGGTGTTTTAAAAAAGTCCCAATTTTTGGAAAGAATGCACAAACAGGCTGGAGAACAAGAAGGGAATATATGGCTTTCGGCCGCCATGTGGCTATTTCGCCAGAATATGAGTTTTATATTATTTTTGTTAATTTTATAATGTTAAACTGTAATAAATAATTGCTGAGAAGTGATTATCAAGAACTGCTTATCAAAGTTTGCCTTGTTGTCAGGCCCTGCCCTGCATCATCCCCTGCCCGCCCCCACTCCGCCCCCATGCCATGCTGTCCCGCCTTACAGATGTTAGAATCTGGTCACCCTATGTTAGGACTAACAGAGACCTGAAAGGAATATAGATCCACCAAAAAGAAATAACTATTTCATGAGACAAGTAAATACATTTATTGAATGTGTTCAGGCTACTGTAATGAAACGCCACAGATGGGGTCTCTTATAAACAACGGGAACTTGTTTCTCTCAGAACTATAGGCTGGAAAGTCCAAGGTCAAGATGCCAACAGATTCAGTATTTGGTGAAGGCAGTTGTCTTTTCACTCTAACTTCACATGGTGGGAAGGATAAGAGTTCTCCCTGAAGTATTTTTCATAAGGGCACTAATCCCATTCAAGAGGGCTCTACCTTCATGACCTAATCAACCCCAAAGGTCCAACCTCCTAATAACATCTCTTTGGTGGTGAGGATTACAACATATACATTGTTGGGGGACATTAAACATTCAGACCAGAGCAGACCATTTATCGTGTGTAATGGTTAATTTTATATGTCAACTTGACTAAGCTGTAGTATCCAGCTCTTGACAAACAGCAGTCTAGATGTTGCTGTGAAGGCATTTTTCTAGATATTAGATGTGGTTAACATATCAGTACTCCTTGAGCAAAGTAGATTACCCATGGGTGGGCCTAATCTAATCAGTTAAAGACCTCCAAAGAAGAAAAAAATTCCACCTCCAGATACCTTCAGACTCAAGCTACAACATCACCTTTCCCTGGTACTCCTGCCTGCTCACCTGCCATGCAGACTTCAGACTTGCCAGCCCTCAAGATCATGTGAGCCAATTTCTTGAAATCTTTCTTTTATTCCCTATACAGATGAGTACATAGATAGATAGATCTGTATCTATCTCTATTTCTATCATTCCTATTGGTTCCATTTCTCTGAAGAATGCTGCCTCACCGATGCACTATGTGATGGGCCAGAGCTGACCCCTTGCACACCTCCAGAGTGCATCACTCACCCTGAGCCCAAATGTGCCAAGCTGTGCTAGATGCTTTGCACATGTCCTCATGGAACCTGCACCCTCTCTGAAGGAGCTGCTATTTTTATTCTCATTTTTAAAAAAGAGGAAATTGAGGGGAAAGAGAGCCTGAAAGGCTGACTCTCAAGCCCAGAGTCTTAAAGACCCCCTGGAAGAAAGAACCAAAGCATCTGTGCCCAGGACATTAGATTAGTTAAAGGGAAGTGCCAAGACTAGAGCTAACACCTACTACCTCTTGCCACACCAGCAAGCTTCCTCATAGAAGAGAAAATTTAGAGCCTTGTTTCCCTTGAGCAGGCAGAGGAAGACAGACAATTAGTTCTGACCAAAATATTTCCTGATTGCTTAGATACCACTGGTTGAGAGCCCCAGGTTCCTAAGAACTCAGGATAAAGTAGTTTTCCAGTTAGTAAGTTAGATTTGTCTCCTATTGCATTGTTCTTTGTGGCTAACCTCTGAATATGACTTAGGAGCACTTAGAAATGCCACCTCGGGAAAACAAGTGATCCCATCTCAGGGTGGGCAAGGGACTTGAAGAGAAATTTCTCTGAAGAAGATCGGCATACGGCCTACAGATATATGAAAAAATGCTCACAGGATTCTGGGAAGATGGCCGAGCAGGATTCTGGGAAGATGGCCGACTGGTAGCAACCCTGGTCAGAGGCTCCTGAACAAAGGAAGAAAAACTGGTTGGAATCAGAATCTATGAAGTCAAAGACGGGGAGCTGAGCCCAGAAAGAAGTTCGG